>NC_080788.1:12772653-13135153 GCF_028018385.1 Neofelis nebulosa
TGCTCGTAGCCATCATTCCCAGCTACTTGGTCTTGTCACTCAGCTTCCATTTTGCTCCAGAAACCACTCCATCCCAGGGCTAGTTGAGTTTTTAATTTTCTTCAAATGTTTATTTATTTATTTTTAAGAGAGAGAGAGAGAGCACAAGTGGGAGAAGGACAGAGAGAGAGAGGGAGACACACAATCTGAAGCAGGTTCCAGGCTCCGAGGTGTCAGCACAGAGCCTGATGCAGGGCTTGAACTCACGACCCGTGAGACCATGACCTGAGCCAAAGTCAGACACTCAACCGACTGAGCCACCCAGGTGTCCCTGGCTGGATGAGTTTTTAAAAAGAAGCTCTATCTTTTCTTTCTAGTTGTGGATATGTTTGCATTTCGAACTTCACACACTCAAGTTTCCTGGTTTCACCCCCCTCTAGCTAGTCCTACTTAGAAATGACACAGAATAATAACACTGCTGCCATGTTCTGGGTTCTGGGATTCTCAGAGCCACCATGGACTTGGCCACTGGGTGCTTGGTCACTGGGTGGGTGTCCAGGCAGCCTCTCTGGCTCCCTTGACATGTAGATGGAACCATCATGGCCAAGAGGCCATGTAAAAGGATTACACACACACACACACACACACACACACACACACACACCCATATGCATTTTTTTTATTTGAAAGGGAGTTAAGAATTTAACTATGATTTTTCCTAGGTTTTAAGAATTACTTGTACTTTTTTTTGCTGTGTTGTTTATATGTATACGTGTGTGTGTGTGGGTGTAAACATAGTATATAAATATGAGTTTCACTTCCGTGGTGAAATCCCAAGAAAAGACTCTCTTTGATTAGCTGACTACATGTTTCAAGTGCAGATGAGAAATTGGTCATCAATTCGGTGCAAACTACCATGCCAAAGCCAGAGAAAGAAAGGGGCAATGAGATCAGTAATGACAGAGGCATTTTTTTTTCATAGTTAATCCTTCTGGAAGCTTCATCAGATTAGAACAACAAAAAGCAAAGCATGCACAGAGATGCACCACCTCCATGCACTCCCCACCCCCAACCATTGGGCACACTGGGTAGATTTGTAAGAACCCCTAGAAATAGAGTCTCGGACAAGCAGCTAAATACTAAAGACTTGTAACCGCCTCTTCCAGAAGGGGGAAACCCTCATAAATGAGTTGTTGACTAGATGTTTATAGCTGGGAAATATACTGTAACCCTATAATTTGGCTTCTGAAGGCCACATTCTTCCTTAGGACAGAAGCCACAGGTCAATTATCACAGTTGGTGAGCTTTTCTTTTGGGCATGAGTCAGGACCAATTTTGCATGAAAGAAGGGTTTCCCTTCTGGCACTGGCTCATGACAATTATGGAATCCTATCGTGAGGTTTCGGACAACAGTATTCTCCGGGGAGCTCCTGGGGGACCCTGTGAGGTTACTCATGGGACACTCTGCCTTGGGAACGATTTACCACAGCAGCATCCAGCTTCTCCTCTCCATGACCCTCTCTTTTAATTTCTTCTCCTTTTCCAACATTTTAGATTCTAGAATCACAAATCACCCTTTACTACACTCAGAGCTGTGGTTATTTACTCATCCTGGGGATCAAGGAACACTCTGGCTTGAGTTACCTTGGCTTATATGTATCTCTTTCTACCTATAGGAATACATGCTCCTTCCCGCTTCCCTTTTTTTCTGCAATTATTGATAAACCTGCTATATGAAAGGCATTCTCTGATGCGGTGTTACACTTACATTGTGTGTCTAGGGTTAATTAGCTTTTACACTTTTTCTGGTGTGATTCTCATGACAGCCCCGGGGGATGGAGAAAGAATGGTATCTCTGGAAAGAGATACTCTTGGAGAGAATCTGAGCTTGAGAGACATATGGGGATTCAAACTTTTCCCCACGTGTACCACATATTTGATATGGAAAATTATTCCTTCATTTTGAGCCTCCGTATCCACGTCTGTAAATCAGCAAAAATAACATTTCGTTCATAGCATTGCTTTGAAAATTGGAGATATTTCAAAAAAGTGCCTTGCATATTGCCTAACACACCCAAGGACTTTGTTATCATTATCCTTTTTATTATTAGTCTGAATTTAGACATAAGGAAACTGAGCCTTGATGGGAGAAGTAACTTGGCAGAGAGAACACAAAGATAACAAGAGGCAGAGCCAGTAACGGGTCTAGAGCCTTTGGACCCCCACCCCCATCATTCATCATCCCTCTTTATGTGGGATGTGTCCAAGGATGGAGGTGGGTGGACAGCGCCAGTGTCCCCATTGTGTCCTTTCTTCAAAATGACTTTACGGCAAAAAAAGGCTTTTCTTTGTGTGTTTGAGAGGGAAGGGGATTCGTTGCTTGGGTTTGTGTCTCCCTTTCTGGGCTTTTGTGACTTAAAATGCATGAAACTTTTTTTCAATCTTCAGAGAAAAACCCAGGGGATGGTTCTCTGGGTGGTGAGAGAGCCCATGGAAGGTCCTGGGGAAGACAGAAGACCCCTTCAACTGCGGGGGTTATCATCCTCAGGGAGGTGGGCCGTGGTCCCAAGCTGCCCGAATGAGCAGGTCGTGAAGGATGCCGGTTTATTTATACTTTCTACTACGCCCTCTTCTTCACTCGTCTGAGATGTGTCACAGTTTTTCCCGAGAGTTGACCCTGAGCAGCAACAGAGCGGTATTCCAAGGAGCTGACCGTAGGCTTTTTCTCTCTTTAACACAAGTCAGATAAATAACAAAGATGATTTATTGCAGGCCCTCTGCTTCAACGACACAACAAGGCAGAAGGTAACTTCAAAGCAGACACACACTTTACATTGTATGGTTTGGAGTTGCTCCTTTGCACGACTCTGTTCAGAAGGGTGGGTGGTTGTTTCCAATACTAATGACGCCTATTTCTACCTATGGTGTATCCACGTTAGATACTGTTGTGGGAGGCAAGCAACTGTCTTGTGTATTTGAAAACGCTAGAATTACCCATGTCGATGCTTGGACTAAGTATGATCTCTTTGTTGTCAATAAATAAATAAATAAATAAATAAATAAATAAATAAATACAAAGAAAGAAAGGAAGAAAAGAAAAAAAGGAAAACGTCCCTAAGCACATTACTTTAGCATAAGAAGCCCTGACAGATTGCTTGGGGAACTACGTCTTTCATACCTTGCTGTACTTTGAAAACTCACCCAATTACAGTCCCCGAGTTTGGTCATTAGGGTTTTATTTTCTTCTATCTCTCTCTCTTCTCCCCCAATTCCCACACATCCAAAACACTCTCTGGCAACTTCCTTTGACCTCAAGAGGCAACAGCCCTGAAACCTTTGTTATGTAAACAGTGTTGAGACAAGGGACTCCAGGCTGTTTCAAAAGACTTTTTTTTTTTTTTCAGAATGACTTAGAACCGGCTAGAAAAAAAAATGTCATCCGGGGATATTTAGGATTTTGAATGAATCACTTCTTTTGTGTTTGTACCTTGGAAGGCAGACCTGGGGTTTTCAATGTAGAGAACAAAAAACGACAGAACATGCAGGGATAACGCACCCTCATAGTTACGCTGTCACATGAACTTGAGTACTAAGATGTACAGATGGGACTTTTCGAATAATATTAAAATTTCCTCTTGTGGCAAATAATACGAAAAGGCTAACTGAGGATTTGTTGTTTTGGAATTTTTGGTGGCTAACATACTACATTTATACGAAGACATATTTACCTATTTAATCATTTCTTACATTTCCTTGAACGATCTGAAGGATAAGGTTACTTGAAGAGTACCACAAAAAATTGGAGTCAAGAAAACACACAAAAAACCATTTATTCATGTGAATATGGTGGAGGAATTTCTTCTGAGCTTCTTGCTAGTTCAGTGAGGTAGGCATCGTCTCCATTTTATGGGTGAGGAAAATGATTCATACAGAAGAAAAGTAAAAATCCCAGGATTTAGTACTTAAAAAAATTTTTTTTAGTGTTTGTCTATTTTTGAGAGAGACAGAGAGAGAGAGAGAGAGAGAGAGAGACAGAGACAGAGAGACAGAGCATGAGCAGGGGAGGGGCAGAGAGAAGGAGACACAGAATCTGAAGCAGGCTCCTGGTTCTGGGCTGTCAGCACCGAGCCCATAGCGGAGCTCGAACTCACGAACTGTGAGATCATGACCTGAGCCGAAGGAGGACGCTTAACTGACTGAGCCACCCAGGTGTCCCTATTACTTTTTTTTTTTAAGTTTATTTATTTATTTTGAGAGAGAGAGAGAGAGAGAGAGAGAGAGAGAGAGAGAGAGAGAGAGAAATCCCAAGCAGGTTCTGAGCTGTCAGCACAGAGCCCAGTGTGGAGGCTGGATCTCACGAATCGTGAGATCGTGACCTGAGCTGAAATCAAGAGTCGGTCACTCCATTGACTGAGCCACCCAGGCGCCCCAGGCTTTATTACTTTATGAGCTGCAGGGTATTAAAGCCAATCTACATCTTATTTCAGAGATCAAGCTTCTGACAATCACACAAGTGTCACTTCCTCAAAGATTTTTTTCCTGGTAATACATAGCAAAGTGAAGTTCTCACTTGTCCTGGGCAATACAAAAGACAAATGTCCTAGTTTATGCAGTCAGGCAGGAGGATTTCCCTCTTACTTAGCCTTTTGTTTGACTCAGATCTTTAACTGGTGTGGTGTGGCCCACTGGCATTAGGGAGGGCAATCCGCTTCACTCAGGCCACTGATGCAAATATTATTCTCCTCCACAAACGCTCTCACAGACACACCCAGAATAATGTTTTACAAATGTCCGGGTACCTCATGGCCCAGTCAAATTGACACATAAAGTTGACTGTTAGAAGTGAGCGCCATAGACTGAATATTTGTGCCTCCTCCGAATTCCTATGTTGGAGCCCTAACCCCCAATGTGATGGTAGTGGGAACGGGGTCCCTGGGAAGTCATGAGGTTTAGATAAGGTCACGAGGGCAGGGCTCCCGTGATGGAATTATTGCGCTTACGAGAGAAGATTCCAGGATTCTCTCTCTCTCTCTCTCTAGGACATCTAAGTACACAGTGGGAAGGAAGCCATCTGCAAACGAGGAAGAAGGCCCTCACCAGAAGTGCCCCGTGCTGGCACTCTGCCCTTGGACTTTCAGCAACCGTGAGACCATAGATTTCTGTTAGTTTGGCCACCTAGTTTGTGTTTTGCTGTGGCTCCTGAGCTAAGAGGCTATCTCTAACAGTTAGGAATACATTGAGCTGCAAGGTATAGAAAACCCGACAATGAGTCAAATGGACACATGGGTCAATGTTTCTTATGCTGTAAGAAATCTGGTGGGAGATGGCAGCCCAGGGCTCAAGAGTGACATAGTCTCTCCACCCCCAGAACTTTTCCTTGCATTTACCTCAGGTACGTGATCACCCTGACCTGGCAAGAGATGTTGGAGATTTGAACATCTTGCCTTTTAACTTCCAGCAAAGGAGAATTTGGACACGTCTTAGACGGGACGACACCCAATACCCGCCCCATTATCAACGAAAGAGTTGGAACAGAAGAGCTGCACAAAATCTAAATTAGCGAGGTCAAAATGCAAAGGGCACATAGCTTTTATTTTTTATTCCCTGTTTGTTACCTAAATAGGAGAGTGTCAGATCATCATGAGGTAAAAATCATGTGGGCAGATATGTCCTTTCTAACAAATATAAAAATCAGTTGATAAGTGTTTAATGAACACTTAGTATATTTCTATATGAAATCCAGTGTTTCATACATTGTCATTCTCTCTGGCCATTTGTCTATTAAGCCCAGCATAATATTCGTCAGACTGTAAACTGTATCCAACTAGATTCAAAGCCAACTCTGCCCGTTCTAGGCTACATCTTAAAAAGTGATTCGTTCATGCTAGAGCCTCTGGTTTCCTTTCTTAATCTAGCTCTTTCCAGCCCTGTTCCTCTCTCTCCCCTTAATTATCCTCCGTGGAAGACAGTCCTGATTTTACCCACATTCTGTCCTCATCCTGGGATGGACCGACCTTTGTCTCCATATCCCTGTCACTTTGTCCCAGATCTTCCTAGTTCAGGCTCAACCACACCCCGAATGGATTGCTCACTGATGGTGAGTCCCAGACTTCTGTCCCCACTTCTCCAGTAGGCTCATGAGACTAGCGATTCCCTTCCAGCTGTTCCCCTAATTCGTCCTCATGGAGACTCTTGTCTGTCCTCTTCTATCCAGGTGAGTCCTGGGAATATCCCTGTTCCCATCTGCACTCTAACTCCTAGGTGCCCACTGGTTTATTTTTCTCCCTTGTTTAACTTCTACTCAGCTAACCCTCTGGCTTGCTCCTTCCAACTTTTCCCCACAGGTCCACCAACTTGGGGAAAAGTCATAGCACAGGGCTGTGGTGGTGACAGTCCTGAGGATGCCTTTGGAGGAAGTCTGCCGTGCCGTGTTTGCTTGTCAACCTAACAGTGGCAAGTCCTGAAGGTCAAATAGAAGAGTAGGCAATCCCACTTGGTAAAAACAATGATTTTGTCTCTGCCGGTGATTATCAACTGGAGACCAAATGTTTGCCAATAAGCAATTTTGTCCTCTGGCTCCCTAGAGTGTCAGGCCATGGTCTCAGATGGTGGTACTTGGGGTAACTTAATGTCCAACAGGACAGAAGTTCTCCTGGTGGGCCGGCGGGTATTCAGGGTCTAGTTTTGTGGCCATACCTCAGCTTCTAGTCGTAGTAGCAGTGCTAGAGCTAATTCCTTCCTTCTACTTGCCAAACCTGACCCGATGGAGCCAGGTCCATTGTAGCCCTGCAAGCTGGCTCACTAGCTAATTCAGATCAGAATCACTTTTGCAAATAAACTGATTCCACATGATTAGATGGCTGACCAGGAAGCCCATTTGTTTATTTATGAGGCTGTTACCTAACATCAGGGCTTGTTCAATCCTCTCTTGTCTCACTTCAATGAAAGCAAGATGCTTGCACTTTCTAGATAAAGGTCCTCACGCTGGGGTCCACGGAGCTTCGTCCAGCGATACGCACAACTGAGGAGCTGGCCAGTGTCCGGCACATTGCCAGGGTTCCCAACAGACGTTTGTTAAAGGAATGGGTGTGTGAGTCAATGAGAGCTCATTTTGTCAGAGACAATGGGGCGGCATCATTTCAGGAAATCTGTACGTCCATGCACTTATATAGACATCACTTTTCTGTGATCCAACGCCTACCCCACACACTGGTACTTGAGATCTAAGAGGTAGATCCCATTTCAACTCACGGAGATTGCTTTTTGTGCATTGACAAAGGTGTGCTTTACATATCGTGTGTAATATATATATATATATATATATATATATGTATATATATATATATATATGACATATATTATATATATACGTTTCTTGAGTGAGGAGAAGCGGAACTATGTCTTACGGCATCTGCCTCTGCCTTCCTTGAGCCATCCGTGCGTGCTGGTTCTTCGAATGACACATTTGGTTCTCAGGTGATCATTCTGTTTCCCGTGAGTCTTTTGAAAGCAGTTATGAGGGAAAGCAAAGAAAACACTGCGCATACAGTCCGATGACTGGGGCGCGAGTCCTGACCACACCAAGGGCTGGGCAGGGTTTTCGGGAGAGCACAGGTTTATTAAGGATGAATACGGGTAAAGGTACTTGGTAAGGTCAATATGAATATTAACTAAGCCATTACATATAAAAGTACATAATACACTGCAAAACGTAACCTTGTTCTAAAAAAACCTAACATTATGACTTTTGTTATTATCAGCGGAAAATTTTCCACAATCAGGAAGTGATGTGAATGGCCAAAGTAGAGCTTCCGGTGAGCCACCAGAGAGAGGAAGGTGACAAGCTTGTAGCACGAGCTCCCTTGTGACCCGTAGCCAAGCTGAGACTACAAAGTGGTGGTCCTGCACCCTAACAGCCACAAAGCCAAGGCCCAGGTGTGGTGGGACCAGTTGGACCAAGGCACGATCCAGCAGAAGTTCATGTGGTCATAATTTTCCTACGATGCCCACTTCACCTTCTGTGTCCCCTTCACTATTTTTATGTGCTCTCCTGCCGCTCCACAGCCAATTCAGTTTAACAAACAGTTCCTGAGGACTGAGAAAAAGCCAGAAATATTCATGAGCTGACCACGACCACTACGTTCCTTCTATTCCCAGGAGGAGACCCGTCCATCTCTTCTGTTGTGATTTCTTCCTTTTCTTTTAAGATAGAAAATTATCCCTTTCCAGAAGTCTGGTAGAGATCATATAGAATATTCTTTTTCTTAAAATGCAGTTTTAAATTTGCCTGTAACTCTCACAATTAAGAAATATTGAGTGTCAACTCTGTGCTTAGTAGAGTGGGATGTTTATTTTGGTTTAAGTGTGGTATGAAAGTCTATTTCTCCAAATTATTATCAGTCTGCAAACCTCTTATTGACTAAATGCATGGATGTGTGCGAACTGTTAACCATTTGTCCTTATTACAAAGTGACTCTTTCCTTCAGTTTCTCCATCTGTCATTTGTGGCAATATCAAACAAGTGTTAGGACTACTCTTCTATAATATGCATTGCTATCACGTAAGATCGCTCCTTCTTTGTCAGACATTTTCAAATGTCTAATTTTATTTGAAAATATATATATATACATAAATATATATTTTTATAATCATATTTATTTTTATATTTACTCTATACATTTTTACTTTATATTTACTCTACAGTAGAATTTTATTTAATCTATATTTACTCCATAAATATTTCTTCCTGGTGACATTTAGAGCAAGTAAAAAAAAAAACATGTTGCGATTTAGATTCAATTTATATGAAATATAAATGTTTTGGGAAAGTTGGTCCTTTTAAAATAAGTCATGGTGTTCTTCTCCACGGACTCAAGTCTTTGTGTCTTTCGGCAAAATATTGCAGAGTTATTCATGTAGACCACACATACTTCTCAGGTGAAAGAGATTTTTTTCCCATTACAACTTCAGCTATACTATGAGAATTGGTGTGTATGTGTGTGTAGGTGTGTGTGTGTCTGTGTGTGTCTTTGTATGTGTGTATGTGTATGCTTGTGCGTATGTATATTGGAATGCGTGTGTGTATGTGTGTGTGGGCGCACTTATCTTCTACCAGGTTACCTGTAAGATTTTATTAATTAAAACAGTTTCAGGGGCACCTGGGTGGCTCAGTCAGTTAGGTGCCCAGCTTCGGCTCCAGTCATGATCTCTGGCTTGTGGGTTCAAGCCCCGTGTAGGGCTCTGTGCTGACAGCTCAGAGCCTGGAGCCTCCTTCAGATTGTGTCTCCCTTCCTCTCTGCCCCTCCCCCACTTGCGCTCTCTCAAAAATAAATACATATTAAAAAAAAAACAGTTTCTTAGCTTATCCTCTTGGGTTATCTGACTATAAAATCAGACCGTCTCCCATTTCTTATCACTTATTTTTCAATAATCTAGCCCTCCCTGCTATCTTATCTTTGCTTTTAGTGAACAGAATATTTCTGCAATATTAATAACAGTGAAAACAAACACAGTTACTTTACCAGGGATATGGCTTTTAGATTGAAATAGATGGCCTTTATTGTGGCAGAGCTGTTTTCTTCTATTCCTGTATTTTAGTATTTTATCAAACAATGTCACCCATTTTTAACATTCTTTCTATTTATGCTAGGAACATTAATCCACTTAGGATAGGCATTATATGTATTTAGATCATATTTTTCTTCTTTAATCTACTTGTGTCAAACATTATATTAATAGATGTCCTAATCTATTTATAGCGCTTCTTCCTGAAAAGAAAAACATGAAGAATGCATCTTAGTAAGAGATTTTCTCATATGAGGTCACCCTTGAAATAAGTATCCCGAGTGTCAGGGTGTGTGTCCCTAGGATCAGCTAATCTGAGCTGCCATATTGAAAGTAAATTTGTATGGAGCACCCGGGTGGCTCAGTCGGTTAAGCGCTGACTTCTGCTCAGGTCATGATCTCACGGTTCGTGAGTTCGAGCCCCGCATTGGGCTCTGTGCTGACAGCTCAAAGCCTGGAGCCTGCTTGGGATTCTGTGTCTCCCTCTCTCTGACCCTCCCCCATTCATGCTCTGTCTTTGTCTCTCAAAAATAAATATTTAAAAAAAATTAAAAAAAAAAAGAAAGAAAGTAAATTTGTAGTTTTCAACTCTAGCCAGAGGAAGGGGCTCCTTTTGAGAAGCCTATGGACTAAGGGTCCACCTAAGAGGTCTGAGCTGTTCCAGAAACAACCCTCCATTCCCAAGGCTTGGTTTTGTGATACTGGTTTTAAGTTGTTCATTTTGGGCCCTAAGGGCAGCCAATATGACTGTTCTTTTTTCCTCTACTCCTGGAGGAAATCAGCCTGGAGAACAGAGAGGATTTGGTGGTTCCTCAGTTTTGCTGTAAACAGTTACCCAAGTCATCTGCTCCAAGTGGCATGATTTCCCAAACAGGGCTCCATGGCATCTTATAGGGTGGATGGATGCAAGTATTAACAAATAATTAAAGGGTTTGGGCATCTGTCTTCTCTCTCTCTCTCTCTCTCTCTCTCTCCCACTTCTCTCCCCACTTCTCTCTCTCCCCACTTCTCTCTCATGGTTAACTGTTCATATTCTCTTTTATCTATTTCCGTGTTGTTGGACACTTGTCTGTCAAGATGGAGGAGCTGCTGTCCATAAGACCTCACAAGCTCCGAATGCTGAAAGCTACAGAACTTCACAAACTCCCATCGCCACTCTTGAAACAGTGCGATGGGGTGCTTTCAAACATGGCTGAATTTCAGAATCACCTGAGGATCCTCTCAAACATGCTGAGGCGTGGGCCCGCCACACACCAGTTAGTTAAGTCAGCGTTGTGTCTGCCACTCCCTCCAGGGCTGACTGCACGTAGGGAGTTCTCACTCAGGTCTCCCGTGCTTGCATGGTGGCTCCATGGGAGCTGTGTTTCCAGGGAGGCCGGTCATCTTAGACATAACTGCCACTTCTTGCTTCCCTTCCCAGGATAACTAACTTCTTCAGGTACTTGCTTTCAATTTTACAAGTGATAGTTGTTAGCTGATTTATTTGATTTGTCGCCTCGGGGGCAGACGGTCGGGTTCGCCACTCTGTTCAGCTCATGATACGCCATTATCATGGTTAATGGGCATCTCTGCTTCCTCCTCACCCTTTCCTGATCTTGTCCTTAGTTTTTATCTAAGGTCCCCTTTCTGTTTCAGGCTCCTATCTACCTGTGGTTATCCTGTCTCCTTAAGTTCCTCTTGGCTAGGATAGTTTCTCAAGCTTTCCTTGTTTTTTATTTTTTTTTTTTTAATTTTTTTTTTTCAACGTTTTTTAATTTATTTTTGGGACAGAGAGAGACAGAGCATGAACGGGGGAGGGGCAGAGAGAGAGGGAGACACAGAATCGGAAACAGGCTCCAGGCTCTGAGCCATCAGCCCAGAGCCTGACGCGGGGCTCGAACTCATGGACCGCGAGATCGTGACCTGGCTGAAGTCGGACGCTTAACCGACTGCGCCACCCAGGCGCCCCAAGCTTTCCTTGTTTTTGATGACCTTGCCAGTGTTGAGGAATACTGGTCAGGTATTTTGTAGGCTGTCCCTCGGTTGGGATTTATTTGATATTTTCCTCACGATTGTACCTGGGTTATGGGTTTTAGGGATGAAGACCGCAGAAGTAAAGTCATTTTTGTCCCAGGATGTCAAGGGTACGTACCATCAACATGACCCGTCACTGTTGATGTTGACTTTGACGACCTGGCCTAGGTCGTGTTTTTCAGATTTCTCACCGTTAAGTTATTCTTTTTTTCTCCCTTTCCATGCCATCTGCTTTGGAAGGATGCCACGATGCACAGCCCACTGTTAGGGAGTGGGAAGTTGTATGCCACCATCATTGAGGTAGAGAATCTATATAAGCTATCTGGAATTCCTTTCAGGGGAGCCATCTATTCTCCTCACCTCTAGTTATTTATTTAATCATTTATTTATATCAGTGCGAGCTCATTAATATTTATTTCATACTTTGGGCTATAATCCAATACTGCTTTATTTTGTCATCCAAATTAAATTGTGTTAGCTCTGGCCTCAGAGAACGCTCTCAGTTGGCTGTTGGGTCCTTCTGACATTCAACATCTCCCCCTGCCCTCCCACCCCCACCCCACCTTCTTTCTGTCTTTTACCACTTCTTTCTCTCTGTCTTTTCATGACGTCCTGCTTTTCTGTCACTTTGTAGTGCTCCAAGTTCACCTGGAGCATTCCCTGCTTCTGTCCTCGAACCAGCCGCTTCTCCAAGGATCCCTGGATCTTTTATTGAAGGTATTATCAAAAACCATGATCTTGGCACGAGGTATCCTTACTGTTACTGGGGTTTTGTCCCTCCAGGCCTTTGCAGTTGACAGAGCAGGGAAAAATATGTGCCTATACACATGTAGTTACGTGTGACCACTCGGATCTCTATTAAGCTAAATTTGAGTTTATACTGATATTTCTATCAGTATATCTCTATCAACTGCTGGCACACAGATCACTGGAACCTCCTCCTCTTCCTTATCCATAACGTCTCCCTCAGTAGCGAGAAACCTGACTCCAGGGGCACCTGGGTGGCTCAGGCAGTTAAGCGTCCGGCTCCTGGTTTTGGCTCAGGTCACGATCTCGCGGTTTCGTGAGTTTGAGGCCTGCATCGGGCTCTGCGCGCACCGTGCGGAGCCTGCTTGGGAATCTCTCTCCCTCTCTTTCTCTCTCTGCCTCTCCCCAACTTGTGCTGTCTCTGTGTCTCTCAAAATAAACAAATCAACTTAAAAGAAGGTTAAAAATAAGGAAGCCTGGCTCCCACCATCCACCATGCACTTACTGAACGGTCCTATTCCAGAATAGATTTATAGCAGTGTCAGAATTATCAGCCCCTTACTCCCATGGAAAACGACTTTATTAACTAGGTCCAGTGCTATGTGCAGTTTCTTTTGCCTTCAATCTTCCAGATTTCATTCGTTTCCAAAGTTCCTTGGATCAGCACCTTTATCTTCCATGCACTTTGCTGAGGTTATTTCATACATTTGTAATACAGTTAGATTCATTTGCCACATTCTGCATTCCATCTTGGGATCCCTTGGCCTCCTAAGTGATTTTTTAAACGTACATACATTAAGATTCGCTGTGCCATAAAGTTCGATGGTTTTTTTAAAAAAAAATTTAATGTTTTTTTTTATTTTTGAGAGAGAGGGAGACAGAGTGTGAGTGGGGGAGGGACAGAGACAGGGAGGGAGACACAGAATCCGAAGCAGGCTCCAGTCTCTGAGGTGTCAGCGCAGAGCCCAACGCGGGGCTCAGACTCGTGACCCGTGAGATCATGACCCGAGCTGAAGTCAGCCACTTACCCGATGGAGCCACCCAGGTGCCCCTCGATGGGTTTTGTTAAATGCGTAGTGTCTCTGTCACAGACAACTACCTTTGGAATAACCTTTTATAATAAAAATTCATTATGTGTTAATCTTCACCTAAAAGTTTGTTATCCTGGATTCATACACAATTTTCCCCACAAATAAAGTATTTCTTTATTTAATAAACACAGACATAGTTCTTATCATGTCCAGCCACTACCCATATATAGCTCTTACCATGTTCAGGCACTATTTTAAGTGCTTTACAAGTGTTGTTTTGTTTTTTTTTTTTAATAGGAAATTTATTGTCAAATTGGTTTCCATACAACACCCAGTGCTCATTCCAACAGGTGCCCTCCTCAATACCCATCACCCACCCTCTACAAGTGTTCTTTTAATTTAATCCTTATAATGTTTCCATGAGATAGGTGCTATTATTAGCCTTATATCACAGATAAGGAAACTGAGGCAAAGAAAGGTTTAACTCGCCAAGGTCACACAGCTAGTATGTGTTTATTAGCCAAGGCAACCAGTAAACACGGTTTCTGATTAGATGCTCAGATCACATTGGTAACTGGCCGAAGCTGAGCAGATCTCGGAGGCCTCCTGCTTGGCTGACCTGCGGTGAAGGTGTGCTCTGGGACAGAGGCCTTCCGGTGCACAGCGAACAGAAGCTGACAGTGATGCTTTGCACAGTTTCCTCCGGCGGTTGGGAAACTGAGGAAATCGAATTCTTGATGGTGGCTTTACTGACTAATTTACCAAGCAAATCATCCCGAAAAGCAGTACGAGGTGAAATGGGGAAACAAGGGAGAAATGAACGTGCACCAGGAAGGATCAATAAGAACGAGCAAGGCTGAACACTGCCTGCCGGGACCGGGTATGTTGAAGGAAGACAGGTCTCTCTGCTGGCTTCGCTTCTGACTTCAGAAGGCAGAATGTGCTAGACGCTGGCCACACAGCGCTGTCTGTCCTCTCTGCGTGAATGTTTAACTTATTGCCTCGGGTACAGAGCAGCTCTTGGTGTCAGGATTCTTCTACAGATTCCACTAGATCCTCGATGCAAATGGCATGACTTCTAACAATCACTTGAAGAACACTTGGCAATTGATACAGGATTTTGCCTGCCGGTTGTCTCCTTTAATCCGTACAACTGCTTTCAACGTCAATGTCACTATCTGTACCTCACAGGTGAGGACCAATGCACAAGAGGGGTAACCTGTCCTGCTCAGTCTCCAACTTCTGACTGCAAATTCCCTTCTTTCCACTCTTCTCTGGTTGCCTTCGCCTCATATGCCACAAGGAAAGAAAAATCTGATCCAAGTCAAAGAGCTGGCTGGCTGTGATAACAACTCCATTAATTTTCGTCATTTCTACATTCTTTACCCCATCTATTATCCCACATAGACATTTGTGTAGTATCACTTGGGAATCAAAGACATTTCCCTTTAGTATAACTTCAAGATTAAACGGCCATTTCCAACGTTTATTTTTCTAATCTTGTTTTGTGCCTGCACCATGAGCACTTTTGCTGCTCTCCAGGTTTTTGTAGCAACTTATCTTAATTAACTGAGAAGAAGCCAGAGTGACCGGGCAAAGAGAAATGACACTGGCTTTAGAATCAACTCGGACAAAGAAATAGATGGAATAGAACTTTCTGGAAGGGTCCTGCAGATAGCCTCATGGCTCCTTTTGGAGAATCTCGAGAGAATTGTACCTGGGAAATAGTCCAGCCTAGTTTTCCATTTCGCATGGTTGAGATTCCAGATGATTTTTATACAATAACAGTAATGACCACTCATTCTGTATACTAATGTACAAGTCACAAAGTGCCTGAGTCAGGATTTGAATATCAATTGGACACGTCCGGATTCCTTCCACTTCTTACGGCACGTGCTGAAAGCATTTATTTTACCTAAATAAATGGGCCATGACCAAGTGTGTCAGATTTCTTTGCTCAGTAAAATTTATCTTCAGTTGACCTATATGCAGTAGCAATATTTGAGCATCACACAATTCCTTTCCATGTGTCGTGGCTAGTTTGACCATCTAGCTCGATTTTAAACAAACTGGGTTTGGGACCAGTAGCTTTGAGATATTAATATTGATACACTAAAGAATAATCTAATGGGAGACATTAGAAAGGAGATTTGGTTCCAAAATAACTGGACACGTTATGCAAATGATGGGCCATGACGTAGTCAGTTTCACAAGGATATTAGCACTGAAAAGGAGAACTCCGATTTCTGTCATACATGTTCTGAATACTGCTCATCAAAGTTGCAGCCATGATCAGAGGTCAGGTCCATCATGGGCCATTTTTTCTTTTGGGGATCCCGTGGATAACTGGCTATGATTATCAACCCACCGTCTTTAACTTTTGCTCTGAAGATGAGAGCTTAGCAGCGTAGGGCTTGCTCATAATTGTTCCCATTGCTTGTTTGAAACACCATAGATGAAGGGGCAGCTGTGTGCTTTATGTCCTTTCCCCCACTGCTGGTCAGCTGATATCTGTCTATAAAAATCCTCCCAAATTAAGAAGTTTGGGTGCAAAATAGGATTCTTGCTTATTTTATTTTAGGATAAGAGATCCTTTCAATCTCTCAGCTTGCTCCAAGTCTTTAAATTTCTGTAAAGCCCTATTTTATTGTAAATTACCTGGGGAGAGCTTCAGCTCAAAAGAATGAATTATTACAGTAACATGCAAATAACCTCCTCCCAATGTCTTCTTTTTGTGTTTCTAGTTAGCGTTTGGCTACAATACTTTTTTTTTTTTTAAATTTTAGAAGGAAGTCTAAATACCTTTCTTTGGAATATCAAGTACAATAAGAGATTATACAGGTGAAAAGATAACTAGAAAGACTACTTTCTCTCTCAGGTTAGCAGCTTCTGTCATAGTAATAACCCAAGTCATAACAGTATACAAAGAAAAGATGTATTTCTTACTCATGCTACATATCCACCATGGGTTGGCTGGGGGCTCTGCTCCACTTTTGCTCAGGCATCTGGAGTGTCACAGCCGCTGACGACAGTGACTGTATCGGAGCGAAAGAGAACGGTGCAGGATGCCTTGGGGTGTTAAGGCATCTTGGGTGCTTCTACTTGGAAATTACTAGGTTGAAATGTACTTTGGACATTTCATTGTCTAAAGCAAGTCACAGAATCATACCTAAGTTCAAGGAGGTTGGGACAGCGTACTGATACTTTGCATGGCTTTTGTTGGACAGCGCTAATGACATTGTATTGGTTTTCGTTCTTAAAACTGCCACTGTCTTCTCTCCATTTATAGATTCGTTTATTCTTTTTTTAAACATTTAATTTATTTTTTAAATTTATATCCAAGTTAGTTAGCATATAGTGCAACAATGATTTTAGGGGTAGGTTCCCTAGTGCCCCTTACCCATTTAACCCATCTCCCCTCCCACAACCCCTCCAGTAACCCTCTATTTGTTCTCCATATTTAAGAGTCTCCTATGTTTTGTCCCCCTCCTGTTTTTATACCATTTTTTGCTTCCTTTCCCTTATCTTCATCTGTGTTGTTAGTATTGTTTATTCTTAAACCCACCCAACACTGTTTCAATTATTAGGACTTTTCAATATTCTCTGGCACCTTTTGGAGTAAGGCCCTTTTTATCATTTGCAAATGTTGGGGAGATATTTGCATAACTGACAAAAATTTGAATAATTTTGTCAAGTTACATAAAAATAATCCTTTGAGAATTATGGCTGAGATTGACTTAAATATATAACTTCGTTTATAGGGAATTGATTTATTAAAAATTGAGTCTTCAGCAACGTGAGGTTTCTGTACTTTTTCAGTCTTCATCTAGGTATGGAGGTGAATTTCTAATGTCTACAACTACAAATTTCTCTGTAAATTAGCTCTGTGAGCTTTTGTATTAGCATTCCATTCTAAATACTTCTTAATTTCCTTTTTTAACACAAATTATTTTGTTACTGTGACCAAGTTACTAAATGTATAGGCTCTTTTTAGCTTTTGGCTTACTACTTATTTTTAATTTTACTGAACAAAATCAGGGAACAGAGGATGTGTGATGTCTATTCTTTGGAATGGATTAAGACTTGCTTTTCTGACTTATTACATGTTCTATTTTTGTTATTCCTCTTAAAAAGAGATGGACTTTTTATTTCTTTGTTATGATTAATTGTATGGTTCAGCTCTTGGAAATTTCTTATGTTTCTGGTACTTGTTTTGAGATGGATGCATTAAGATCTTCAACTGTACTTGATAATTTAACTATGTACCCCTGTGTTTCTGTGAGCTATTGATTTTTATATTTTGAGACTATTTTGTTAAGAGCATACCTGAAAAACAAATTTTAAAGCAAACGTTATGTTTTTTTTTCCTATTACATGTTTCTTGATAACTTATGTGTGTGTTAAAATTTAGTTTCTTTCCAATATTAGGATTGGAAACCCAGCTCGTTTTTGCCTTAGATTTGTCTGGTGTATTTTTTGATAGTCTTTTTATTTTATTTTATTTTTTAAATGTTTATTTATTTTTAAGAGAGAGAGAGAAAGAGAGAGAGAGAGAGAGAGAGAGAGAGTATGAGTGGGGGAGGGACAGAGAGAGAGGGAAGTATAGAATCTGAAGCAGGCTCCACGCTCTGAGCTGTCAGCACAAAGCCTGATGGGCTTTGAACCCATGAACCATGAGATCATGACCTGAGCTGAAGTTGGATGCTTAACTGACTGAGCCACCCTGATGCCCCAACAGTCTTTTTAGTTTTGAACCAGTGTGTCTCTTATAGACAATATTTTAACCTTGTTTTTGTTAGCCAATTCAGTAGTTTCTGTCTTTAATTGGTGAGATTAACTTATTTACATTTATCATAAATGCCATTCTGTTAGTGTTTATTTCTGCCATTTTGTTTCATATTCTCCTTTTATTGTACCCTTTCCCTCCCTCCCTTTCTGTTTCTCTCTCCATATATATATCTTTTTATTTTCTATTGGATAGATTTTATTTTCTTCTACTAGTTTAAAGATATTACATTCTATTTTTTGTTCTCATGATGGTTGTCCCTAACTTAAGATCACTATGGTGTATATTTTACCCTAGGGATTCTGTGGGCTCATAGACCGATTCAAGAGATTTTTTTCTCCTTCTCAAAAATATTGTTAGCTTATATGATATTGGAAGTATCTCTTTCTTGCAGGTTTTGGCGTTAAAACTCTGGTCTTAGTGTTATTTTTTATAGTGATACTTTCAAAAGTATGAGTGTAAGTTTGCTCATGTTGTCTAATATTAAAATCAATACTAGACAACATATGTTTTCTAGGAAATAACTGATTTTATTTAGATTTAAGTGTAGTGTTGGAGTGTTATAGCTACCATTTTCATATAATTTTTAAAAATCTTTAGGTTTTCTTTATCTATGGTATTTTTCTCGTGTTTAGTGCTTTTAACTGGACCATCAAACATTTTCTCTTAACATATATGCCAACGATTCATTCATTTTACTTTTTTGGAGGAAGGGTCTTTTCAAAGAATAAGCTCTTGGTTTTGTTAATTAAGTGCTTGTTTTGTTTCCTACGTTAAGTTAAAAAATTTTTAGGGTTTTATTTATTTAGTTAGAAAGAAAGAGAGCACATGAGCTGGGGGAGGGGTAGAAAGAGAGGGAGAGAGAGAATCCCAAGCAGGCTCCACGCTGTCAGCACAGAGCCAGACGTGGGACTCAGTCCCATGAACCACAAGATCGTGACCTGGGCCGAAACCAAGAGTCAGATGCTTACCCGAGTCACCCACGTGCCGCCATCAAGTTAAATTTTTAATAATTATTGATTAATTTCTGATACTTTCCGTGGGTACAATTTGCAGTTTGTTTCCTAGCTTCTGGTATCTAATATGTAACTCTTATTTAGTTTTACCTTTTTTATAAGAAATGTGCTCAAATTTACACCAGTTACTTTGAATAACACTTTGGCACATCTGACAGGTTTATAAATGTGATACTTTCACTGCTGTTCATTTTGACATGTATTATTTTAGCCCTGTCTTCCTGTTTTACCAAAAAGCATATTAAAAGTTTTTTCATTTGTTTCTAATTTCTAGAAGACTGGATATACTTTTGGTTATCCCTTTTTATTATTAGCTTTATATTCAATAAATTCAGCCTTCTGAGATTCTTTGTGGCTCAATAGTCAGGATTTTGGAATGTTCATATACATTATAAAACAAGCATATTTTGTTTGTTAAGTACAAAGTTGTATAAACAATTTGTCTCTCTTGTACATGCACACATGCACACACACACTTTCAGAGGAAGTTTCTTTGCTGAGTTATTAAATTCTTCTATCAGCCTACCAATTTTTATCTATTTTTACCAAGGGAAGAATTTTTGAATCTGAATTTATCAATTCCTCTTTCATTCCAAAATTTATGCCGCAAATATTTTGATTCTACATTTTTAGTTACATAAAGTTCATGAATATTATAATATCATTTTGATTTTACATTATATCATCATAAAATATCTCTCTTTGCCCTAGTTCTTGCTTTTGACTTTGTATCATTTTTGTCTCACATAGAGTTTTTCCAGGTCTATTTTGTTTTTCAATTTTATTTGGTTCATTCTTTTCCATTTTTATAAATTCCTTTTTTCAACTTTTTAAAATGTTTATTTATTTACTTATTTATTTAAACTTTTGTTACCATTTATTTATTATTGAGAGACAGAGCATGAGCAGGGGAGGGGGCAGAGAGAGAGGGAGACACAGAATCTGAAGCAGGCTCCAGGCTCTGAGCTGTTAGCACAGAGCCCGATGCGGGGCTCGAACTCACAAACCACGAGATCATGACCTAAGCTGAAGTTGGACGCTTTACCGACTGAGCCACCCAGGTGCCCCTTAATGTTTATTTATTATTGAGAGACAGAGAGAGACAGAGCATGAGCAGGGGAGGGGCAGAGAGAGGGGGAGACACAGAATCCAAAGCAGGCTGCAGGCTCTGAGCTGTCAGCACAGAGCCTGACATGGGGCTTGAACCCATGAATGGTGAGATCATGACCTGAGCTGAAGTTGGACGCTTAACTGACTGAGCCACCCAGGGACCCCTCCATTTTTATAAATTCTTAACGTTTTTATGTCATTCTATTTTAGATATGCCCCTCATTCATAACACAATGCTGGAGTTTTATTTATTTATTTAAAAAATCTCATTTTGCTAAGCACTTCTTAATAAGGAAGTTTAAGCCACTTACATTTATTATCACTGGCTTCATATTTTATACTTTTTCTAGACACTGTGTTCCTTTTTCATTTCTCTAATTTATTGGCTTCTTATGTATGTGTGTATGTGTTTGTGCAGGTTTTTTAAGACTATATGTGTGTGTGTGTGTGTGTGTGTGTGTGTGCGCACGTGTGTGCATGTGTATTGCCCTTGCACTGTTATGTTATTTTGACTGTGTACAGAATTCTCAGGTCCAACAATTTACCCTTAAAACTTCAAACACATTGCTTCTGATTTGTAGTAATTATCTAGCAATGCTGATGAAAAGCAAAGTGTAAATTTTCTCAGGGGGCCCCTGCTCATTTCTTTAAAAATGTTAAGCTTTTGTTGTTATCCATGGGATTCCAGTTTTACGAGGATACACTTTATATGACTCATTTATAAATTTATAAATTTGTTAACATGTATTCAGTGTGTTTTCCAGTACGAAGAGCCATGATCTTCTTCACGGCAAGGACATTTCTTTTTCTGATATTAATTGATTAATGAATCTCTTCTTTTCATGTCTCCATGCTTTCGAATTCTTACTCAATGGAAGTAAGGTTTTCTAGATGAATCCTCCAGCATTTAGCATCGTGCCTTTAGGGTACTGGATGCATCATGAAGTCACTTAAAGTAAAAATGCCCTCAGTGAAGAACACAATGCCTGATTCTTGATGGGTTCATTAAAGAAGAGTTCATAACATTAAGTACACCTTGAAAACAGCCACATTACGATAGCTGGAAAAAGAATTTGACAGGAAAATAATGGCTTGAGCAAAGGTGTGGAGCTAGAGAGGCACAAGGGAGGTTCAGGCCGCCGGGACGGCCTTGCCAGAATAGAAGGTATGGACTGAGAAGTAGGAAAAGACACAGCACCTAAAATGGATGCCAAGATCCAGAGGGTTTTGAACACTACATAAAGAGATTTTTGTGTTTTGCGAAGTGGACAGTGAGAAGCCACAGGAGGGACACTATTCATACGATGCTACAAAGAAAATGAATCTGACTGAGTCGTTATAGGTGACTGATTTGGACCAGAAAGGCTGGAAGGGAATCAGTTCAGAAGTACCACAGTCTGTCTGATGGCAGACGATGAGGGTCTGGCCCAGCACAATCATGGCGTTAATCATGGAAAGGAGGGAATGGGTTGTGAACAGATGGGCAAGGAGACAGAAAACGAGCTGATAATGCCAAAGATCGTTCCTGGGAAGGGTAACACAAGGACAAGTCAGAACTTAAAGAAGTAGGGGACGGTCAACAAGCTGACTTGATTTTGGTAGAAAGACGATTCCACCTTCAGACGTATTGATGTTCTGGTTTCTGTAGACTGTCCACATGGGGAAATCCAACAGGCAGAAACTGCATATTAGACGTGGGGGCGTGGCAACCCTTCATAACAGTGTGAAGGCTGTTATAAGACGTCTTATGAGGTATAGTTATTTTTTATTCCTCAAGGGGCTTAAAATCTGCTTGTGAGGTCAAGGGAGTGCTTTAGAGGCAGCAACAATAAAAAGAACATAATTGAGGGCTAAATTGGTATGGCACACTTCCTTTGTTGTAGAATTTAGGGGCAAAGGGAATTAACGACTTCTTAGAGACGCTGAGAACTTGTGTTGGCCTTGACGGGTGGGGAGGGTTTAGTTGGGTGCAAGAACCGGGAAGGTTGACATTGATGCTCTCTTGTAAAATTAGTAGGTAGCTATAGCATACAGTAGAAGCCTTGGTAACTCACTAGTCCTGCTGAAGGGCACGCATGGGATCCCCAGAGATTTGGGCTGTCTGTACTTCGTGACCTACTTTGGTGTTGCACGTAGTGCCATCCACACTAAATCTGAAGTGGGTCTGTGCCTTAGGACCGCAGCTGGCACTGTGTGGCGAGCTTAACGACAGATGCAAAACGTGGAACTGGCAGGGATTTATGCCCCTGGAAACAGGAAGGCGCTTAATCCCTCGGAAAGTAACGCAATGCGAGATTTCACAGTCTTTAGGTGATTTTCTTTCTCAGGAAAGCTTAACGTGAATGATACAGCTGTATACCCTCAGGACTGGCATCAATAGACCAAAAAAAAAAAAAAAAGAAAGAAAAGTCCATTTCCCTCCCCCACTAACAAACAGACTATAATCTTGCCTCATGTTTCCCACAGCATTCTCTCTCTGCATTTTAGTAAGATGCATGATTGATTGATTGATTGTGTGTGTGTATGAGAGAGAGAGAGAGAGAGAGAGAGAGAGAGAGAGAGGCGGGGGTGGGGGGAGATGTGGTATTTACTAAGAGTTCCACAGAGCAACATGGAGAAGTCCGATTTCCTCCGAGGTCTCACTGGTTCCTGTGTGAAACATTTGGCCTAACGTTCCCCAGCCCCTGCTCCCTCTGGTGATCACGTCAGGGGATAGTCTCGAATCGCTTCCTCTGCAAAGAAAGTATTGCTCCCCTCTCCCTGGACAGCTCTTGCTTGTCTTTCATGACTCAGCTCAAGAGTCATGACTTCAAAAGAAGTCCTTGCCCCGACCCACACTTGGCCCCATGTCTCTTCACCCTGTTCCTTCACTTGCACTTAAAGCACTGACCTGTCTTCACTGCTGGTTGAATTGTCTGTAGACTTTGAAATTCGTGAGTGTGTGGGATAGGGTTTAGATGTCTTTGGATGCTCCCCTCTAAGAACTGTGCTTGGCCATTACAATCTCTCCACAAAGGCTTGCGAGTGGCTGGATGAATGGAAGGATGGCATTAAAACGTGGGCTCTGCTACGTTTTGAGTCCACGTTCATGAGCGAGCTGATTATTGTCGCTTTGAGTGAAGAGATAAAGAGGTGGGATCTATATACAATGGAATATTACTCAGCCATAAAAAAGAATGAGCTCTTGCCATTTGCAGCAACATGGATGAACTAGAGAGTATTACGCCAGGTGAAAATAAGCCGGTCAGAGAAAGACAAATACTATATGATTTCACTCGTAGGTGGAGTTTAAGAAACAAAGCAAAGGGTCAAAGGAAAAAGGAGACAAATCATAAATCAGACGCTTCACTCTGGAGAACAAACTGCTGTTTACCAGAGGGGAGGTGGGTGGGGGGAATGGGTGCAACAGGTGGAGGGCTGAGAAATGTATACGATTGGTGAATCGCTATATCGTACACGTGAAACTAACATTGCTACTCTGTGAAGTCTAACTCAGTCTTTGCAACCATTCCACAAGGGTAAAATAGTATTCCAGCCTGTCCACAGGTTGCCTGACATTATAATCAAATGATCTTACCTTCTCAATTCGATCATAACACTCTTGGCCCCAGTCCCACGGCCGGTTGGAACCCAGCTTTAGGGCGGGTGCGGCACCTGCGCCGTCTCCGGCCGTGGCCTGAGGGCGATGCCAGAAGAGAGCTGTGGCAATAATCTGCCATCTGGGTCTCTGGAATAGCTAAGCGGCCCTCTGGCTTTCAGAAAGACCGGAGCCAGCAGCCCCACGGGATGCTGCAGATCTTTGCGTCCAGGCAGAGGACCTGCCGCCTCTGCTGCTTGCTGGCGATTTGGGTGGATTGAGATGCAAGTTCTGAGGGTGTCTGTGTCCCCTGCTACCTCACGCGGAAGGATACAGAACTCACGCGGAAGGATACAGAACTCACGCGGAAGGATACAGAACTCACGCGGAAGGATACAGAACTCACACGGGCAGAACAGTGAGAATAGCATTCTCTGTAGGTTTGAATAAACTTGCAACTTTTCACTCCAGTGCAATCAGAGAAAATTTTCACTGCACAGATAGAAGCAGGCAACCCCCCCCCCCCCCCCGACACTTTCTTTTGTCTCCACTTTGGAGACAATACCAGGTGGAAAGTGAGATACCAGTGGCTCCCCTGCCCTAAGTAGACCGAGATCAACGGTTTGGCGCCCTTGCGATACCTCTGCTTGCAAATTATCCCAGGGCTCCTATTGGGCTGTCCTTGAAACATTCCTCTTTTGCTTTCCTGGGAGTGGATGTTGGTGAAATGGACATACGGAGACCTCTGAAAATGCTCTTTCCCTGGGACAATGTGCTACGACGAAGTGCTCTCTGTGGGGCTCCATGCAGGAAGATGGATGCACGGCATTGTCACTATTGTCCTTAGCGGTGTTCCAAGATGTCTATTGACACACTAGCAACAGCCACCAAAGTAGTAGTATCTGGCTAGGGAGATAGTATGGATTCTTCATTTTCTATTTTAGGAGGTGGTAGAGGGATAAATATGTGGAAACTGTATTTTTTAGTTTTTAAATGTTTTTCATTTATTTTTGAGAGACAGAGCACGAGTAAGGGAGGGGCAGAGAGAGAAGGGACATGGAATCTGAAGCAGGTTCCAGGTTCTGAGCTGTCACCACAGAGCCCGATTCGGGGCTCTAACTCAGGACCCATGAGATCATGACCCGAGCTGAAGTCAGACGCTTAACCGATTGAGCCACCCAGGCGCCCCTGTGGAAGCTGAATTCAAAGAATTTTCGCATTAGGGTAGAAACAGACAAGAAGCTCTGTGAATGGATGAAGGCTTTGGACCAGGAATGGAGGTGATGTGACGATTTGAAGGTCGCTGGGGCCCCCCAGTCTTAAGAGTTTCCAACAGTTTTCTCCCCCCCTCAACGAGCGTGGAATCATGAGCAAATCCAGCCGTGTTTCAGGCTATCGAATTAACCTTTCAAGAAGGATAATGTGTCATTAGCTGACTTCCGTAGCAGTGCAACGAGATGATGATACCTCGTGGGTGCCAAGTGCCTCGCAACAACACGTGGGGGTCCTGATGAAGATGATGATTTATCAGCAGAAATTCTGGCCTAGAGGTGTTCTTCCCAAATCAGTCCAGTGGGGAAGTAAAAGGTTCTGTCGTCTCATAAATCATAAGCAAAGCAATCCTCTGAGTCCCAGCAAGGCAGACACAGGTGTAGACTTCCAAGTGTGGTTTGGATCCAGAAGCAGCTCCAGGGGACCTCTCTCTGGGGGAGGGCACTCTAAGTGTTAACCAGGGCCTGGTGCAGGGCAGCTGAGGCAGAAGGAAGGCTGGATTGGCTTTCCAGAGAGTTCCATGCCCCCTTTTAATTGGACAAGTGTACCATCCTGCTCTCATACATGGTACCCGCACATAGTTCCTGTGCACACGCCCTCACCCCAGATGCATACACACAGCTCCGCACACCTGCTTCCCAGCCGATGCACACACATCCACACTCTCCACCCTACCAAACGCAATCCTCTTTGGAGTGTAGACATCTCACTTACATATGCCCACATACATCTTTGTTCACAGCCTCAGTCCTTATTCGTGTACTCCCACACACATCCTTCATAGGTACACACCTGCTCACCCATACACACTCCCTCTTCCCTGCCCCCCCGCCCCCGCACGTACCTTATGCACATACACATTCTCCCTCTCCCCACACCCATATTCATAGTCATCCACACATACCAATGGTCGTGCAGTAAGGGGGGACAGAGTTAGGGGAACAGATTTATCTGTGTGTAGTTATTACACTTAACCTTTCTCTTCCACTGTGTTTTTGCCTTTCCCTCTATCTCTACCTCCTTCCTTGACTGTTCTTTGCAAAGGAATTATTTTCATTTTTTATATGCGTCGTTTGCTTTGCCTCACATGTAGTGTATTGCTCAAATTGCCATTCATCTACTTTTTTGATTAACTCAAGTGAAGAAAGGGCTTCTCAAGAAAAAACTGATGTGGGGGGATATTTTTGTATTTCTGCGGCTTCTCTCAGTACCAGATGATCCAGCCACACTTGAATCGTGAAATCTGTTGGGACGAGATTCATCTCTTTGGATGTTCAGGTGGAGGATGGAATGACTATAGCAAGTAGTGCCCTGTGACCTGCCCACCAGCTGTTTCCTTGGTCCCCTTTTTTGGAGATAGGAAGGGAAAGCCAGGCTTGGGTTAGTTCCAGCGCTGGAACTAATGGCCCCTGGGAAGGAAGGATTCTACAGCTGCACACAGAGCCAAGCAATTGGCTTTTCATTTTGTCTTAGTTGAAAAAACTATTGGTTCAAAGACATTGACTCTACCTCCTTACATGGCATCAGGCACGTGCATTTTGCAACTTCTCTTTAGCAGCTCAGCCCAAAGAGATGACATTGAAATACCCTGTGGCATCCCTTCTGTCATCTACAAGACGTCTTTGATTTTTGCACAGCCCTGGAATGTTTAGTTCCTTGCCTTCTTATGCCATCCAGATCTGAAGCTCTCCGGTAACACAGAAGGGCCTCCTGCCTGTTGCAGATCTTACGAGAGGGAGCTGAAGCCTGGACTGATTGTAGTGGACACCCACAGAAACTCAGTGGATTTTGCACCACAAACGGAACTCATACTTTCAGAAGACAGAAAAAGATTGGAAATAAAGCCAGGCACTGAAAAAAAGCGACATGTCTGATTTCTTTTCAGAGGATATTTACAAACAAGAATATTTTCTCCGAATCATGGCCTCACTATTTCACATCGGGAACATACGTAACTCGCCAGGATGGCCGGAAACAGGGGTCAGCAGGGACGGAAAGAGGAAGAGTGGGTGAGCAGGCTATAGGTGGGGTTGGGAAAGGCAAATGGATGAAGTTCAAGTGCACAGACTCTTGCTTCTTGTGTGTGTGTGTGTGTGTGTTTCCTTTTAGTTTTGTGCCACTATTCCAGTTTTCCTGTTAAGCTGGAGAGGCAAACGGATACAGTTTAAGAGTGGGTGTATCTGACCCACTCTTCCATCTCAATTGCAGTTCAGTGAAACTATATGCAAGGGCCTGGATTTGAGCCTCATTAACAATATTTATGATACCACTGGGGTTGTGGTAAGAATTAGATAAGATTAGGTAAGATTAAAAAGGATAGGAAAGCCCATCACTAATTATGAGGAATGATGCAGCCACTAATTATACTTAATTGATTAATAAAGTCCCTTAAAATATGGAATTCTTTTTCTGGAAATGTTATAAAATGGATATTATTCTATGGGCACAAACTTAGTCGAGAGGAGGGGAAGTCAATTTGCCTTTAAAACTTCTCCAAGTAGGGGCCCCTGGGTGGCTCAGTCAGTTAAGCGTCCGACTTCAGCTCAGATCATGATCTGGCAATCTCACGGTCCGTGAGTTCGAACCCCGCGTCGGGCTCTGGGCTGATGGCTCAGAGCCTGAGGCCTGCTTCTGATTCTGTGTCTCCCTCTCTCTCTGCCCCTCCCCCGTTCATGCTCTGTCTCTCTCTGTCTCAAAAATAAAATAAACGTTAAAAAAATATATTTAAACTTCTCCAAGAAAAGGCCAACGGCCCAGGAGGTGATCGGAAGATCAGAAATTAATCGGTTTCCAAGCCAACCAGGGACTCCTGCTAGAGTCTTTCACAGGGGTCTACTTCTCAAGAGCAGGTCCAGCCCCAAGGACATTTTTACTCCCCTGGGGATTTCAGCCCCCCAGGGACTTGGGGGGCAAGGAAGCCCTCAGAGGGAGCAAAATGAGAAGTAAGATAATTAGCAAGAGTTAAGAGAAAAGACTGAAACAGGTAAAGTCAGAGGCTTCACGGGCTTTACCTCACTTAATTCTCACTTCCGCCCTGTGAAGGGTGTCACCCACATCCTCAAGCCCTCCACCTTCTCCGGCCAGAAGTTGGGGTCATGTCTTGTCACTCAGGCAGCATCTCCACAGATTTTGCTTTGTTGGATTTTGTTTGGGGGTGTTTTGTTTTGATCTCTTCCTCCTAACTCGGTCATTTCCAGCTCTGTTATTGTCATTTATTCTGTTTTTTTGCTTCAACGCTCTCTCTTTTTCTTTTTCTTTTTTTGAACCTGGATTGTAACCATTACTCCTTCATTTCTGGGGCTGCCATCTTTCTTCCACACCGCCTTACCGCCACAGTAGTCCCTTCTTTCTTTTTATAATCCCCCGCAATCCCGCTACCACGAGGTCCACTGTGAGTGGCAAACATTTACTGGAAGTTGGAGGAGTATTCAGGGGGAGGTATGTATGAGGACAGCGGAGTAGTGCATGAAATACCCTCAAACTTGATATTTGCTTTTGATTGGGAATTATCACTGGGGCCGCGTGTCTTTGTAGGTCCCTGCTCAGGGCTGTGGCCACCTTAGGTACCTTTGCCTAAAGGCATATCATCCAGGGCATATGATTTGGATTGACTCGAACAGAATTCCAGGTTGCCTTGCCTCGCCTCCCCCTTGCTGGCCACTTCATGCGGGACCCATGTGCTTACGCTTCTTTGGTGGGCCTGCTACTGCCTCTCGTCCAACCTTGGGGTACCCCTCGTTGACCCTCTCTTTCTTTCTCCCTCTTTTCTCTCTGTTTCTGAACGCTTCTCCCCGATCTGGGGTTACCTGGGGAATGCTAGCACGCCTCATGCATTGTTGTGCGTGGAAATTTGAGTCTTCCAAAGTCTTGGTCTACTTGGGCATCATCTTTATCAACCCCAAATGATGGATCAAGCCCAGACTGTAGCATTTTTCTATATACCCCAGAAAGTTCTTCTGCCGGCCGCACAAAGTAGACATGGCTGCAGTTTAAGTACTTAAAAATTTACTTATCTTTTTGTTTTTCATTTTTATTTTTTTCAGTTTATTTATTTTGAGAGGGGGAGAGAGAGAGAGAGAGAGAATGTGCAGGGGAAGGGCAGAGAGGGAGAAAGAGGATCCAAAGCGGGCTCTGTGCTGACAGCAGAGACCCCGATGCAAGGCTCGAACTCATCAACCGTGAGATAGTGACCTGAGCCGAAGTCAGACCCTTAACCGACTGAACCACCCAGGCGCCCCTAAGTATTTTATTTTTATTTTACTTTTTTTTTTATTAAAAACTTACCTTTTTTTGGTAAGTTTTTTCTCCAGTTATATATGAACAGCCCATTTTAGCAAACAAACAAACAAAAGACCCCAGGGGCTCAATGAATCTAAACCACCTTCCCAGCTAATTAGGATGCTAATTACTACGAAAGACCGCACTGGAACAGTGGAGGCTGCAGGCACCAAGTCCCATTATTTTTCCATTTGCTCCCTGGTCTGTAGATTCAGCTTCAGGCCAGCTGATGTCCGCGTGTGGTGCTCAGTCAACTTCACGGGAGCAACCCTGTGGCTGATGCAACCACGCCGTCGGCAGATGGACACTTTGGGGACATCGGGATGGGCTTCAGGGGCCGCCTGGTTTCTCTAGGAGATAGGATGAGAGCAAGCCTTGAACGAGTGCAGAATATCAGCCACCTCGGGCATGGCATGGTCCCCTGTCTCTCTCCCCGGAGTCCGCAGCACGTAAGGCAAGGCAATGATACCCAGTCAGCCCTACGCCTTAAATCTTCATGGCCTAGTGGCATTCATAGCTAAACTTTGTCACAAAGAAACACTCATTTCAATAACTCACTGCAAAGAAATGCGTCCCAGGAATGTTGGGCCTGAAACCCACTTGCAAAGGCAACCTGAGAACGGAAGAAAATGAGAAGCGAACAATCTTTCCAGTATGTTCCAGACTCTGATATTTGGCGTGAGGAGTAAAAGAAAAAAGAAAAAAAACCAAATTAGGTTGAAGTACTTGGGGCGCATAACGAAAGCGGGTGAGCTGGGATGAAATTCCAGCTGCTTTTCTTAAAAGATTTTGTAGAAATCCACAGGGACGCTTTTGAGACCATTTTAATTTTTGTTCTCCTCAAATGGCCTCTGCTCTCCCCAGTCAGTGATCAGTACGTTTCGTGAGGTGGAAATGTCCCTTCACGGACCCAGGGCACAAGGGATGTCACCCTCAAAGGACAGGACAAGGGATGTATGGTTCCTTTGGTGAGTGGCACAACAGAGCATCAGAGAACTCACTTTTAATAAAAGATCTTTGATGAGGACAGCCCGAGATACTAAGACACAGACGTTTTTAAGACCTGAACATGATGAGGATGTTGGTTTTTGTTTTGTGTATTTGCACATGTATTTTTTAAAGGTTATTTCTTTTTTATTTATTTATTTTTGAGAGAGAGAGAGACAGAGAGAGAGAGAGAGAGAGGGAGACAGCATCAGCTGGGGAGGGGCAGAGAGAGGGGGAGAGCATTTCAAGCAGGCTCTGCACAGTCAGCATAGAGCCCCATAGGGGGCTTGATCTCGAGATCGAGAGTCAGGTGCTTAACTGAGTGCGCCACCCAGGTGCCCCTACGCATATAATTTTTAATTGATTTTTTTCTCTTCCTCCCAAAACTTTAATGCCCTTTTGTATTCTGTAACATTTAAAACATTTTATTAATGCTGAGTTTTCCTTTGGGTGATCTGTGAAGGTTGTAGTTATCCATAAGGGAAAAAGAAGAGGGCTGGGTTGTGGAATTAGATAGCCATGGGTTTAGGCCATCAGGTAATTACTCTCTTTTGTTACTTAACTTGAACCTTTGTTTTCTCAATTTTGAGATGAGGGTATCAATCGGTATCTGTCTAATAGGATTGCTCCGAGGATGAAAATACAGAGCTTATGTAAAGGGCCTCAGATACTGCCTGGCACACAGTATGTGTTTAAATGGTCGTTCTCGGGGCGCCTGGGCGGCTCAGTCGGTGGAGCATCTGACTTCAGCTCGGGTCATGATCTCGCGGTTTGTGGGTTCAGGCCCCCCGTCAGGCTCTGCTGACAGCTCAGAGCCTGAAGCCTGCTTCGGATTCTGTGTCTCCTTTTTCTGCTGCACCCCCACTTGTGCTCTGTCTCTCTCTGTCTCTCAAAAATAAACAAATGTAAAAATAAATTTAAATGGTCACCCTCTTCGTCATTGATAGTTATTATGATAATAAATATCATGAGTGCCTCATAATCACCATCATTGCCAATTGATTCTTCAACACAATGTTTTAAGAACATCAGAGGTAATCAGATGAGCTTTTGATGAAACTCATGTATCACCACATTTGTTTGTTCAATAAATATTTATTAATTCCAGATATATTAAATGGAGCGAGCCACAGTAAAATGTATTTATTTGCCATGGTAATTTCTTTAGTCCTGGGATTTAAGTTCCCTTGACTTTGAGTCTAAAAATTCTACTGTTTTCTGAACATCCAGGAGTATCTTTGGGATTCAACGGATTCAAACCTACAGAGGAAGAAGAAGCTAACATAAAATTTTGTTGTCAGTTGACTGATATATTTTATTTCTACCTTTGGTGAACATCTATCTGTGTGTGATGCAAGGGGCCCATCTTAGCAGGAAAGGTTTCCTGGCTTACCTTTGAAATCACATCGATAAGAGTTAAGAGTGACATGCGTTCTGGTTTTTCTCATTTATGGTTGATTTATATCTACTGACTTGATGTAATGGTTAATAAAACCTTTCTTTACTTGCAAAAGTATTCTAGGAGATGATATATTACACGGTCTTCTCTCAGGAACAGTGGTTTTGTGGCTCCTTTAGAAAGGCCCTGGGAAGCAGTTTCCTTGACCATTTCCTTTTCAGAGTCTGGGATTCCATCGCGAAAGCCTCTGGAATGGCAGAACTAGGCTGTCCAAGGGGTCACTGTGATGAATGGGAACTTAACGGGGCACCTGAAGCTGGAAGGGTCAGGAAACTAATGGCCAATTTTGCAGGATGCATCAATGTTAACAGTTCACTGCTAACTAGTTAAAGACCAGCCTTGTGAAAAATGACTTACCATTTCCAAGCTATAATGAGAGTAAAAGTCTACAAAGACGGATGAGACCACGCTCTGAGTAATTCTTGATGAAGCTGGTTTGAGAAACAAAACCATTTGTCTCTCTCCTTCTACTGGCTCTTGGTATATGAAACAGCCGTGTAATCATCTTAAGCCAGGATGGACTGAAAGGGCCACAGGACAGAAACTTCTGAGTCTTAGGTTTCTGTCATCCACAGCTGCTCCAACAAGAGAAGGAGCAAATGTTCCAACAAGCGCTTTCTCATGACAATGCTGGACGTTCAGGCGTAACTTGAAAAAACCCAACCCTGCCATTTTGTGAGCACTGGTGCCCTGAATTTGGCTGAGTAGCTCGCCTCGATCAAAAAACATCAGGAAGCAAGTCTTGGCCAGGAGTGTGTTGTCACCCTGAATGAGTTAGCCCTGGATCCCAGCTCATTTCCAACCATTTAATTATTTCCCATTCAAATGCCTGGTGCTTGCAACATCTGCCCTGCCTTCCACTGAGTCGGCCATGTTGATAACCCAATCAGTTATTAACAGTCTAAACAACAGAAGACTTTGGGGGGAGAAAGTATGGTCCATTGGAGAAAACCTTGGAAAAGGAGTCCGGTGGCATGTTTTTCTCACTCTGCAACCTGGAGAGTGTCACCTTGCTTCCATATGATCCCCTTTTATCACCTGTAAACAGGACTCACCTGACTCACAGAAGGGCTTTGATCCAAAACATCAGCGGTTCTGTCTACATACCCTGCCCTCCTCGTGCCCTTGACTGGACTCCTGGATTGTCCTCCCCACCACTCTTTATTCTAAAATGAACAATATTTTGAGATGCAACTCAAATGCCAGCTTTACCATGGGACAGGTCTTATTCTTCTCCCAGCTCCTTTAAAGGAAATGATGTCTGTTTCTTCTGAGGTCATTAACAGGTTATTTCTGCTATTTCATGGCGATATCACTGTAACCACTTCCTGTGTTTTATTATTATTTTCAAGAGCACGTTGGATGTCCTGGTGGGCTGGACCTGTTGCAGCTCCTGGTTTTACCTGGTTGCCAGAGATAGAAACTTTGCAAGTTTTCCTTGCTGATCTATCCACTGTCTTCAGCTTTCCTTCCCAATCTCCACCCTGGGTGCAATCAGGACAGTGGCTTCTAGTTCCTTCGTTTGGACCCTTCTGCACATCTCCAATCCTGCTGTTACTGGCTGCTTTGTTCTGAAACTCCTTCTCCTCTTTCGTGGCTGGTGCACTTTTCTTCCAAGAGATTTGCCTAGGCCTTCTGCTAACCATTGTCTACCCTGAATTTACAGTGATTGTCCTTAAAGATCTTTCTTAAATTGATCTACCAAGTACCCTTGGTTGCCTTTACTGGGGGTGACAGCACAGGTGAACAACCATGCAGGGACACAGGGCCCCCTGCTGGGTTTACTGTTCTGTGGTCATCATCTTGAACTTCTTAATAATTTTTGTATTTTTTAAATAATTTTTTAATTCCTTTTTTGTCTTTTTTTAAAAGTTTGTTTATTTTGAGACAGAGAGAGAGAGAGAGAGAGAGAGAGAGAGAGAGTGTGTGTGTGTGTGTGTGTGTGTAAGTGAGTGGGGGAGGGGCAGAGAGAGGGAGAGAGAGAGAATCCAAAGCATAGAGCCCCATGTGGGGCTCGAACTCACGAGCCATGAGATCGGGACCTGAGTGGAAATCAGACGCCTAACCGACTGAGCCCCGCAGGTGTCCCTTTATTTTTTTAAATTAATTTATTTATTTTTGAGAGGGGGGAAGGGTAGAGGGAGAATCCCAAGCAGGCTCCACCCTGTCAGTGCAGAGCCTCGTGTGGGGCTCAAACTCATGAACCATGATGATATCATGACCTGAGCCGAAATCAAGAGTTGGACGCTTCAGGCTGATTGAGCCACCCAGGCACCCCTTAACAATCTTTAAATGAGAGGCCATGAAATTTGATTTTGCATGGGCTGCACAAATTGTATTTCTGGTCCTGTCTTGGGTGTAGAATCCAAGTCCAGTAAAAGGCTTTTCTGGTTTGCGTGACTGCCCCTCACTGGGAACACCCTGGCCACAATTCTCTGACCTCAACCCTTGTCCTTTTCTGCTTCTTTCCATGCACCCTCCCAAGCAACCGTGCTATTTGGTCTATTTGGTGTCATTTATGCAACAATTCATCCCATGCCTATCTAGTGCGTGCTAGAGACTGTAGTAGGACACTGGGAATACACAGAGGAGAGCAGAGATGTGGTCTCAAGGAGGACACTGACTACACACAGGTAAGTCCCATGCCATGTGGGATGTGCAATAAAAGAGAGCTGAAGGTCTTATAAGCCAGTTACACAGACACACAGGACACACACAGGACTTTGTTTGATTTTACCGAAATAGAATGTGTATTGTACATATTATCTTGAGCTGGTATCTACCTTTTGACATTTTTTTCTCCATGTTTATGGAAGAGCTTTCTCATTGTTTGCTTTTCAAACACCCGCATTATATACATTCTTCTCTTCTTCCTTTTCTTGCTCAATAATTCCGTGTGTAAATGTCTCTTAAATCAATAAATCAAACTAGGTTGGGATTATTTTAAGAATCCCCTTTTAATCATTTCTTTGTCTCCATCATTAGAATAGCTAGCTGAAAGCTCGTTTTCATTCCACTGCTTTGGAAAGGGCCATTGAAGACCAGCTCTGTTCCAACTTGAGCTATTTGCTTATTGAAATTAGACATTCGATGCCACTCTTGTATTTATTCTTTCAATTAGGCAAACCAGCATATTATTTGGAAAGTTTTTTTGTAAAGGCTGGCTTTCCCTTGCAATTTTGTGCTTGAAGCATCTGTTTAAGGAGGAAGCATGTAAGTCATAAAAGAATTCCATAAATAATATTCAGCTGAAAACTTGGCCAGCTCAGCCGAATTTTGGAGCCTCGTTACAAATATTCTGCTTAATGATTTTAACTGGCATTTTGGTCTCTTGTCACTTTCCTCTTTCAGGGGGAATCCAGTTTTGCCGAATGCTCCCCTTCCTCCCTCCATGGGGCTCTAGGTCACTGCTGACTCCACGGTTCCCTGTGTGCATTCACCAAGACCCACCTATGCCAATCACACCAAACTCAGCTTTTCTTGCTCAGCCAGGGGGCAGTTAGGGAACTGAGCCTGACCTCTTCCACTAGATGGGCAAAGGGTGGCAGTTTTCATTTGAATTTTAGGAATTAAAAATCCTTCTGTTTGTTCCATTAGGCTGAGAGACCTTGGGTAAGACCTAATTTTGATTAGGAGCCTGGGAATGTAGCAGGGAGTAGGAGAAATCAGAACGCAGAATCTCTTTAGGCTTGAAAACAAGGCGGATGCAGGGAAACTGGTGGACATTCTGGGATCTTCTCTTCCTTCTGCTCTCTCCCTGTCTCTATCTTTGTACATTGAACACCCTGTACCTGCTCTGCCCTGCACCAATGCCACACACACACACCTTCTTCCATGATCATTCAGTCCTCCGCCTAAACTCCACTTCTTGGGGCACCTGGGTGGCTCAGTTGGTTAAATGTCCGACTTTGGTTCAGGTCATGATCTCACAGTTCATGGGCTCGAGTCCTGCATCAGGGTCTGTGCTAATAGCTCAGCGCCTGGAGCTGCTTCAGCTTCTGTGTCTCCCTCGCTCTCTGCCCCTCCCCCACTCTCACTCTGTCTCTGTCTCTCAAAAGAAATAAAAACATTTAAAAAAAAACCCCACAAAAACTCCACTTCTCAAAGTGATGTCTCAAAGTGAAGTGTGGGGCACTCCGGGAAGTCAGTCCACACACTGAAGTCTCTCCAAGCATCCAGCACCTTCCCTTTGGATCCCTATCACCAACTCTTACCACTGTTTATTTGAGGGAATATTGGCTTTTGTCTGCCTCCCTCCTGGGTCATCTGCTCTTTGAAGGCAGGGCGTACCACACAGAACAAAACATATAAAGGCACATAGAAGGGCTTTATGTGAGTTTCATAGAACTTCTGCAGTAGTGGAGATGTCCTATATCCGTGCTGTCTGTTATGGTAGCCACAAACTGGCGAGTATTTGAAATGTGGCCAGTATGACTGAGCAATAGAGTTTTCACTTCTCTTTAATTTTAATTCATGTAAATTTAAGTTCGAATAGCCCCATATGGCTTCTGTATTGGACGGCACTGCCCGGGAACTCAGCTGGAGGATGTGTGGATGGAACCACACTGACACCGAGTGGGTGAGTGGCTGGGTGTGGAAGCAAAGGAGAGTCAAAGTCATCGCAGGTGATATTTTTGCATTTTTGACACTCAACGTAGACACTCATCCACACACATTCACACAACCGTGTGCCCTATCGGTTGGACTGACCTGAAATCAGGAGCAGGACATTTATAGCCTCTCCAGTTGGCTCCAATGTCTTCTCTGGCACTGAGCGAAACCCTATTGCAATCGAACGGGGTAAGCTCATTCTCAGCCCCATGTCAGCCTTGCACACGGTCTTGTCTTTCTCTGGTGCAAGGAGACCGTCGTGGGTCCAAGTATATTGGTGTGGTCTCCCGAGTCACAAAGCCACAAATCCTCCCTGGGTGAGTTCCCTGAACGAGAAGGATATCCTTAACGTGCTACAACCTGAAAAAGCACGTGTTTACCTTGTAGCATAAAAGACCTGTGTTGGCCATACAGTACTTGTTACCCCAGGCCCTTCTTTAAGCCTGACTCGGTAGGTGGTAAGTAAAGGAATGTATTTACCCTCTGGTTCCTGTAACCCACCGGCAGCACCTGCCCTGACTGGAGGCTGGGTTTTGCTTTCCCCAGGGGTATGTTTCCAACGGGACATTGAGGTGTGTCTGTCAAAGAGTCCCTTCCCTTAGATAATAACAGGAGGTCACAACCCAGTCGGCCCCGTTCGCTGTTTACAAGAGCCAAATGTGAAAGGGCTGGCGTGGAATGTTCCCACTTTCGAAAGCTGTGTCAGCAGGACGGCCTCAGCCCACTTTTCTGCGTGCTAGCTTCTACAAGTGTCTCCGGCCCCAGAACGTGGAGGTTTTGCTGTCAAACGAGATGCCTGTCTCCGGGCGACCTGAGCGAGAAAAAGCTTCCTTGACCTTACTGAACCCAACACAAATATTTCAACAGCCTTTTCAATTACCTGTGTACCCGTTTTTTTCTGTTGCTGGTGCAATCTGGGGGTGCGGGGCATAAGTAGTTTTGGGACACGACAGCAGAATTGTCTTCAGGAAATCTGCCGTTTCTATGGCTGGTCGAAGGTATTCAAAGGATGTTTAATTTATTTAGTCAGAGGAAACCGAAAATTCCAGGGGGTGAAGTATATATTATTTTTGGTTTCATAAGGTTGTGGAATCAAGTAATTGCTATATGCAGTTTTATTCCACTGAATTTCTCTCTCTTTCTTTCTTTCTTTCTTTCATTATTTTTTAATGTTTATTCATTTTTTGAGAGACAGAGAGAGACAGAGTGTGAGCAGGGGAGGGGCAGAGCGAGAGGGAGACACAGAATTCAAAACAGGCTCTAGGCCTGAGCTGTCAGAACAGAGCCCGACGAGGGGCTTGAACTCACGGACCATGAGATCATGGCCTGAGCCGAAGTCGGACGCTTAACCGACTGAGCCACCCTGGCGCCCCTCTGCACCCTTTCAAATGGCTCCAGCTGCTTGCAAGGGGGCCCTGACGTCAACTCATATGTCTATGGGAACTCAGTGTACAAGTAGAATAGCACTTTGTCTTAGAAGGAAAAATAATGAATTGACGTAAATGTTTTAGGGGCAGTTCGTCAACTATCTGAAAAATTACCCCACAATATATACAAAGATGATCGAGATCGTTTTCAACACAACCTTAAGAAAATGAACAAACGGCAGTGGCAATTCTTGAAAAAAAAAAAGGGAGATTTTCCCTTTAAACACTTTTGAGCAGGAAAAGCTTTCCTGAGGAACGTACGAAAACCAAATTTTGTAGAGAAAAAGATAAAAAGGTTTTACCACCGCAAAAGCTCGATACGTTTATCTGATGCAAACCATCATCAATGAAAGACAAACAAGGAGGTGAGATATTTTATCAGCAACAAAAAATACAGTGGTTAATATTCAGAATAAAGAATTCCTGTAGATTCCTAAGAAAAAGACAAATGTCAATGAATAAGAAAAGGAGCAAATAGCACGAGCAAGTGGATAAAATGCACATGGCGAAGAAGCAGGTGAAAAAAATGTTCAGCTTTGCTAATAATCACACGAATGCAACCCCAAGTAATATATTATGCTTATATTCACCTATTATCAGAGCAAAAGATTGTTACACGATGTCCAGTGCTGGGGAAGATGGGCGTATCCTGTGGCTTGTGGGAATCTGTATTAGCTCAGATTTATTTATTGACACATGTTATAATTAGTATATGTATTGATATAACTTATAATTTATTATTTATTAATATATTTATCAATATAATTTATTGTCGAGTTGGCTAACCTACAGCGTATACAGTGTGTTCTTGGTTTTGGGGGTAGATTCCCATGGTTCATCGCTTCCCTGCCACACCCAGTTCTCATCCCAACAAGTGCCCTCCTCAACGCCTGTCACCCATTTTCCCCTCTCCCCCGCCCCGCCCCAACAACAACCCTCAGTTTGTTCTCTCTATTGAAGAGTCTCTATGGTTTGCCTCCCTCCCTCTCTGTTTGTAACTATTTCTTCCCCCTACCCTCCCGCCATGGTCTTCTGTTAAGTTTCTTAAGTTCCACACAGGAGTGAAAACATATGATACCTGTCTTTCTCTGACTGACTTATTTCACTCAGCACAATACCCACCAGTTCCTACTTGGATAGAAAATCCACATTATTAAAATTCTAAGTGGACTTGGCCTCCGATCTCTCTAATTCTCTTACAGGAATACAAGTACACAGCTCTTCATTGATACGAAAAATTTGAACTAAGAGAAAGGCTGTGAATAGGAACCAGCCGTATGACAGTGAGTCTGTTGTTCAGCACCGCATCTTCCATTTTTGTGTAGGTCTCCCCTTTTTTATTATTACGAGATGACGAGGATTATAACATTGGGCCACCAAGAAACCTTAGAGCTACTCGATGGAGATTCCACTGGGTTCCAGGTACGCTCCCCACCGGTAGTTGAAATTATGCAAACCACTCCACAGTTCTGCAGCCTGTGTGTTTCTTTTAGCCTCTACCTTGGTCTACATTTTATTCCTATTAACCTTCCTTGACCTCTGTGCCCCCTCCTTTTCAACAGATGCCCCCTTCTGAACAATCCTGCCAACCCAATACCATATAGTTGCATTAACTGAAGTCTCTGGCTCTCTCACATTCCGAACAAATGGAGACACCCAGGGAATCGACTGAGGGTAGCGACAAGGATCAAAGTTCTTGGAAGCTGTCGATGTTCCACCTCTGCCAGGCTTGTTTCTCTTCCCATGACCTTCCCCTTCCCTTCTTCTTGGCTTGCGGAAACATGCAACCGTGGGTGATCTGAGGGCACAGCTGAAGAAAAGCAAATGGAGAAATGACATTTTATAATCCAGGTGGTTTGTGGGTTTAGGATCATAGGCATCAGTGCTGGAGAGGGCCTTCCAGATGACCTGGTCCCACCCCCACGTTTCTTTCTTTTTTTTTTTTTTACGTTTATTTATGTATTTTTGAGAGACAGAGAGAGCAAGTGGGGGAGGGGCAGAGAGAGAGGGAGAGAGAGAATCTCAAGCAGGCACCGCACCGTTAGCCTGGAGCCCCACGCAGGGCTCGAACTCACAAACCGTGAGATCATGACCTGAGTGGAAACCACGAGTCTGATGCTTAGCTGACTGAGGCACCCAGGCGCTCCCCACCCCCATAAGAAGCTTAAGTGACCCTCTCAACAGCACATCCGCAGAGTTGAGACTTAAGCAAAATCAACAGAAGTCGCTTCCAGAACGTTCAACTGAGACAGATGCAGTTGTCACTGGAATCAGTGATAAAATGAACCTCCTAACTGAAGTTTGAAACGGAGGCAGGGCGTTGTGCTTCTTTGCATACTCTTCATCATGCAAAATAATAAAATTAATTTATGCAAAATAATACTGCCGCTTTAATTGTATAAGCTGATTTATAATTACCCAAACGTTTTGCTGTAAATCCCCATTTAAGATTCGTGACAACCGTGTAAAGTCTGAGTTACGACTCTGATTTTGCACTTTAGTTATGATAGGTTCACTGAGGTTAACTGGCCATCACATTAACTCAGAGCTGCTCAGTGGTGAAACAAAGCATTCAGATATGAGGCCCATCACCCCGAAGGGATCACCAACTAGATCCCAAGCAGTAAAGGCACCTCCAACACCAACGATACATCACCTAATATTTCCAGCAGAATTAAATCAGTGATCCCCTTTCCCGCTCTGCTAAGCCTCCTTTTGGGGGTCCACCAGCTCTCATTCTTGGTGTGATCCCAGTGATTAAGGAGACCAGAGGAGATCACGAGACAGCATGTTTCTTTCAACAGTTATAGCTTCAAATGTCAATAATGACAACGGAAGCCAAGAATGAAGTCAGATTATATTAGCTTGTTTGTTTTTTTTTAAACCGAAGCTCCTCTTCCTGGCCTCTTTATTTATAATATCATTAAATTTGAATCAGGTTTGGCTGTTCGGTCAGCCGAAACTATCCAACTGATTATGCATTTGAGAAGAGAAAGTGGAAATAAAGCAAACATTATTTTATGTCTAATTATAGGCAGCTGAAGAGGTTTCAGGGGACTGATTGAAGGCTCCTGACTCAGTGTCCAAAAGCATCCGACTCCTTTTTAATCCTCTTGGTATATTCCTATAATCTATCTCCCTACACCGGGATGATTCGATTTCACACGTATTTTTGCCCATGATGTATCCAGAGTGGTGCCAACCGTTCATGTCAGAGAGAGAAAGACACACGCTTCCTTCGCCGGAATTTCAGAAGCCGTTCCGTGCAAAGTCAAACCCGTGCAAAACTGGAAACTTCAGGGTGACTTGTGGTTCACAGCTTTAAGTGATCACAGACGCTGCCCGGTTGTACCGTTTTATGCTGTTTTGGGTGGAATAAGGACTCTGAGGGGTTAAGTGAGACAGCCTGGGTTTTCCTGGCAATTTCCTCCAGAAACAGTGATACTCAGTGGCAGAACTGAGTCTATAGTACGTTTGCGCAGGTCCAAACCACGTGGTTTTTCTCACTGCCTCTTGTTCCAAGTTTTAGTCTGTTTTGTACTCCTGACATGTCATGATACCGGGGACAAGTTCCTCCTTCTGTCTCTTTCCTTATCTACGAATTGTGATACATGGCTTCTCTTTGTCAGACTGCCACTGAAGAAAATCTTCCCAGATCATACTTTGTATACTTATTTTTAAAATGGCACTTTTCTACTTAATTCTTCTTCCACCGAGTTATTAGGGCGACAGGCTCGGCGATCGTTCCTTAAATTGATCATCGACTGACACATTTTCCCCTCTTCCAGAGCACATACCACACGGTATCGTAGTTTTCTTTTTTCGTTTTTTAATGTTTATTTATTTCTGAGAGGGAGACACAGAATCTGAAGCAGGCTCCAGGCTCTGAGCTGTCAGCACAGAGCCCGAACCCATGAACCATGAGATCATGACCTGAGCCGGAGTCAGACGCTTGACTGACTGAGCCACCCAGTCACCCCATGAGATTGTAGTTTTCTGTTTTCTGTCCTGGACTTCGCTGGGTCCACACACACAAAAGAACCTTACGGGATATCTGCTGTATCTTTTTTCCATTTTCTGAATCTGCACAATGCAGGTGAACTGGGTTGTGTCACAATATCACATTCTTTTTTTTTTTTTTTAAAGGTTATTTACTTATTTTGAGAAAGAGAGAGAGTGCATGTGAGCAGAGGAGGGGCAGAGAGAGAGGGAGAGAATCTCAACCAGACTCTGCACTGTCAGAGCAGAGCCTGATGTGGGGCTCAAACTCACAAATTGTGAAATCATGACCTGAGCAGAAACCAGGAGTTGGATGCTTAACCGAATGAGCCGCCCAGGCGCCCCAAACATCATCAGGTGCTGACTGGGCTCAGTGTTAACATTTGACATTTATTGTCTCATTAAAGAAGCCCACAACCCCACGAGATGGGGACTATCATTAGTTCCATGAATAGCTGAAGAAATGGAGGCTGAAAGTAGTTAAGGACGTTTCCTCAGGTCCCAGGCTGTAGTGGTGCAACCCGGAACAAGCTGATTTCACTCACCCTGATATTGTGCCTCCGACATGAAGTCATGGGATCCCAGGAGGAGCGAAGGATGACTTGGAATCTAAGCTTTGTTCCGTGTTTCAATTCCTTCTTCAACATGCCCACCGAGTGGCCATTTTGATTTATGCGGTCCCATCTTTACATGTTAGCAAGGTCATCCTTATGTCCCAGGCAAACCTGCCTCCTTTGTAAATACTGGTTCTGCCTGCTGGGCTCGTGGAGAATAATCTAACTTTTCTTCTTGAGCACGAATTTCAAAACTTCTGAGACCTCATTGTTTTTCTAATCGATCCCCAGTTAATAACCTAGTCTGTGTGTATCTGGAATTCACAAAGTGGTACCTCTGCATCCAACATCCTCAGTTTGCTCCTAATGAAAACATGAACACCACTTCCCCGACACTTGGGTATGGGCTTTTCCAAAAGCTGACCGTGCTTCCCTCATCAGAGCACACACCTCCCTTTAGTTCAAAAACTAGTTGTGCTCAGGGAGATCAGAGTCAATGGTTTTGCTGGGAAAAGAGAAGAATGAGGAGCTTCTCATCAGACGAGTGTTGTGTGCGTTTCCAGGTTCCCTTTGTGTCTCCTCTGTGGTGTATCAGCTGCCCCCCAGACCTCTCATGACCCTCTAATGCCACCCAGTTTCTCCTCTGGCTCTGATTGGTCCCTACCTACTGACACTTGTCTAACATTCCCCTTGTGCTCTTTGGGTTGCTTAATATTTTGACATCTTTACATCCTGGCATTTGTTTTTTTGAAAATGGTGAGAAAGAACGAAATATGGCCCTTTGTAGCAACGTGGATGGAACTGGAGAGTGCGATGCTAAGTGAAATAAGCCATACAGAGAAAGACAGATACCATATGGTTTCACTCTTATGTGGATCCTGAGAAACTTAACAGAAACCCATGGGGGAGGGGAAGGAAAAAAAAAAAGAGGTTAGAGTGGGAGAGAGCCAAAGCATAAGAGACTCTTAAAAACTGAGAACAAGCTGAGGGCTGATGGGGGGTGGGAGGGAGGGGAGGGTGGGTGATGGGTAGTGAAAAGGGCACCTTTCGGGATGAGCACTGGGTGTTGTATGGAAACCAATTTGACAATAAATTTCATATATTGGAAAAAAAAAGAAAACATAATGCCTTAAAAAAAAAAAAAGAAAGAAAATGGTGGTGGTTGAGAATTTTCCAGAATTACTCAGGGAATATTTTCCTTCCTTCCTCCTTTCTCTGCTCTCTCCTCTCCCTTCCTGTCCCTTTTCTCCCTGCTCCTCTCCTTCCACCCTTCTCCTCCCCTTCCTTCTTTCCTCCCTTCTTCTCCTCTTACTCTTCCTTCCTTCCTTCCTCCCTCCCTCTCCCCTGCCTTATTTACTTCAAAACATACATGCCAACTTCTTCAACCACCTCAAATTATGATATTTTGGTGGAGAGAAGGAGCAAGAACACATAGTTCGAAAAACGTCCCTTGGTGCTTGTGCTGTATAACACTCTGTGTCATTTCCTTACTTATACTCATTGTTTTTCACTCAAAAAGTCTGGAAGTCTCTTAATACTGTATAATACAATGTGTTTATATTATTCTACATAGAAGTATGTCTAAGAGATTCAACACTATTTCAAACAATCAAAACTTTACTGAACACTAAGCTAATGGAGTTGGGAATGTTAGATAAAAATTGCCAGTATTAAAAAATCTTTTCTGTGACCACTAGACTTTAAAAATTATAAATTTCCTTTTGAATGTTTGAATTCCGGTAAGAGGGTCCCATCAGGATTGGGGAAATGATGGGAAAAGTTTTTAGATTTGATGAATCAGAGCCATAGGAAGTCAAAAGGAAAAGGAAGTTCTGGTAAGTTCCCTCTTCTGGGGAAAAGGGGACATGTTTTATAGGGGTGTCTCTTCAGGCTTCCTGATAAAGGTAATGAAGGGAGCAGTTGAAGGTAATGAACTTACTGAAACAAAAGAGATAAAAAATAGATAAAAATGGGGCACCTGGGTGGCTCAGTCGGTTAAGCATCAGACTTTGGCTCAGGTCATGATCTCGTGGTTCCGTGGGGTCAAGCCCCACATCGGGCTCTCTGCTGTCAGTGTGGAGCCCACTTTGGATCCTCTGTTCCTCTCTCTCTGCCCTTACCCTGCTTGTGCGTGTGCTCTCTATCTCTCTCTCCAAACTAAATGAACATTAAAAAAAATAGATAAAAAGCAGGAAGCTATGAACTGGAGTTGACAGAACTCAGAAAAGGAACTAAAGAAAGTTATAATAACCATCTCAGAATAAAGGGTAAAGTAAAAAGTGCTCAAAGAAAAATAGATATGGAAAAGACAACAGAGAGATCAATATAAATCATACATGTGGAAAAGGCTAAAAATATTAGGGAAACTTCCTGTTCTGGTACTGATAGAGGGATAGTTATAAGACTTATGCTTCTACCAGAAACCATTAGAGAATGAAATGAAATATATGAAGCAAACTGGTTTCAGGTACTACTGAACAACAAGCAACGGAGGTCTTTAATCTTTGAAAGAATGACAACATTCAAGGAAATCTCCACACTCACTGTGGATTTCTGCTTGGGGCATGTTCTAAAGTAAAGCACGGTGACTCAGAACTTAAATAGAGAGTGAGAGTTTTTCTGGGTAAAATTAATAAAGATCAGATTTGAGGGCTTCTATGATGCTGGAATATAAAGATTCTGGTACCAGAGAAGAGAAATTTTCAGGGAATGGACTTCATAAATCTGCATGAAGACCCCTTCTATTATTGGCAAAATACTGAGCTGCACATGCTATTCCTTGAATCCTGGCAAAAACAAACAAACAAAAAACAAAAACAAAACTGAACTAAGATTTTAGTGATCACACAGTATTGAGAGCTGGTAAGTTTCTGACTAGTAAGGCATGTCAACCAGGTCATTAGCTGAGATGTTCCCATCCCAAACCCTGCGTTTTAGTACCATTACACTTTCCCTAGGATAAGGCTTTCTTTGGACCCTAGAAAGAAAGGCCTAAAAATAAACCATGGCTGGAGCAAGTTTATCTTTAGAAAAGCTACATGTCTGCCAGAATAAAACTCAACATTTTTCATAGAGAATGTAAAATCCAGATTCAGAATGTCTTCACATACACAATGTCCAGCATACAAAGGAAAATAACTAGATATGAGAAGAAAGAAGAAAATGTGAACCAAAACCAAAAGAAAAATTACACAAGGAGAACTAGGCTCAAGAATAAGACATATGCTGGCATTAACAGGCAAAGACTTCAAAACAATTACAATATACATGAAATTAACAGATGGAGAATAATGGCAGAAAAATGGAATCTATAAAAAACGACCCAAATGGAAATAGAACTGAAATATAAAATACCCATTTTTAAACAGAATCAGCAACAGAATGGCAATGATAGAACAGAAATCAGTGAATTTGAATAAAGGACAGCAAAAACCATATGAAGTATAGTACAGAGAAAAACAAATACTGAAAACATATGACAGGGTGTATTGGTGACCTAGGAATCAATAATTAGCAGGCTCATAGGGAGGTAATTGGTGACCAGAAAGAAGAGGAAATAAATTGGGCCAGAAAGAAGATTTGAAGAGATAATAGCAAAACTTTTCCCCCCCAATTTGATAAAAAAAATACCAACCTACAAATCCAAGAAGCTCAACAAACACCAAGAAGGATAGACTCCAAGAAAACTGTTTCCAGCTAAAATCCAGTTGAATTGCCCGAAACTATAGATAAGGAAAAATTCTTAAAAGCAGCCTGGGAGGGAGAGTGAGGTGGTGTGGAAGAGATTAACTTCTGGGAACGTCAACAAGAAATACTAAAGACTTCATTTAAAACATGATAGAGGCTCTAAAGCAATGATTCTTTAAAGATGCTGGAGTGAGTGGGAACTATCAACCTAGAATACAAAAATATGAAAGAAAGACATTTTCAGATACATAAAAGCTGAGAATTTATCAACAGTGGGCTTCTACTGTGAAGAATGCTGAAGGAAGTTCATAGAAATAAAATCAAATGTAAATTCAGATCTCCATGAAAAAATGAAGAGTGTGACACATGGTTAACATGTGGGTAAAGATTTTTAAAAAAATCTTTTCATTAACTTCTTAATATATTTCAGAGGCATTTTATTATTTCAAGTAAAAATAATCACCAACTATTATGGGGTTTGTAACCTATGCTGAAGAAAAATTATAGAGCAAAAATAGCGCAAAGGACAGGAGGTGGTAAATGAAAGTATGTTATAAGATTCTCACATTATACATGAAGGGATAAACATATATATATATATATATATATATATATATATATATATTTACTTAGAGAGAGAGTTGGGAAGGGGCAGGAGAGAGAGAGAGAGAGAGAGAGAGAGAGAGAGAGAATCCCAAGCAGACTTCACACTGCTAGCTTGGAGCTTGATGCAAGGCTTGAACTCATGAACCACGAGATCATGACCTGAGCTGAAATCTAGAGTTGGGTGCTTAACTGACTGAGCCACCCAGGCGCCCCAAAGGGGTATAATATTAACCCAAGGTGGAACAAGGTAAGTTATTGATACAACCGTAATTCCTAGAGTAAGCACAAAACAAGGAAGCAAATAGATAAAGAAAGGGATATAGTTAAAAATCAGTAGAAGAGGTGAAACGAAATTGTATATAACCATTCAGTTGCAGAGCTTTAAAATACAAGAAGCAGTAAGAGACAGAACTGGAGACAGGAATAGACAAATCCATAATTTCCGATGGCTATTTTAACAATCTTTTCCCTATAATGGATTTATAGATTCAACATTCTCCAAGTCAAAATTTCAGCAAATTTTTCTGCAGAATTTGAAAAAAAAAAATTATATGGATAGGGCGTCTGGATGGCTCAGTTGGTTGAGCATCCTCTTCTTGATTTTCAGCTCAGGTCATGATCCCAGGGTCATGGGTTTGAGCTCTGTGTTGAACTCCACGTTGAACATGGAGCCTGCTTAAGATTCTCTCTCTCTCTCCCTCTGTCCCTCTCCCCTGCTCACAGCACTCTCTCTCTAAAAAAAAAAAAATTATATGGATATGCAAAGAAACTATAATTGTCAAAATAATAAAAAAGAAGAACATTGAGGACGTATACTATTTATTTTTAAGACTTATTTAAAGCTATATTAATCAAGGCAGTGTAGTATTGGCATTAAAATAGATAAATAGATCAATGGAACAGATTACAGGCTCCAGAAATAGAACTACGCTGACATGACCAAAATACTTTTGACAGTGATGCGATGTGGCTGATGAAAATCAGCAAAGAAAAACCTTTCAACATATGTTGCTGGAACAACTAGATATTTATATGAAACAAAATCAACCTTGAGTCATTTCTTATGGCATCAGTAAATGCTAATTTGGGAAGGGCCATACACTGGAAGATTAAGTTTAGGACTGCAAAGCTTCTAGAAGAAAACACAGAACAATATCTTTACCACTTCAAAGTGAGCAAAATTTTCTTAGAGCACCAAAGGCATTAACAATAATTTATTTTAATTGATAAATTGGACTTTATCAACCTTAGAACATACTGCTTCTCAAAACACATCAACAAGAAAGTGAACTAGCCAGGAGAAACTATTCACAGCACGTTTGCCAAAGGATTTGTACCTGGAATATGTAAATAACCCTTACAACTCAATAATAAAGTCAAATAACCCAATTTAAAATGACCAAGAAAGCTTGAGAAGAAGAATGAAAGGCTGAAAGGCATGCAGGAAAGGGGCTTAAGGTCTTCAGTAATCAGGGAGATGCAAATTAACCATAAGACACTCTTACACAACCCTTAGAGTGACAAAAGACTTAAAATATCAATAAGATTTCACAGAACTGTAATTTTCAGGCAGTGCTATTGAGAATGGAAAACGGTACTACTACTTTAAAACATTTTGATAGTTTCTCATAAACTGAAACATGACCTTACATTATGACCTAATAATTGCACTACTAGGTATTTTCCTAGGAGAAATAAAACATGTATATTCCCAACCGACTTAGAATAATTATCGAAGCTTTATTCGTGAGATCTCTAAACAGGGAAAAACCCAAATGATCTTCCACAGTATAATGGATAAATAAATTGTCATCTATTCACTGGGATCCTATTAGCGATAAAAATCATAAGTGACACAACAGCATGGACGAATCTGAAAACAGAATACTCAGTAAAAGAAGAGACACAAAAAAGTATATGCTGTGTGATTCCATTTATAGAGTCCTAGGAATGCCAATACCATCCTGTGGTGATAGAAATCGGAGCAGAAATTGCTTCTGGAAGGGTGAGAAGAAGCGTGAGGAAATTTTCTGTGTGAAGGAAATATTCTATATCTGAACATGCCAGTGGGTTACTCTGATATATGTATTTATCGAACTGTATACTTCGAGTCTGTGTATTTCATAGCAAATACATTCTACCTCAGTTAATATAGAAAAATAAAGAGCAAAATGAAGGCAGGAGGGATTAATAGGTACCTGTAAATTTACATTGTTTGTTGCAGCTGGAATTTGACCTCAGATTTGTTTGTCATGCAGTCTTTTTGTTAAAAAAAAATTGAAAAGGGGGGCGCCTGGGTGGATCAGTTGGTTAAGCGTCTGACTTCGGCTCAGGTCATGATATCACAGTTCGTGGGTTTGAGCCCAGTGTCAGGATTCTGTGTCTCCCTGTCTCTCTGTGCCTCCCCTGCTTGTGTTTTCTCTCCCCCCCCCCACCAAGTATATAAATAAGCATTAAAAAAATTAAAAAGGGATCACAAGCAGGCAGACAAATGGAAAAGCCGAGCAAAAAGATCCAACATGATTATAATAAATATATTTGTAGAAGAAAAATAAAACAAAAGAATAAACCTAACCTTCAAATTTATAATTCAGGAAACCCTTTTTTTTTTTTTTAAAGCCATGGATGAATATATTGAAAGCATCCACCATGTACCTAGAAAAATGATCAATTTTAAGACACAGCCTAGTAAAAAATGTTATACTTTTGAGATACAGTAAAAAAAATGTTTGGCCTCCAGGAATAAAAGCTGTTTCTTAATAAAGAAAAGAAAATCATCTTGGTATCAGATGCCATTTCCTAATCACAATGCAAATTGACGGGAACAAGTGGAAAGACGTCATGAATGTGTCAATCCTATGTTAATACATAAAATTTAATATAATTTCAATGAAAAACCACTTTTCCCCCTGAAGATTATAATAAAGCTCATATGGAAAAAAACAATTAAGCAAGAATAGCCAGGACAAAACGTTAAGAGAAGAGAAGAGGGGTGCCTGGGTGCCTCAGTCGGCTAAGCCTCCCACTCTTGATTTCGACTCAGATCATAATCTCACGATTCGTGAGTTCAAGCCCCACGTGGGGCTCTGTGCTGACAGCATGGAGCCTGCTTGGGATTCTCTGTCTCTGTCTCTCTCTTTCTCTGAGCCTTCCCCACTTATACTCTCTCTCCCTCAAAAATAAATAAATAAACATTTAAAAAATAGAAGAGAATAATGTTAGGGTGGGGCTAGTCTTACAAGATACTATCACGTACTAAAAAGCCTCTTTACTTATGTTGTATGGCTCTGGCACATAAATAGACAAAATAAACCAATGACACACTGCAGAAAGTCCGGAAAGAGACCAAACACATGTGAAAAGTTGGTGTGTCGTAAATGTGGCACTGAAATCGATGGAGAAACATTGACCCTTCAGTAAATGGTGTTGGGGCAACTTGGTAAGGAACACTTGAGCCTAAACTCCAAATGAATCTAAGAATTACATGTCAAAACTGAAAACAGAGGTGAGATGTGAGGAGAACTTTTCCAAATGGGTCTCGAAATCCAACAGCAATGGTACGATTATCGATAACTACGGTTACGTAAAAAGTTTGGACGGCATCGAGACTGTAAGCAAAGTCTAAAGCATATATATCACAAAATGTTTTTTTCTGCAATATATGGAAAAAAATTAAAAATTAAGATGAATTCTGGGGTGCTGGTGATGTTGGTTGATCGTTGAGCTGTACTCTTAAGATGTGTATTTAATAAACATTATTTATTGAATAAATGTCAATGATAAATAAACGTTAAAAAAAACAAAAAACAAAAAAAAACCCCATGAGTTGTTTTCTTTGTGTTGATTTTGTAATTCCAAGAACTTAATAAGTTGGATGTTTAGATCAGTAAGCCTTAATTTTTCTTCTGTTCTTCTTTAATCATTAATGGCTATAGTTTCCTCAATATATACTGCCAGCTCTAGATCGCAAGTTTTGAAATGTAACATTTCTATTATTATTTATGATAAATATTTCTCAATTCCATATTTTTCTTTCTTGACTCATGAGTTATTTGAAAGCATATTCTTGATTTTTCTATGCATATATTTTTCCAGTAATTATCTTGTTATGGATTTTAACTGGATGATAGAGAATTTTGTCTGTATGGCATCTTTTTTTTTAAACTTCTTAAATGTTTATTTATTTTTTGAGAGAGAGAGAAAGAGAGAGAGAGAGAGAGTGAGACCGCATGAGCAGGGGAGAGGGAGAGAGAGAGGGAGAAACAGAATCCAAAACAGGCTCCAGACTCCGAGCTGTCAGCACAGAGCCCGATGCGGGGTTCAAACTCACAGACCGCGAGATCATGACCTGAGCCAGAGTCGGACACTCAACCGACTGAGCCACCCAGACGCCCCTAGATAGAGTTTTTAATTGTCTGATTAATAACTTAATACCTGAGATATGTATGTTTTTCTTTATAAATTTCATTTTATTATGGCAAGAACTCTTGACATGAGATCTACCCTTCTCACTGATTTTTAAATGTATGATACATTCTTATTGACGTAGGTACAATATCATACAGCTTATTCTAGAGCTTATTCATTCATCTTGCTTAACTGAAACTTTATGCCTGTTGATGAGTAACTTTCATTTCCCTCCTCCCCCAGCCCATGAAAAACACCATTCGATTCTTTGATTCTATGAATTTAACTATTTTAGAAACCTTGTATCTGTGGAATCAGACAGAAAGTATTTGTGTTTCTGTGACTGGCTTATTTCACTTAACATAACGTCCTCAAGGTTCCTCCATGTATTTGTATATTGCAGAATCTCCTTTTTTAAGACTAAAAATACTCCATTGTATGTATATAACATAATTTCTTTATCCACGTATCTGCCCGTGGACATTTAAGTTGTTTCCACACCGTGGCTATTATGACTAGTGCTTCAATGAATATAGGAATGTGGATTTCAGTTTTTTGGGGTAACTATGCAGAAGTGGGATTCTTGGATCATATAGTAGCTCTGTTTTCAATTTTTTGAGGAACCTCCATACTGGTTTCCATAGTGGCTGCACTGACTTTTGCAACCTCAACAACAGGATACGAGTGATCCAATTTTTCCATATCCTCAATACCTCGTGTCTTTTGTTTTTAATAGTCATTTTGTTATCGCACTGTGGTTTTGATTCTATGCTTCTACTCTACTGATGGATTTTTCAGTTCTCTGTGTAGTTCCATTGATTTTTGCTTCTTATACCTTGAGGCTAAGTCAATATTTTCTTCTTAGAAGTTTTTAATTGTTTTGAAATTATCTTGGTCACATTTTATGGTGCCATGTTTATTTCCGTGTTTTTAAAAATGTATCTCAGTCCCTTCTTCTAATTCTTCAAACAAACTAAGCATACGAATTTTGTGTTCTGTGTCTGATGATTGTGAAAGGGTTATTCCTTAGGCTGCCGCTTTTGTCCTTTATGTATTCTTATTTAATTTTGTGCTGGCATTATCTCCCCCAGAGAGGAATTCTACTCTCTTTCTTGCAGATACACGAAGCAATAACAATCGAGGACAACTTTAATATAAATTCTTGGCTGGAGGTGTTTTGGACACATATAGTGTAACTCTGCCTTCAAATTCTAATCAGGTCTGACTTCGATGTACAAAGCCTCAGAGGAATTTCCCCCCCTTCTGCCTCACACCATACTTAGAATTTGGCAAATTTCTTGCTCTTCTTTTTGCTTTGTGACTTTTTTCCCCCTTGTTCACTTAAACATTGAGGGAATAGGCCTTAGGAATCTCACGTTCCTGCAGGCATTTCATGGTTGACAGCCACCCTTTGGGCAAACCTGGGATTATTCTGTTCTCCATGCTGCATAGAAGTGTGGGGATAAAAACCATGGGTCATCAAGGTTGATGAATCCAAGATTAAGAACTAAATTCAGAAATTGCTTGCCTTTTTGGATTCCTGCTTTTTCTACAAGTTCGTTTCGAAGAATGACTATTTTTTTTTTTTACTTTCTTGTGAATAAAGTGATTTGTTTAAATTATGAGCGTATCCTTGTGTGTGCGTGTGTGTGCATGTGTGTGTGCGTGTGTATGTCTGTGTGTACATACACATGTATATATCCATTTTGGTTATTTTTCCACAATGGCTTTTTTTTTTTAGAATATGTAAGCTAGCATCCTGTCAGAGAGTGTGCCTTTTTGCTTTAATTTCAATCATATATCAAATTTTAATATGTGTATGGATTTAATACTGCCTATTTTTTCCATATTTAATTTATTCCTCGCACACATTTTAATCATCATACTTTGTAGCCTGAATTAAAATTGGGTTATCAGGTTCTTACACGTTGTACTTCGTCTGGAAAATTATCTTAGTTATATTTTGCCTTTCCTTTTTCTTTTTTTTTTTTTAACGTTTATTTTATTTTTGAGACAGAGAGAGACAGAGCATGAACAGGGGAGGAGCAGAGAGAGAAGGAGACACAGAATCCGAAACAGGCTCCAGGCTCTGAGCTGTCAGCACAGAGCCCGACGCGGGACTCGAACTCATGGACCGTGAGATCATGACCTGAGCCGAAGTCGGACGCTTAACCGACCAAGCCACCCAGGCGCCCCTGCCTTTCCTTTTTCAAATCAATTTGAGGGTCAGTTTGTCAAGCCTTATAAAAATTTTGTTGCTATTTGATCAGTTTGTATATCAGTTTTCATATTGTATATTAGTTGTATATTAATCTTCTTCATTATAATCTGTTCTGATATTTTGCCAGTAGATTGTCTAATAATTGGTCATTAGATTTATGTATACCTATATATAAGATTTATATACAAAAACATTTACATATAAAAAATACATATATACGTATGCAAATATCTATCTATTTATCTCTATATCTATATAATCAACAACCTCTAAATAACGAGAGTAAATCTTAATCATTCAAAGTTTCATAATTCATTTCTTTGCCTTATTGTGCCGCATTGGCTGGTAAACTATATGTTTGTGTTTATATTCATTATGGATTCTGAGGTGAAACTTATAGACATTCTAACTTCTTCTGGATCATATCCAAAATGTGGAAACACACACACACACACACACACACACACACACACAAACTTGAAGGCCATAACAGACCTAAAGAAATAATTTGGAACTAGTGAACATTTGAAAACACTGGGTAATCTAGTTTTGTTTTTCATGTTATTAAAGAAAATTCTAAAGTCTGAACCTTTAGTTTGATGATATCTGTAGGGTTTTTGATAGAAATGGGGAATCAGGCTGCTTTTGAGATTTCCTCTTTGTCTTTGGTTTGAGTGACTTTACTACAAAGTTCCTAGGTTTGGTTGTCTTTGAATTCATCCTGCTTTATTTTAAAACATTTCTTGAATCTGTGATTTGATGTCTTATGTCTACTTTAGAAATTTCCTAAATGTTATCTGTTTAAATTCTACCTCATTATCCTCCGTTTTATGGGTCCTTTACTTACATGCACATTAGAATTTTTTTTTACTATGTCCCATATATTTTTTAATACTATTTTCTGCATTTTCCACTTTCATTCTCTCTGTGTTTCAATCTAATATATCTACTGATTTATCTTCCAATTCACTAGTTCTCTATTCTGCAAACCCATCTTCTGAGCTTTTAATTTCAGTAAATCATTTTCTCAGTTCTAAAATTTCTTTTGGAATCTTTTAAATAGAGTTCAGTTCCCTGGTAAAATTCTGCATCTATTTCTCCGTTTTCTTTTTTTAAGTTTATTTTTTTACTTTATTTATTTTATGTATTTATTTATTTATTTTTTTGAGAGAAAGAGAGAGAGAATGTGTGTGCTAGTGGAGGAGGGCCAGAGAGAGAGGGAAAGAAAGAATCCCAAGCAGGCTCTTTACTGTCAGCACAGAGCCCAATGCTGGGCTTGAATTCGTGAATCATGAGATCATGACCTGAGCTGAAATCAAGAGTTGGACACTTAACCGACTGAGCCATTCAGGTGCCCCTCTCCATTTCTTAATCATATATATTATAGTTTTTTTTTTTTTAAATATCCTTTTCTGATGATTATAATCACTGTATCACTTATGAGTTTATTTTTATTGTCTGTTTTGGTCAGTTGTTCTTGTTTCTGTCATGCTTTATAATTTTTGATTGAATGCTAGGCATTGCTTATGAACTATTTTAAAGACCTTGGATGATGCAACCTTCCTACATAGAGAATTTAAACTTTCTGCTGGGCAGTAAGAATATTGGACGACTATCATGATCCAATCAAAGCTGAGTTTCAGCCCTTGCAGGCCTGGTCTGTTTTTCAATTGAACTTACTTCTGGGTGATGCACTGAGATTTTGTTTTCACTTTGTCTCAGACTTGGCAGAAGTTGGTAAGCTAGTGTTAGAATGATAGTCTAATAATTCTCCCCAGAAATACAAAGTCTGGTCATATTTGTATTATTGTGGTCTCTGAGGTTAAGATTCTTAATTATTTTGCAGTGCCCCATAACTTTATGGACCACAAACCAAATATGAGAAAAAGCAAACCTGGAAGCCCATGGTGACCATGAAGAAATGACTTTAAACTTGGAATACTTGGAATTTATGTACCAACAGTGTAATAATTTTGTTGTCCAGGAAACAACCTGGCAACTACTTCTTAGGTCCAGTTTCACTAATTTTATCCCCGCCTGGCTAGCGGGTCTAGGGAAAATGTAAATTACATTTGTTAGTGTAGACTGAAATAAATGAGCTAAGCTAACTGTATATCATAAAGCTTTGGGACAAGATAGATGTCCAATTTAATGGTTTTCTTCTAGCAAGAGTTAGAATGCTCTCACTTGATACACTTTTGCCCATTTCTAACGTTACTGGTTTGTTTTTTTGGCTGTCACAGAGAGCTCTCGGTGAATATCCACTTCAGAGTTTCTCAGTGGCGTATAATCTGGATGTGACCCTCCACCAGCTGCACACTCAGAGGGATATAAAGCACATTTGTGTTTCCCTTTTCTGTTTGTTTGTCTCTGGTGCGTTTTAATGGTTTTACCACAGGCGTGATGCAGGCGATCTTTTTCAGCCACAAAATTGCTGTTGTGTTTCCCCTGTAATATGAATAATTTGACTTCAGGCATGCATGCTGTCTGGTTATGGTTAATTTCAGACTCTACTGAAAACCCTCTGCCCTAGTGTGGCACAGAGTCTCTTCTCATGAATTCTCAGACACTTGTTTCACAGAAGGCAAAACTTCCAAGGGTGAGGACAAACCCCCAGCCAGATGGCTACAGAATAATGGGGAAGTTTAGCTGTTAGAGACCAACGTGTATTCCAGGGAGCAGCTACGGCTGGCCTGGTGTGTTAAGGTGGTGAGATACTTAGAAAATGAAATACGTCAGATCGCTGATTTTGGCCAGCTGCTCACCATCTCCAGATGGACAGAAAGAGTTCAATTTCCCCCTTGTCTTCTGTGACAAACAATACCTTATTATAAATTAACGTTTATTCAGAAATGTGCACAACAGCTGCAGGGTGTCTGTTATAGTATAAGCATACTAAAAAAAAGATAAGCATACTAAAAAAATAAAAGCCTAATGTGAAGTTTTCAAAAAGAGGGAATTGTCAGCCTCCACCAAGTAGACATTTCACTTTGGCTGTGTCTTGTGAGCTGCTTGCTTGTTTTGTCTCTTGTGCCTTTTCAAAATATGATGCTAAATCCTTGTGTCTGTAGAGGGATTTTTTGCTGGTGCTGTTCGCTTATAATCTTACGCCCAAAGAAATTTTATTCGCTTTGTTTTGGAGGGCAGAGTTTGCAATAAGCCATAGGGAGAAACTCACAGAGGTTTTTTTTGTTTGTTTGTTTTTGTTTTTTAATGAGCTATCGTGTCTTGTTCACTTCCAAACTCTTTCACTATTTGTCCCTGAAAAACCGGTTTCATGAACAAATGAGTTAAAGCAAGTTTACTTGTTCTTGGGAAAACAAACACACCTATCTATGCTATGAATCAAACTTCAGGGTTTTTTTTTCTTTTTTTTCTTTCTTTCTTTTTTTTTTTTTTTGTTTTGATTTTGAAACCTTCTGGGATGAGATTGTGTTGGGAAGAAACTGAAAGCTTAATTTCTATTTCAAATTTGCATGTACTGTGTAGAGAATAGAGTTATCCTTTTGAAATCACTTTCCTCTTGGATCTGTCTGGAATAAATGGATATGATTTAGAGAGCCTGAGGCACTTGATGACTTTCAGATGCATTGCTGGACTTTCCCAAGGCAATTGCACTGGGAGAGAGAACTCATGGATTCTCTTTTCCATGGGTTCTCAATCCAAGGTAATAATGGTCTGCTTCCTTTTAGCTCTTTATTTCAATTCCAGAGAAGCTACAGATGAGAAACTTAACCCATGTAATTAATGGCTCTGAAAGAGGTCACCCTGCCCAGTTTGTTTTTAAAATAAATATATGTCCTCTTTCCACCATAATGTGGGACTGAAATGTCCTTGGTTTAGGGAGACAATGTCTTTAGGACTAAGATTTTTAGCCTATCATGTTGGCTCACCTATGTGCCTATTGAGGATCAAATGCATTTTCTTCTCTCTTCCCTGTAAATACACAGATATCCAAAATTTAGCATAAAATATGCAGGGGTTATGAAGCTTCTCGAAGTTATTTTATGCACATCAAGTGCAGAATCCCTGCTTTAGAGGCATATGAAGTAGATGTTAAGGTTCAGGCTTTGCAGCTGGACAGACGTGATTCTGAAATTCAGTTCTGCCACTTAATAACTGTGGGAATTTAGACAAAATATTTAAAATCATAGCACATGAATTTCCTCATCGATAAAATGAGTATTATAGTACGTACCCAATGGATTAGTTATGGTGGATATCAAAGTGCTGTATAAACCATGAGAATTGAAAACAGAAACAGAACAGCTCAAAATCTTGTTCTGCAACTCACAAAACCGATAAAATGTCTCAAACGATTATGTGCAACGAAACTATTAAAACTCTAGTTGTTCAAACACCAGCTCCTTCAGACCAGTATGTTCCAAGATGAGACCATGAGAAACTGCTTCACCAGTAACTCAGTCTGGATGTATGTGTTCCAAAGATAAGAGCACTGACTGCGCCACGCAATTGGCTTAATTTGTAGGTTCCGATTAGTCCCTGCCCAGGCTTGATTAATCACTGGCCTAAAACCAGTCTATAACTTCCCCTTCCTAATTTCCCACTCTGATATACTACTGATACTTTATGTGATTCATGGATTCTCCAGTGGTCTTTGTGTGTTTGCTTCAATGACTACTAAGAGCCCCTGGAGTACCGATGTTGTCTTTTTAAGTTCTCTTTTGAAGTATTACCTTCCAAAGTCCAATTTTATTTTATTTTTATTTTTTAATATAATTTATTGTCAAATAGGCTTCCATACAACACCCAGTGCTCATCCCAACAGGTGCCCTCCTCAATGCCCATCACCCACTTTCCCCTCTCCCCCACCCTCCATCAACCCTCAGTTTGTTCTCTGTATTTAAGAGTCTCTTATCGTTTGCCTCCCTCCCTCACTGTTTGTAACTTTTTTTTCTCCCTTCCCCTTCCCCCATGGTCTTCTGTTAAGTTCCTTAAGATCCACATATGAATGAAAACATTTGGTATCTGTCTTTCTCTGACTGACTTATTTCACTCAGCAAAATACCCTCCCAGTTCCATCCACGTTGCTGCAAATGGTCAGATTTCATTCTTTCTCATTGCCAAGTAGTATTCCATTGTGTGTGTATACCATATCTTCTTTATCCATTCATCAGTTGGTGGACATTTGGGCTCTTTCCGTAATTTGGCTATTGTTGAAAGTGCTACTATAAACATTGGGGTACGTGTGCCCCTATGCGCCAGCACTCCTGTATCCCTTGGGTAAATTCCTAATAGTGCTATTGCTGGGTCATAGGGCACATCACTCATCATCAGGGAAATACAAATCAAAACCACACTGAGATACCACCTCACGCCGGTCAGAGTGGCTAAAATAAACAAATCAGGAGACTATAGATGTTGGAGAGAATGTGGCAGAAAGGGAACCCTCTTGGACTGCTGGTGGGAATGCAAACTGGTGCAGCTGCTCTGGAAAACAGTGTGGAGGTTCCTCAAAAAAAAATACTAAAAACAAAGTCCAGTTTTAATTTGGGGACAAGTGCTCCTCCCAAGAGTGCTGAGTTTGTTCCCTATTCTCATCCATAGGACTACTTCCACGTAAAAGAAAAGAACAAGACTGAATGTGAGGTTACTTAATACTGGGTTATCAGCAGCCTTTTCCTGTGAATAATCAATATATTTTGGCTATTTCTCTTGAGCTGTTGGTCTTTTTATTTCTAGGAACTTCTTATACATTAGGGAGATTAACCTATCATCTATGATATGAATTGCAAGTATTTATTCCCCGGTTCTCATATGTCTTTTGACTCCCCTCATAGAATTTCGTTTCCTCGAGTTTCAGAAGAACTTACTATCATGTAGCCAAATGCAGTAATCTTTTACTAGTTTCTACATTTTCAGTTGGATTTATAAAGGTCTTTCCCACCAAAGATGAAGTCTGTTGGGAAAAAAATGGGCAATCAAAAATGGCAAGACATTTTTTTTTTAAAAAAGAAAAGCAAACAGTCAAGACGAGCCCATATCAGGTAGGAAAGCAATTTTAAAGGTATGGTAATGGCATAGGATAGCAGCATAGTGAGCGATGGAATGGAAAAAAAAAACACGAGAGGAAACGAAAAGCGAGAACTCGAAGGAATTTACTATTTAATACAGGTAGCCTCTCCAACGAGGAGGAAAAGTGTGGGCTATTTGCAAAATAGAATTGAAACAATTGGGTTGCCATCTGGAACAAAGACAAGTTGAAACTTTACTCCAGATACATTTTAAACGTATCAAAGATTTACATGTGAAAAATAAAATCGATTACAATTCTGGGAGAAAAGGGAGGAGAAATCTTTTAGAACTTTGATTTTTCCTTACCTGGAATGCTGGATACTTGTTAGTTGCTTTCTTCCCAGCATGGTTCCATTTGTCTAAAATGTTACATAGGGGCCTCTGGGGGATTCAGTTGGTTAAGCATCCGACTTCGGCTCAGGTCATGATCTTGCTGTTCACGAGTTCGAGCCCTGTGTCGGGGTCTGTGCTGACAGCTCAGAGCCTGGAGCCTGTTTCAGATCCTGTGTTCCCCTTTCTCTCTGCCCCTCCCTGATCGTGCTCTGTCTCTCTCTCTCTCTCTCCCTCTGAAAAATAATTAAATATAAAAAATATTTGTAAAAAATGTCACATAAATATGTCGCTACAGGGAGTCCGTGAGTGGTTGTCTGGCCCTGGTGGGGTGGAGAACAGGATGCTACTAACTGCAGATGGGTAGGGGGGATCTTTGGGGGGCAATGGAACTATCCTAAAACTAGACTGTGGTGATGTTACAGTGATTGTACAATTTAAAACGAATGAATTCAGGGGCGCCTGGGTGGCTCAGTCGGTCAGGCGTCCATTCTTGGTTTCGGCTCAGGTCATGATCTCACAGTTTGTGAGTTCAGGCCCCGTGTCAGGCTCTTCGCTGACATCGCAGAGCCTGCTGGGGATTCTTTCTCTGTTGTTCTTTCTCCGCCCCTCCCCTGCTCTCTCTGTCTCTCTCTCTCAAAACAAAATAAATTTTTGAAAAATTAAAAAAAAGTAAATAAAATGAATGAATTCTACATTATGCCAATTCGACTTCAATGAAGCTGTTATAATTTCGCTTAGGAATCACTATCCCGGTGCAGAATAAGTCCCGAGGTACCTCTCGACCAAGGTCCATCTCTTTGTCAAATGGCCAATACTTCCCCCAAGAATGGGATTTGGTAAGAGCGGAATAAAGGCATGTTCTCTGGCGAATAAAGGAGACAGAGTGACGCGAGGAAGGGAAGGTTTTCTTCTGAAGGTCTAATTTCCTTCCATTTGTTATCTTGCTTCCAGTAGGTCCTGACAATCTTTATTGAAAATGGCGTCCTGGGGCGCCTGGGTGGCGCAGTCGGTTAAGCGTCCGACTTCAGCCAGGTCACGATCTCGCGGTCCGTGAGTTCGAGCCCCGCGTCAGGCTCTGGGCTGATGGCTCGGAGCCTGGAGCCTGTTTCCGATTCTGTGTCTCCCTCTCTCTCTGCCCCTCCCCCGTTCATGCTCTGTCTCTCTCTGTCCCAAAAATAAATAAAAAACGTTGAAAAAAAAAAAATTAAAAAAAAAAAAAAAAAAGAAAATGGCGTCCTAACTTGCTTCCCCAGATGGCGACCAGCACAGCCTGTCCCACTGCTGAACGATAGCCAACATCCTTTATTGACCTCAGCCCAGTTGTTGCTTGCTCTTGCTTAATTGGCTTTACGTGGAAGCGCTTCAAGCTGGAAGCCTGTCATTTTTTTACAGAATTGTGCCAGAAAACAATTAATTTCAAATACACGGCTTTCATATTTGGTGCTGCGGTTCCTGTCTGAGGCAACATTTATTTGTGTTCCTGTCTGAGGAAGATAACACACCAGCTGAAGGACCAGGCGAACGCAGACCCTGGGGAATAGCATCGTTGTTGGTCTAACTCTCCTCCTGGCTTTTGTGTCCTGCAGCTGTGGCCGCCTTTGCAAAATGGTGGCAGTCAACTGTATCCGGGAACTGTGGCTCTGATTTCTTTCTTTTTTAAAAAAAGTTAATTGATTAGCTCATTCATAATCTGAATGGAACCCTAACAACTGTGGGAATGTTCCCATGAAATCCTACATGCAGAGGGATATTATTTGAATTCTGTGGGGATTTTTGTGCCCATCTCAACCCTGGCTCTGTGGGAAAAAAAAAAAAGGAGGAGAAAAAGCAAAAGCTTGCTATTTATTCTGCTTATGTCCCTCAGGAGCCTCCTGATGTTTTATTTACCTTAATAGGTTTCTAAATCTGTGTTTTAGGATGCTCTGCTGGGGTTCTGTTGCTTTTATTTCAACTGATGGGGATATCTCAGAGAAGGACTGTTCCAGAAGGACAGCCACACAGCAGGGTGGGAGCGGAGGCTTTTGGCATATTCCAGATCCCACCCGAGTGGTGGGTGCATCTCGAGGAGACGTATCTTACGCTACAGCACGGTCTGCTGCTGTCTCGCTCTCCATGGCTTGTGTGAGAGCTGGTAGCTTAAGAATGAAGGAAATACAAGGTTTATTCACTTCTGTGACTCGTCTCTCCAGCATGCGAAACGAAGAGCCTCACAATTACTTCTGCTTAGAACTGAACAGCTGATCTGTTTCTTTGGCCAGGGACCCCCGTCCTGGCTAGCTAGTATAAAATGGTGTCTTTGGTGCAGGTGTAGCTCGTGTTAGAGACTCCTTCCTACTTTCTTAAGAAGAATTCGATCAGATCTGTTTGCCAGTGACGTCAAACAGGGAAATCGGATCCACTGATCATTCCTTGAGCAGTCTAACCCCATTTCAGCAGATGGATTGCCTCCTTCCCTCCCCTGCCTCCTTCCTCCTCTCCTCCCTTAGACAAACATAAAGAATAAAAAAAAAAAAAAAAAAAAAAAAAAAAAAGCACAAGCAATGAAAAGACAGATTACAAGAGCAAGATGCAAGTAGGATCCCAATACAGGCAACCTCACTGACTCTTACACTGTCGTTAAAGTGGAACTGAAAATTTGGCTTTGAGCTTCCTAGCGGTCAAAGCAGAAGAGAATCATCTTCAGTTGTATGGGTCCCCTTGACCACACACGATAGATGCCACACACATACCAGTCTCCCTAGAGAAGCAAAGGATTCTTGGCATTTGTTCTGAAAGCCACCATTTGCCGCTCTGCTTACTATAGGAGCCAGGCGTCATGCAGTGTGTGAGGCAAGGGCTTTATAATAAAATTCATACTGGTTTTAAGAATCCCAATTCCGTGGCATTCCCAGGGAACACCGAGGCACGATACAAGTGTACGATTTTGTAAAGGGAGACCAGAGACCCTGCGTGGTTTTCCACAAGCTCACATGGCTTTCCTATGCTCTCCTTTAGTCTATAGATGAAGCATGAACTATACTGAGGAATAGATTACCTGATTGATTTTCAAATCACCCAGTATAACTACCAGTTATCTAGGTAAGGTTTTTGATATGAGTTGGGCAGCAGAGAGCTCAAAGCCAAGTCCTCTGTCAAATACCATCACGGAGTCATTTCTTTCCTCCCCAACCTCCTACCGGTGTCCAAGGAATCCAAGTCTTAAGACAAACCAGAGGAAGTGCTAGAGAATTCTTCAGTGGTGAGAACTGAGACACATTGAGGAATTGGCCTCCCCTTAGAGAAAATGGGGAGGGGATAGAACCTCTGGGTATCTTCAGCGGATGCTGGTTGCCTCTTTTTTGACAAATGAGGTAGTTCAGTTCTGCAGTGCTGTCCATTCGTTTTGTTGGAGGACTGTTGCTTTTTGCCATTTCAGACTCTGGGGGAACCATCTGTATTCATTATACTTGCCAGGGTGTTGGAGGGAATGGATAAATAGTGCCTCCTCATTTCACAAAGATCTGGTATCACAATTTCAATTTATCTAGAAAACCCAGGCTGGTATCTACTTTTCTTCTTGTCCACTGCAATGAACGTCTGATAGGGGGCCCATCCAGCCTTTTCGCCGTGAGTGGATTATTTAGCTTCCCATCAACAACCAAGGTCGGCAAATGATTGAAGGAGGTCACTTGCAGGATATCACCAAGAATCAGCTTTCAGGAAGCTAAGAAGTTTCTAAATATGGTCACGAATCAAGACTTACAGTCTTTTGTCTTGCCGTGAACTTTATTCAACAAATGGAAGTTGCTTCCCAATTTCTTGGTCCGTCGTAGAGGTTCTCTTATCCCCAGCTCCTGAGCGTAGAGTCAGAGGTGTCCGAGACGGGTTAGTGAGGATCCAAACTGAAGAATCTTATTCAAGGTGAGTTAGCAGAGCATGGAAGTGAAGATGTGGTGAGGGGTCTCAGAGGCAAAGGGGTATACAGTTAAAAATATTCACTTTGTGCTGTTAAATCATTTCAGACTTATAGAAAAATGGCGAGAACAGTAGTAAGAACTCATGATTATCCTTCACATTCCCCAGGTTTTAAAATTCAAACACATTTGCTTTTTCATTTTTTTGCTACATATGTATTTGTGTCCCCTTTTCTCCCTCCCTCCCTTCCTTCCTTCCTTCCTTCCTTCCTTCCTTCCTTCCTTCCTCCCTTCTTTCTTTCCTTCCTTCTCCCTTTGCCCTCACCCCCACCCTTTCTCTGCCTTCTCCTCCTTTCCTTTCCCCTCCCCTTCCTCCTCCTCCTCCTCCTCCTCCTCCTCCTTCTCTTCCTCTTCCTTCCCCTTCCCCTTCCTTCTTCTTCTCCTTCTCATTCTTCTCCTTTCCCTTTCTCCTCCTTCCCCTTCTCCTCCTCGTCCTTCGAGAGAGAGCGAGAGAGAGAGAGAGAGAGAGAGAGAGAGAGAGAATCCTAAGCAGGCTCTGTGCTGTCAGTGCAGAGCCTGACACGGGACTTGAACTCACAAACCGCGAGATCATGACCTGAGCTGAAATCAAGAGTTGGACACTTACCCACTGAGCCACCCAGGCGCCCCGTGGAGAAAAGTTTTTGGTTCAAGAAACATCCTAGGATCAGACATTGTGTTGAGTTGTGTCTTTTTATAAGTCTCCTTTAATCTAGAATCGTTCCTTAGGCTGTCTTTGTGTCCCATAATCTTGATTTTTTTGAACAATATAGAGCAGGTATTCTGTAAATTCTATATACTATTGCTCTATTTGAATTTGTTTTGTATTTTCTCGAGATTAGATTGAGCAAACAGGTTTTGGCAGAACTACCCGAAGGTGGCACATGCTTCTCAACAGGAGGCACAGAATGCCATTTTGTCCCACTGCTGGGGAAGCTAATTTTGATCCCTTACTTAAAGTGGCAGGCATGCTTCTTTATTGTTCTCTCTGGGTCTCCCTTCTGTCTGTGAAGAGACCATCTTATATGGAAGTTAAGGGAAGTTCTCTTTCCCTCTCAGTCTCCCTCACATCTTGAGAGCCAAGAACTCATAAGATAACCAAGTTTCTCTCTTGGTGATACCACTTGCTCAAAACAAAATTTTGATGGGCTACTACACTCAAAGCAACCTACAGGGAGTCTGGAAAGAGTCAGTGATGGCAACGTAGTTATGAGGTCTCCCAGATCTCTACATGACAACAGAAAGAACAACTTGAGAGCAATATGAAAACCTCATGGGAAACCGTAGAAACGAATATAGGGGTGAGTGTGCCAATGAACGTCCAAATGCAGGCTGGCAGAACACACCACCAGTGTCCACAAGAGCCACATGCACGTGAGGGAGAAAACAGAGTGATGCAGAGGCTGTCTGATGGATTTGAGTCCTTGGAACCGAAAAATAAGCCACAAAGGGGCGCCTGGGTGGCTCAGTTGGTTCAACATCCGACTTCGGCTCGGGTCGTGATCTCACGGTTCGTGAGTAAAAGCCCCACACTGGGCTCTGTGCTAATAGCTCAGAGCCTGGAGCCAGCTTAGGGTTCGGTGTCTCCCTCTCTCTCTCTGCCCCTCCCCTGTTCATGCTCTCTCTCTCTCTTTCTCTTAAAAAAAAATTTAAAAAATGTTGAAAAATAAGCAACAGGTATTTTCTGGGTTGAGAACAGACACATATGCAAATATCTCAAGCTGGAAAGTGACTCATGTATCAGAATAATGTTAGATGTTATGTGATAGAGGAAATTAGGTACAAGGTAAAAAAGGGACCTCTGTAATATCTTTGCAACTTTTCTGCAAATCTACAATTATGTTAGAATAAACGTTTATTTAAATGTATAGAAGCAAAGTAAAGTGTGACAGTCAAATCCCATGAAAATTACCATGAGAAAAAAGAGAACAAAAAGCAGAAAAATTTCCCTACAGGCAATGGGACACCACAAAGTCATAGTCATAGGAGGGTCAAAACTCTAATGACTGTTTGAAAATAGGTTAGAAGAAGTAGAAAGTGGTTCAAGACGTAAAACAACAACATCAATCATAGTGTTGTTGTTTTTTTTAAACCTCAGACATGAGGTGACAGAACTCCAGAAGGAATTGGAAATCAATGAACAAGTCATTTTGGAACTAATGGCTAAGCTAGAAGAAATGCAAGAAGAGAGAACACAACAAATAATGCCATAAAAGAAGTAGGAGGTAAAAGAAGAAAAATGGTGAAAATAAAAAGAGTTGAAGGAGATAGAATCTGAGAACTAGTCACATATGTAGAAGACAGGAAAGATGTTCCAACTTACAGATAATAGAAATTCTTGGAAGGAAAACAAACAAACAAAGCAAGGTAACACAATACCAAAAAAGGTCGTTCAAGAAAACTTTTGTGAAATTACTAAAAAAAAAAAAAAAATGAAACTAGATATTGTAAGAGCAGGGTGGAGGTTAACTTTGGAGGAGAGGTGTGTGGGGGGGGGGGTTATTGAGATTTAACAGGCAGAGGGGCTTCTGGGGTGAGTGGCAAAGCTCTACTTATCAACCTGGGTTGTGGCTACCAGGGTTTTTGCCTTCTAATAGTTAAAAAAATAGATACCAGTCATCTTTGGGAGAGACTCTGGGGTGTTGGTAGCATTCTGTTTCTTACTCGAAATGCCGGTTACACAATGGAATATATTTTACGAAAAGTCATGGAGCTGGGCACATATCGCACTTTCTTACATGTAAATTAGTTCCATACATAGAGCTTGTAAAATCAAATGATAAGATTATCAAAAAAAAAAAAAAAAAAAAGAAAAGAAAATGAAAAAGAAAAAAAGACTACCCCACCACAGGTGAGGATGGGAGGTACAAATAGAATTCCATCTTGCCACACTGTGTGTGTGTGTGTGTGTGTGTGTGTGTGTGCGCGCGTGCGTTACAGACTTGCAGTAGGGCAAAGAGCGCTGTCCTGCTCCAAACAGAATGCCCACTGTCCCTGTTTGCCTGGGACTAAGGTGTTTTCCAGGGGGCAAAACTTTCAGTGCCAGAATCCAGGAAACCGGAAGGGCTGCTCAGCCTAGCTCAAGTATAGGTGTATTTGGGGCTGTGCTAGACAGAGGAAGCTGTAAAAATGCTTGCTGGTGAGGCTGCCGCGAGATTACCTTGGCGGCCAAACCTAATTCCGTTTCATTGACTGCAGGTGGTGGACCACCTAAGGCAGGAGAGCCACCCGTTACTGGGTGTAAACCCTTTGCGATAAAGTTGCTTTGTACTGCGTAAAGGTGACCCTGCCCGATCCGAGCCATCCTCTCGGAAGTCTGAAATCTGGATAGAGCTTGAGACAGCTGTTGGTGCCGAGGACAAGGTAAAAGTAACGAGGCAGGAGACCATGAGGTCAAAACATTGGACATGAGACTACATCTCACACTCTCTCCCGTCTTACAAACTTCCCTGCATCTTTCTCATCTAAGGCAATGTGCACTGTCCCTCCACCACCCCCCCCCCCCGCAGTGCTAAGAAGTTGCTTGACACAGAAACCACAAAATAAAAATTTATCTTTTAATAAACACAACATTAGGGACAAACCCTGTTTCTGAGTTTAAAGAAGTTTTTGCAAGTTGTTCGCAGGCATAAAAGCCTTCTGTGTTGAATTCGTTGCAAGGGACGGAACGAAGGCTGTTTCAGATAGGGGTTATCGTAGCCTCTTGCTGCTCAAAGTGTGGTCTGCAGAATGGCGGCCTCACGGGTGAAAACCACAAAATCCAGGACCTTCCCTCACATCTACTGGATCAGAATCCGTGTTCTAGCAAGATCCTTAGGTGATTCGAGCGCGCAGTAAGGATTGAGAAGCACTGCTCCAAACAACCAGACCAGCATGTGGTCTGCGTGTGTATTTTTGGTTTACCTCATTGCAAGTGCCCACTTGGTTGTGATGCGGAACAGACGTACTTATTATGTCGTAGGTAAACCTTGCTGTTCAGCAAGATCTCTCTCTCTATGCACACCACTCTAGTTCACTGCTTCTGGAAGAGTGGTTCTTGGACCCCAGTATCCATAGTCCTCGGCAATCTGTTAGAGATCCAAATTCTCTGACCCCACTCCAGGCCTACTGAACCAGAAACTCTGGGGTTGGAGCCCAACAATCTGTTTTAACAAGATGTCCAGATGATTCCAATGGCTTTTAAAGTTTGAGACCTACTACCACTGTTCCTAGCTGTGCCAACAGGCAGGCTTGTCGTGACAAAAACAACACCCCAGAATTGGAAGGGGTAGAAATGGAATGAGGAAGGGAGAACTGGGAGTAATATGGCCCCACCACATTCTTGTCTGAAAAGTTAACTGGAGAATTTACAGCTTCCATAATTTTTAAAATCCGTCTCCGAAACACGTGGCCAACACCCAGAGTTTCGGTTTTTGATTGTAATATCCTCCCTGCTCAGGGAGACAGCCGCTGGTAGAGGCCACAGAGATTGCCATAAAGACTGCTTCGCTACAACTAGGTGAGAAGACGGTTCACAAAGTCAATAACCCCCTCTAAGTTGATGTGATATTCTAACTGCCTCCTTTAAATGATTCACAGAGGATGTTTCACGAATGTTGCTGCGGCCTCTGATTGAACAGTCTGAATTTCATTCGTTCCCTAGTCAAATACAAAGGAGGGTTTTGTGACCAAATGCTGATTGGTGGGTGGGCAGGGACTGTAAAGTTCAGGAGCGAGGAGACACAATCGAAGGGTGATCTATCATGTGATGGGGCCCCCAAAAGTGCCAGGAGGAAGTATTGCTCATTTCAAAGAGTCAGGTACAGATTCGAGCCAAATGTCAAGGCAATGCTTTGTCCCCAGAGTAGAGCTGCAATCCTCCCAAAGCCAGTCGCAAATGTTCCATATTCTCTTCTTGGATTCTCTTGTTTTCAGACGAAAATTATATGGATGACTTTGCTTCTATTAAAGCCAGGAAAATACAATTACAACACTTTTGTTTATGGTAAATACATATGGAAACATAAAGTAGTGTGAGCTTTAATACACAGGGTGCTCAATATTTGAATAATTTTTCAACTATTTTAATGTCCTGGAAAAAAGAACCATTAAAAATTTTTTTAACGTTTTTATTTATTTTTGAGACAGAGAGAGACAGAGCATGAACAGGGGAGGGGCAGAGAGAGAGGGAGACACAGAATCAGAAGCAGGCTCCAGGCTCTGAGCCATCAGCCCAGAGCCCGACGCGGGGCTCGAACTCACGGACCACGAGATCGTGACCTGAGCTGAAGTCGGATGCTTAACCAACTGAGCCACCCAGGCTCCCCAAGAACCATTAAAGAAATACGGAGACACGTACAGAGAGGGGTGCCCTACCTATTGCCCGAGGCTCCAACATAGATTGATGAGGTACTGTTGGATTCTGTTTTATTTTCAATTTTGATATTTTGTTCATCGTGGACATTATGCACCATTCATTTTGCTTTTAAAAACACTTCTTTAGGGGGCACCTGGATGGCTCGGTTGGTTGATTGGCCAACTCTTGATTTCGGCTCAGGTTCTCGCGGCTCATGAGTTCGAGCCCCACATCAGGCTCTGTGCTGACATTGTGGAGCCTGCTTGGGATTCTGTCCCTCTCTCTCAGTTTCTCCCTCTGTTCCTCCCCTGCTTGCTTTCTCTCTCTCTCTCTTTCTCTCGAAATAAATAAACTTTAAAAAAATTCTTTAGGGGTGCCTGGGTGGCTCATTTGGTTGAATGCCTGACTCTTGGTTTTGGCTGAGGTCATGATCGCAGGGTCGTGGGATCGAGCCCCATGTTGGGCTGCATGCTGAACAAACATGGGGCCCGCTCAAGATTCTCTCTCCCTCTGCTCCTCCCCCTTTGCACTTTATCTCTCTCTCTCTCAAAAATAAACAAAATGAAAAGGCTTGCTGAATGGGAGAAAATATTTGTAAATCCTATATCTGACAAGGGGCTAATATCCAAAATATATAAAGAACTCATGAGCCATGCAGCTCATACAACTTAATAGTACAAGCAAAGCAAAATAAAACAAACAAACAAACAACAAAACAAAACCACCCCAAATTGAATTACAAATGAGCAGAAGATCTGAACAGACATTTTTCCAAGGGGAAAAATCCCTGCTGGGGCACCTGAGTGGGTCAGTCGGTTAAGTGTGCAGCTCTTGATTTTGGTTCGGGTCATGATCTCACAATTTGTGAGCTCGAGCCCTGAGTCAGGCTCTGCACTGACAGCCTGGAGGCTGCTTGGGATTCTCCCTCTCCTCTCTCTCTGCCCCTCCCCCACTTGCATGCTCTCTTTCTCTTTGTCTCTCAAAATAAATAAATAAACTTAAAAAAAAAAAACCCAACACTGCTGTGTCCTAAGCAGCATTATTTACAACAACCAAGCTATAAAAACAACCTGAATGTCCACTGGTGGGTGGATGGATAAAGAAACTGTGGTTTATATATACAACGGAATATTGTTCAATCATAAAAGAAAATGAAATCTTGCCATTTGCAACAACAGGGTTGGACCTCGAGGGTATTTGCCAGGTGAAATAAGTCAGATAGAGGAAGACAAATACCACGTGATCTCTCTTTTTATGGAACCTATACATACGTACGTGCACACCAAGCTCATAGAGGGTACAGATTGATGGTTGCCAGAGGTGGTAGTCGGAGTATGGGAGAAATACGTAAACTGTTTTTGGTGGGGTTTTTTTTGTTTTTGTTTTTTAGTTTAAAGAAAGTGAATAATAATAAAAAAATCTATGCTCTACCTTAAAAAATCTAAACAGGCTCCTTGGGAATGGGGGTGGTAATACACAATGCTGTTTCAAAATAGTTACCCTATTGATTTTCGTTTCTTCCCTCACTTCCCTCTTGCACACGGTGACCAGGGTTGTGTTTCTAAACCATAGTCCTGATCATACCATTTCTTCTTTGTGTTTATTTATTTTTGAGAGAGAGACAGACAGAGAGAACATGAGCATGGGAGGGGCAGAGAGAGGGAGACACAGAATTGGAAGCAGGCTCCAGGTTCTGAGCTGTCAGCACAGAGCCCAATGTAGGACTCGAACCCATGAACTGTGAGATCAGGACCTGAGCCAAAGTTGGAGGCTCAACTGACTGAGCCACCCAGGTGCCCCAATACCATTTCTTCTTCAAAACCATCATTGACTTCATTTCTTCGGGCTAAGTCCCGATTCCTAGCTTGCCCTTCATGCCCTTTGATGGTCCCATCCTCACCTGATGTCTGTCACAGCCCCGTGCTCTGGTTTGCTGCTGTCAGGACCCACCTGGTAGTCCCCTGGAGTAGTGACTCTGCTTTTGGGGTTCCTTTAACATTCCTTCTTCAAGAAGGCCCCCAATTGTTGAGCATGTTCTGCCCTTGCCTCCTTTAAAATGTTTTGTCTTTGGGGAGCCTGGGTGGCTCAGTCGGTTAGGCAGCTGACTTCAGCTCAGGTCAAGATCTCGTGGTCCGTGAGTTCGAGCCCCGTGTCGGGCTCTGGGCTGATGGCTCAGAGCCTGGAGCCTGCTTCCGATTCTGTGTCTCCCTCTCTCTCTGCCCCTCCCCCACTCACATTCTGTCTCTCTCACTCTCAAAAAAAATGAATAAATTAAAAAAAATACATTTAAAATGTTTCGTCTTTATCTGTATAACAGTGGTGTTTCCATTCTCAAATTATCTGTATGTGAAAGTCAAGTCCTAAATTAGCCCAGCAACAACTACTGAAAAAGTATCATGTCTTATCTATGGTGGAGGTAGGAGGACTGTGTTTCATTCATTTTTGTTACCATCTTCCATGGCCTCCGAGGTCTCAAGCAAATTGGGAGAATTTCCTGTGTCTGATAACTTGAGATTTAGGCAAGAGGCCTCTGCTCTTATAGCCAGAGGCAGGTGGGGAGAGAAGCCATGGCTGGCCTGAGGCCCACTAACTATGTCAGAGAAGACCCTGGGAAAATGAATTCAGATACAGTGGTTCACCCCGGCCTTCCAGTGGGGCTGGGAGAGCCACTGTCTAAAAAAAGGCCTGAGTCACTGTCATTGTTACACCTGTGGAGGGAAAGGTAATCACATACCAGAGACAAAAAGTTCAGGCGTCTCCATCTGAGAGATCAGTCCAGAGAGAGCTTGATCCTTATAGGGATTTTTCCTGACAATATTTATAACAGGTAAATTACAGATAGATGTGTGTGCTCTGTTTGCTTAGTAATGCAGGTTTCAGTGTCCATCCTGCTAATAAGTGACCCAGAGGAAAATGGAAATGATTCAACTCATTTTTTTCCCTACATGCAAATTGTTACTGGCTGACATTTTTGTTTTTATCATTTTCATAGCTACTTTATTGAACTGTAAAAAGGAATTGTAAATGAAGAATTGAAAAATGCAGAATTTGACAGTTGGTTTTGGAATTCTTTTTATTATTTTAAATTGGAACTGTTACACGTGTTAGCCAGTAAAATATTTTTAAAGCATGTACTATCGAGGCACCCAGCAGGACACAGATTCAAATTAGGATAAATCTGAGTAATGTCCAATGAAAGACCTAAGATTATGTGAGCAGGATGTTAAAAAAAAACTCGCAAAGGATAAAGCAGGGCTCTGGGCTAGTAAGAAAGTGGACATCATTGCCACCCCTATCATAAAGGGGTAAGAGGAGGAAACAGTTACTAGAACCCATGAACAGAGGTTAGGTGGAGCCAGTGACCTAGTAGGTGCCACCATCTTGGGTCAAAGGGCATGTCTGGCAGGGGTACCCTTGCTGGGAGGAAGCTAAGGGAATACAATCCCGTACCTGCTCTCCTTCTTCTGTACTTCGGGTGTTGTTCCCCACTGCAAAGCCCAACCTGAAGCTAGAGTGTACAAGGCCAGTGAAATCTACCCAGATGGGTGTCCCAAGACAGAGATGAGGCTGGAAAAAGGTGGAGAGGGGATCGATACGGGCAGAGAGAAGCTACCCAGCGTATGGTTTCCATAATTGTTCCTACTTTTGACTCTTACAATGAAGGCTGTAGAGTTATTGTCTCCATTTAGAGATGAAGAAACTGATACCAGAGACGTACATTACTCACCAATCCCACATCTTTTCTCCACAAACCCTGTGTCTGTTTGTTCTTTCTTTCTTTCTTTCTTTCTTTCTTTCTTTCTTTCTTTCTTTCTCAATTTTATTTATTTTGGGAGAGAGAGGTGGGGAGGAGCAGAGGAGAGAGAGAGAGGCAGAGAGAGAGAGAGAGAATTCCAAGCAGGCTTCCCACTGTCCACCTGACTCAAGACTCAGACTCATCAACTGTGAGATGGTGACCTGAGCCAACACCAAGAGTCAGATGTGTAGCCAATTGAGCCACCCAGGCGCCCCCCAACCCTATGTTCTTTCTTAAATGTTTCAGAAGAGCAGTGGGCTGGTTCATTACAGTGCCATGTTCAAAGCAGCATTGCACCAAAGAGGAGCAATACAGAAACTCAAGTAACTCCCGATGCTCGGAAAAAAAAATCTGTAAATCATCTTCCTATTTTCTGTGGTACCAGGGTTGAATCACCATCATTTCTGCTTCTAATGAGTTTCAGTATCAATTTGACCTCTTGCAAGCATCCCTGAAGTTGTTCAGACTTTGACATTGTATTTTACAACTCTTCGGGGGTTGGTGGAAAACACTGTGCAGTGTGGGGCTTGTTATATTTTATGGTTTAATATGCCTGTTTAAAAGAAAAAAAGATTCTCCTGTCCTCAGACCTTTCAGAGTGGCCCATACTCCAAATTCTGTAAATTACAAGGAAACTACTCCATTACCTCGATTTCCCAAGGCAAAAGGGCATTTCTTCCTGCCTGGACAGAATGTTCCATAAATCACCCAGATTGGGATGCTTCCCTGGTCACAGAGAAGTCTGTAAGTATTTATGCAAAGGTGAAAGAAGGCACACTTTTCCTTCCTCATCAGGTACACATGATTTGCATATCCCATTATCTGCTTATTAACCAGAATGCCTTGTAACAATGGCAGACTGTGAAATACGCACACACGGGCAGTTAAACAACAAGCTCTCGGGAGGTTCATCCTGTGATTACCTCCTGGTAATGAAGAGGCAAATGGCGAGGATGTGACAAAGGGATATTCAGCAATGGAATGAAATCCGAATTTGATCTAATGCAACACGACTTGCTCACAGCACAGGTAAAATATCAAATGGTCTGTGTGAAATTCAATCCTTGGTATAATCTTCCTAATAAATCCATTGTTCTCCTATTTGTCTGAGTACCATACAGAACAGGATGCAAATTAGGTTTCATTAACACGGAGCTTCCTTTTATCTTCATTCAGTTCAATGGTGACTTCTTTTTTTTTTTTTTTAGCTTTATGCACACTGGGAATGTGAATGTTCCGGTAAATTTAGCAACATGATGGGAAGGAAAACAAAAATCTTCACGGGTGTCTAAGTTACATCTTTCGGTACCATCAAAGGTAGATATATAAAAGCTATTTCTCCGAAAGCTTTCAGAGTTAAAATAAAACACCTAAAGTGCAGCAGGATTTTTGCAGTTTGCCGTGTGTTAATTTTATACTTAGGAATCCCCCAGAAATGTAATTTCTTGGACATTATCCTCAGTTTTAACAACAGATGTACAAAGATATCTTTGGGAGGAGGAAAACTAAAAGTTACATGGTTACCCTGGGCCAGCGGCTCTGCCAGATTCTCAACATACAGTATGTGATTGGATTTTCACAACAACCCTTCAGGAAGTAATTACTGTAACTCGGTTTCTGTTTTTTTCTGAGCCCTCCTCTGCCAGTCAGGATGCTCACAGGAGGGAATGATGCGGTCCCTTAGCAAAGATCCTCTCTACTTTGAGCTGCCAGCACACAGGTGATCCCGAGCCTCCCGAAATTCTGGCTATTTGGAACATTACTATTATTTGAAATATTTATACCCAAGCATCAGAATCTCCAGTCCGGGGCTCTGCCGGAGCAGCACACGCTGTTTAGGAAAAGGTTGCTTTTGTTCCTTCCGGGCACCTGAGTGATCATCACTGAGTTCATCCTCAATGATGGTGGCCTGGCTCTCCCTCTGGTTTTGCTGTTATGATGGGATGATGGGGAGTAGACCCTGCTCCAGGCTTTCAGGCCACCTCAGTCATTTCTCAGTCCTGTCCCAGGGTGAACCTGTTATAAAGGTGGTGTTAATTCTGGGATCAGATCTCTATATCTGGAGTTTTCCCGCTCACCCCTTTGGCAAATGGGTAAGCCGTCTCTTTTATAAAATGCAGAAATACTAAGCAAACACAACACAGCTAGAGGAATGCAGCCAATGTATTTATTGTGCTGGAGAAGACATCTAATGCCAATAAAATTAAATCCAATTTCTGGGTCTGCTTAGAAAGAAACTTAAGCACCACTGGAAATGAGCCTTTTTAAGAGAAAAGGTTCTCAGCTCTCCTGACCATTGTAGTTTGGCTGCATTGCCAGGTCCTGGTTTAAATTTGAAGGTCAAATAGTTAACTTATGATAAATGATACTATATTGAGGTTTGAGCCAAGGCAGAGAGTGTGGGAAAGCTTATAAGAAAACCATTAAGGCTCCAATTTTGCTGACCTGTGAGGACTCTGGACTGAAAAAGTATAGATTCTTGCAATAAGTTTTTGTGAAGAGGCCAGAGAAGGTATTAGCAGCAGAGTTGAGGTCAGAGGAAAACAGAGCATCAGAACATGACAATAACCCCATTTAAGTGTGTGTTTACAAACCTGCCCTCTGAAATTTCAGATATGCTTCTCTTTTTTTCTACCCTTCTCCAATTAGATAGAAGAACTATTATAAACTGCACACTGAGCATTTGGAAAGGCTTTCCAATATTGCTTTCTCGGGGTGATATTCTCTTTTATGTTTGGTAGGGTTTTGCAGCCAAGCTGATTCTGATAGAACCTAAAATCGGCTTCCAATTCATCCCGTCTTCAGTTTTAATACAACTACCATAGTTCTTTGCTGCTATTTGTTTTGCTTTAAAAATCTGCAGGCTCATGAACAAGTATAGTCTATGGTAGAGATAACTATGGGAAATTAAGATGAATTCTATCGTAAACGTAAGTAATTCACATCATTTCTTATGACCTTATATTCTTGCCTTTATAATGAAGGTATAATACTGCTCCCCTCCTTTTCATAACAATTAGAATTAAGTAAATGTTCGCTACAGGCAAAGAATGACCAGAATCTCTACGATCATACATACCTTGTCTCATTCAATTTCAAAATCCTCCTATGAGCCAGTTTTCATTATCATTTCCAGTTCTTTAGAGGAGGAACACTAGCGCTCAAAGATGTCAGATTACCTAAAAGGGATAGATCATGATTTCAGTATCTTTGAAAACTGTGGTAAACTCTGTATGTAACTTCCAGCCTTAACATTTTTTGACTCCACTTTTCAAAACAAAGATTCTTATTGGTTTAGCTATGCTAAAATATTAACTGGAATGAAATCACTCTTTGACTATCAAGGGAGTGTTTTATTCCTTCTAGAAGTTAACACAGTTGTACCTTGAAATCTTTGCCTGCGGAGAAAGGTCTTCCATCACAGAGAGAGTGAGTAGAGATGTCCCAAGCTGTCTGGCATTGTTTTTCAAGGAAGTCGCTTGAGGATAACAATGGAAGTCACTTTAGAGCTTCATCACACAGGCACAAATGGGCAGAGGCAGGGAATGAAAACATCAAAAAAAGGCATGCAACGTAATTTGAATTTTAAGCCATCAGCGGTGGTTGTCGCTTCTCATGACAATCCAACAACAGAAGCAACTTTTCTACTATTGAGTAGATTGCTGACTTGATGTTTACTTAGATTTTTACCTCGGGTCTCAAATTTCTCACGCGTCCTAGCTAAGGTGTCCAACAGCTTCGTGCTGTCTGGGGAAAGTGGGTGAATAGATCATTTTAGCCACATTTTGCGCAGCGCATCACGAGATCACTTTACTATGAATGGCACGTGGTGATTGGCTTGGAAATAGATATTAGAGCTTTGGTATCATCCATCTGTCTCTCCATCCATCCATTAACTTAGTCCTTCAATAAATACGTATCGAGTATCTACTACGTGTCAGGCAAAGGGTAAGCTTTAGCAATATCAAATTAATAACAAAAGCCTTGGTCTCTGGGGACTCCCAGTCTAGTGAGCTGGACAGATAAATGAAAAACAAAACCAAAAACAACGCAGGTGACTATAAAAAGTGAATAGGCTTATGAGAGAAGGGAGTACCCGATATGCACATACTTACTCCAATCCCTATGAGGGCCCAGGCGTGTTATCCAGTCCAGAGCCTTAAAAGTTGGGTAGGTATTCTCCAAGTGATGAAGTAGAGGGACAGTGTCCCAGACATAGGCAAATACATGAGGATTCAGGTCATACCAATGAGTTTAATTTAAAAGGGCCACTTTGAGTGTGCATGAGAGAATAGGGAGAGATGAGCTAGGCAGCCTCGTAAGATCCAAGTCAAGAAGGGTTTTGCATGTGGGCTCAAATACCTTGAGCCTTTTCTTACAACCAGCAGAAAATATTAAAGCAGAAGGTGTCACGCTATGATCTTTCTTTACAGACGACACTGGCAGATAGTGTAGCCCAAGAAATGCTTACCTATCCAACTGAACTATTGGACTCTGTGTGTGAAACCCCTCTTACTCATCAGCAAGGGCTTTTGAGGGGCTTCTAGAAATGACTGCTCTTCAATTATGAGCCCAGCCATACCCAATCTTGCAAGAAGGCAGAGCATGGGCAATTGGCCAACAGTTTGGAGACAATATGGCACTTGCACCCCCGGTTTGCATGTTTGCAAGTGAAATATAAAAGGTGCAGGGCCCTAATAGAAGCAGTCATTAGAAATAATTTACCAGATGATCTTGATTTTGGCCCATAAAACAGCAGTGGAAACCTAAGTGTGTTCTACTTTGCTTATTTCCCCCCCCACCCCCGTCCTTAGCCACATAGCTGCTTTAAAAAAATGTCAGCACAATATAGCAGGTCCCAGAAGCTAAGTTTCTTACCAGCAACTCATCCATATGATGCTTCTTCATCTAAGTTTTGGGCTGAGATACTGATGGGGGTGAGGTGGGGTGGGTAGGGTGGAGGGCAGGAGCCCGGCAAGTTGCTTTAGTTTGGAACGTATTGTTAAAGGGAAACACATCTGCAAATACTTCATTATTTATGTAACCACAGCTCTTTGTACAGTTATTTGTCTTAATTATATGTTTGTCTACATTACTGTATTCAATTGAGATTGCATTATCTTAGAGAGAAGGCACTGGGTCCCTATGCAACTTGACTTAGCTTAATACTGGAGACATGCAAAAAGCAATGTTTAAATAAACGCTACTTGATGTTGACATTTACAGAGACAGCAAAGGCTGATGATCGAATAATAACTTATTTTTATTTATTTATTTATTTATTTATTTTCATGTTTATTTATTTTTGGGGAGACAGAGAGAGAGAGACAGAGAATGAGTGGGGGAGGGGCAGAGAGAGAGAGAGAGGGAGACACAGACTCCAAAGCAGGCTCCAGGCTCCGAGCTGTCAGCACAGACCCTGATGCGGGGTTCAAACTCACGGACCGCGAGATCGTGACCCGAGCCGAAGTCGGACGCCTAACCGACTGAGCCACCCCAGCGCCCCAAATAATAATTTAAATAACAAGCAAATAATTTAAACCTTGCGCTATTATAAATGCCTTAGAGTTTTATAGTGTCTCACTATTTTAAAATATTCTTAGATTCACTGCTTTATAGAATTCTCTGAAACCTCCGCCCCATCCGGGCAGTAGGTCAGACCTCCATTTTCAATGTCAAACGTGGGGTCAGGGCTTTGAGAGGCTCCCCTGGCTCATCCTCTTCTTCCAAGTGCTTTGTGCATTTTATTTCTTCCACCACAACCAACCCAGAGTCACACCATTGTTCTGAGAGCATTTACTCTGCAGCCACACACACGCGCGCGCACACACACACACACACACGCGCACACAACTGCACTAGCAAATCCATCTTTTGTTCTGACTCGTGGATTACTCTGCTCATGCATAAAATGTCATTTTGAATTTTTATGGATTCCAGGAGAAATCTGGCCAGTTGGAATCCCTCATCAATCCCCTTCAACTTGGCTGAGTGGTGCGAGGCAATATTCCCCAACTGGTCAGCTGCACATGTGCTAATATTTCCCATCATGTGGTGCTCTTCTGGTCCCAAGTTCCCCATTGCCATTTAAAAAAAAATCCTATTTTTGATTATAGTTGATTTATCTCGAAGGGGTATAAGGGTCATAATATAAAATGGAACACACACACACATACACACAGAGAGAGAGAGAGAGAGAGAGAGAGAGAGAGAGGGAGGTGGGGGTGGGTGGGGTGGAGAAGTCAGTGAGAGCTAGTTCCTCCGCTTCAGCCTATGTTTGGGGAGATGCAAAAGAAAAGCTGCTTCAGTCTGGAATCAATTATCTGGTATGATAGATGACAAGCAAGGAGCTGAACAGATGGAAAGAGGGGTGAGTAGAGGGGACAACCCACCTGATCCTAATTACGCACACCTACACTTGGAAATCTTTTTGCCAGACATCTTGAATAGCTCAAGACTAGGTGGAGGGGAGTTCCCAAAAACTCAGTGTACAAATGCAAACTTCAGTGATGAGCAAAGAGGTCACGTGGAAAGGAAGGGGGGAGATCACTGCCTGACAAAAACACCTCGAATGGAACATTTAAGGTCTTATGTTTTATAATCATATGTATTCTACAGATCTCGGCACTCTCCACGGGCTTAATAAATACATTTTAGATATCACTTCAGAAAGGGAAGGTTGGAATGCTTTAAAACACAGTTTCCATCACTTAAAAAGGAAATTCAGAGGGCATGGTGTATTTAAGAATTATGAGAGCATTTAGCAAGATTCTATGCATCCGGTAGGGTCATTGATGGAGACCAGAGTTGACCTGTGGCCAAAGATTGACTGTCAGCCTCCGCAGCAGAAACACGAGAGGAAGAAGGTATAGTCGGGGAGAAGGTGGACGATGTTTGTCGAATCGCTGCCACGTAGCTTTGCTTACAACTTCTCATGTGATTTTTGTGATTCTTGGAGGTAGGTTTGATTATTTGCCATTTACAGCTGAGGAAATGGAGTCTCCCAGAGGTTAAGTAACTTACCTGACATCACACATGAAATGTCATAACAGAGATCTAACATCATTCCCACTAGAGCAATGTAGTTTCATAGTGACAAGAGGCAAGTTGTGTGGAGTCGGAAGGTTTCCCCGAACCTGGGTCCTGAGCCCCGCGCGTCTCCCCTTTCCTTCCTCCTATCACATGTTATTTGCACCCCTGCTCTAGCACACCCTTGGTCTAACTGGTTCTACTGGGTTTTTATTGTCAACATAGTCACCCTAGGACCAACGTTTCTGAAGTCTCCTTTGCTGTTTTGTTCCAAGTTCAGTTGACCAAAAGAGGAACTTACAATGTATTGGGAGGTAGAAGGACACCAGCTGCTCTTACCCTCTGAAGGTCTTCCCCTGGTTGAGTACAGCCACGGGAGCAATGCTGACGGGACCAGAGTGACCTTCAGGTCCTGGCTTATGCCTGGCCCCTAGTGCTCTGTATCTAGATCATTTCCTGACTGCTGACCCAGGCTTCCCACCAGACACTTAGTGGTGGGCCCGAAGAGGTCACAGCTCCCTAGATAACTTCCAGAGACTTCTCCACCAGCTCCCACTTTGCTGGCCTCCCACACACCCATTCCTGTCCTGACTTGTGTCCACACACCAGGGCTTCAGGCAGGCTGGCTCATGACCTCTCCTCTGACCCTCTGCCTCCCTCACCACACCTTCATCTCCCTCAGCAGCTCCCCAGCTGTGAAGGTCAAAGTCCTTTAACCAATCCCTATCCTACAGCGCTCAGTGTGGCTCTGCCTCCCTGACTGAATCTTGACTGAAACTGTGACAGTGACCTACGCATTTATTCGTCTCTTCTGGTTCTCCGGAGGGAAGGAACTCTGTTGTTCCACACAGTGTCTTACACAGTTCCTTGCATGTGGTACATGTTCTATAAAGGTGTGCTAGATTTTCAGGAAGGTTTACCAAAGTGTACCTGACATACAGTATCTTCTCAGTTCCCGTTGTACAGCATACTGATTCAATATTTGTATACATTAGGAAATGATGGTCATGTCACCATACAAGGTTAGTACAATATGGTTGGCTACAGTCCCTATGCTGTACATTACATTCTCATGACTCATCTTATAACTTGAGGTTTGTACCTCTTAATCTCCTTCACCTGTTTTACCTGCCTCTCCTCTCCCAAATCATTGCCCACTTTGGTACGAACAGTTTGCTTGTTTTGTTTTTTAGATTCCATGTATAAATGAGATCATCCAGTATCTGTCTTTCTCTGACTTTTTTCACTTAGCATAATGCCCTCAATGTCCATTCATGTTGTTGCAAATGGCAAGGTCTCATTCTTTTTTATGGTTGAGTAATATTGTGATATCTATCATCTATCTATCTATCTATCTATCTGTCTATCATCTATCTATCTCACATCTTCTTTATCCATTCATCTATCAACAGACACTTGGGTTGCTCCCATTCCTTGGCTATTGTAAATAATGCTGCAATGAACATAAAGGTGAATATATCTTTTTGAATCGCTGTTTGTTTGTTTTTTCCTTTTTATTCAGATAAACACTCAAAAGTGGAAAAGAGTCCTGTTTTAAGAGCTAGTGAAAGCCCCATCCATTGAATTTTGGATATAAAAAAAAGTCCTTCTCTCAAACTGGAAGGTTTTATTCTCCAGCTACTGCTCAATCACACCTGTGAAGTTATTGTTTCTAACACCATAAACTCGATATCCTGGGATGGCTCATGGCTTTGGAGTCTCGCGAGAATTTCCGAGAGTTACTGCATTCCCTGGAACTTCTGGGGTAAGTGTATGAGAAGCTACAAATGTGATGGCATTTGGGGTTAGAAGATGTTGGTTGGGAGTCTCGAGACTGTAACTTGCTGGTTAGCATGACTTTAGGCAGAGGTTTCTTTAAATTTCAGTCGAGGTTTATAAACACCTAGTTTATAGTTTTGATGTGAGGCTCAAAAACGTAGACATGTGAAGATTTTTACACCATAAATGCTGCATACACTAGTTACTAATTTACCTATATAGATGTTAGGTAAGTATGTAAAACACTGTGGAATTAGTGAATTGTGTAACTAGTTAATGATCACTATATATTTGTAGATAACCAAAATATAGTTATTAATAATTACTAACGTGATTCTGGTCTGTCGGTTTTCACAAAATGGACTGCCACGCACCATCGAATTCCCTGCTCTCTGTCCCCACTGAGTTGACCTGACATTTACTTATTTCATTATAAAGTTTTTGCCCAGAATCATCATAATGCGAATCAGAATATACTTTCTTCCTTTTGGAAATTGGAAATTTGGAAATTGAAATTAAATATACATAGGTGAGGGGTTCAGATCTGCCATTTTATTATGCGTATTCTTTTTGTTCCTTTTGTTTCCTGTTCCTCTATTTTTTTTTTTTTTTTCATGCCTTCCCGTGGGCTACTCAAAAGTACTTACATTTGACTTGTAGTATTTCTGAACATATCACTTAGCACACTTTTCTTGCTCTAGGTATTAGCATATATCTATACATATAAATACCATATATTCTATTTAGATTTCTTTGCTTCTCCATTTTTAAAACAAAATAGTCTTAAGTACTTTATATACATTGAACATACATCCCATGTTTTAATGTAAAGAATATAAAGATAAAATAAGACTAAAGAAATTCATGAGGGGAAGGCAATTTTTATGTTTATTTTTTATTTTTGCACATTCTGTTACCCTTCGATGTGTGGTGGCTCTAGACTGCTTATGTTATTGTTAACTTCCTGATGGAGAGCTTCCTTGAGCTCCGTTTTCCTTCATCAGAGAACGTCTTTCCTCCCCCTTTGTTCCTGAAGGATAGCGTTGCCAGATACAGAATTCGGGACTCACAGTTTTCCTTTCCACATTGGCAAGAAAGCTGGGCCGTATCATCTGGCCTCCACGTTTTCAGAGGAGAAACCCACTGTCATTTGAATTGGTGTTTCTTTATGCATAATGTGTCTTTTCTGTCTGGTTATTTTAAAGATTTTTTTCTTTGTCTTTGTCTTCATTTTTAATGTTTATTTATTTATTTATTTATTTATTTTGAGAGAGAGAGAGAGAGAGAGAGAGAGAGCGTGGGGGAGGGACAGGCAGAGAGAGAGGGAGAGAATCCCAGGCAGGCTCCACACAGTCAGCTCAGAGCCCCACTTGGGGCTCGATCCCGTGAACTGTGAGATCATGACCTGAGCGGAAATCAAGAGCTGAGTGCTTAACCGACAGAGCCACCCAGGTGCCCCTCTTTCTCTTTGGTTTTAAGAAGTTCAATTATGTTGTGTCCTCATGTGAATGTGTCCTGTTTGAAGTTCACTTAGCGTCTTGACTCTGCATGTTTAAGCCTTTTGGATATTTTGAAACATTTGGGGTCATAATTTTTTTAAATGCTATTTTAATCCTACAATCCTCCTCCTCCAGGAAATCTACTGATACAGATATTCGATTTGTTGTTGTTGTTATTGTCCCACGGGTCCCTGAGGTTGTGTTCATTTTTCAGGCTATTTTCTTTCTGTTATGATTGAGTACATTCTATTGATCTGTTTTCTAAACACACTGATTCTACCTTTTGCTATCTTCACATGACTATTGCGTCCATCCAGACCATTTTAAATTTTGGTGATTTTATTTTTTTAGTCATATTATTTCCCTATTTGATTCCTTTCTATGATTTCTATTTCTTTGCGGAGATTGGCTATATTTGCATTTTTTCCAGGAGAATTTTATTTATTTATTTATTTATTTATTTTTATTATTTTTTTAATATGTGAAATTTATTGTCAAATTGGTTTCCATACAACACCCAGTGCTCATCCCAAAAGATGCCCTCTTCAATGCCCATCACCTTCCCTCCCCTCCCTCCCACCCCCCATCAACCCTCAGTTTGTTCTCAGTTTTTAGGAGTCTCTTATGCTTTGGCTCTCTCCCACTCTAATCTCTTTTTTTTTTTTTTCCCTTCCCCTCCCCCATGGGTTTCTGTTACGTTTCTCAGGATCCACATAAGAGTGAAAACATATGGTATCTGTCCTTCTCTGTATGACTTATTTCACTTAGCATCACACTCTCCAGTTCCATCCACATTGCTACAAAAGGCCATATTTCATTCTTTCTCATTGCCACGTAGTACTCCATTGTGTATATAAGCCACAATTTCTTTATCCATTCATCAGTGGATGGACATTTAGGCTCTTTCCATAATTTGGCTATTGTTGAGAGTGCTGCTATAAACATTGGGGTACAAGTGCCCCTATGCATCAGTACTCCTGGATCCCTTGGGTAAATTCTTAGCAGTGCCATTGCTGGGTCATAGGGTAGGTCTATTTTTAATTTTTTGAAGAACTGCCACACTGTTTTCCAGAGTGGCTGTACCAGTTTGCATTCCCACCAATAGTGCAAGAGGGGTCCTGTTTCTCCACATCCTCTCCAGCATCTATAGTCTTCCAGGAGAATTTATTATTGATTGTTAAAACATCCTCATGACAGCTTCTTTAAAATCCTTAGCAGATAATTCTAACATCTGATTCATCTCAATGTTGACATCAGTGGATTGTCTTTTTAAATTCACATCATGGTTTTCTTGGTTCCTTGCACAAGTAATGTCTTATTCTATTCTGGACACTTTGGTTATTATGTTAGGAGATGCTTGATCCTATTTAAATATTCTATTTTAGCCGACTGTAGCTGTGTTTAGGTGTATCGCGTTAAATTCTAGCCTATTTTCCTGCGCTTTATTTCCAGTGATACTCTAGTGTTCAGAACAAGGAGTGTTGCAATCTCCTTGTTCTCCTACCCTCCTCCTCTTCCCCCTCCTCTTTCTCCCCTTCCTTCTCTCCTCCTCCTCCTCCTCCTCCTCCTCCTTTTCTGGCACCGGTGGGACTTCTAACTCAATCCCAGCTGGCAACATGTGCAGGAGCAAAAGGCATTTCCCTGAACTACCTGCTTCACTGGGCCACCTTCTGTGTGTATGTGTGTGGTTGGGGGGAGGCAGTGAAGAAACCGTTGGATCGGAATGTCCTTATCTCACTGGGGGGAGACCAGGGAAACACAGGCTTCAAGGCTTATGCTGCTGTCAGCAGAGTGAGCTGACGGCCAGTGCCTGGTTGTTGGTGGGAATTGAGATGACCCGTGATTCACTGCTCTGTTTCACATGGGCCAGACCACTTGCCGGTTTGGACAGAGAGGGAGAAGGGCTTTTCTTTACCAGTCCTTTCAGTACATAATGTAGGCCTTTCCTGTTTCTTTGTTTCCTGTTTGTGATGGGTTGTGGACTCTCCAGAGCCCAGCCTGGGGTATTTGGGAGACAAGACGAAAACCCAGTGAAGTCAACACATTGTGGTTCCTCAGTCTTAGGATTTCTAGCCTTCTTTCCAGCTTCCCAAGTCTTTTTATCATTGTCTGTTGAATAATTTCCAGGGCATTAAGTTAAACTGAGAGCAGGGAAGATTAAGTCTATGCCAGAGACAGAGAGACAGAGCTTGAGCAGGGGAGGGGCAGAGAGAGAGGGAGGCACAGAATTAGAACCAGGCTCCAGGTTCCCAGATGTCAGCACAGAGCCAGATGCTGACTCGAACTCACGAACTGTGAAATCCTGACCTGAGCCGATGCTTAACAGACTGAGCCACCCAGGCAACCCATAACAAGTGAAGTTCTAAGGGTTGAGACAATTTGTATGATTGGATCCATTTTAAAATATGCAGGTTACACTTATAAATATGTATAGAAAATAGTTCAAAGAAATATATAACAGAATAGTAGCTTTTTTTAGAGTAATGGAACTACTGGTGATTTTTATTATGTCTCCATGTCAGTGTGGATGTTAAGATTATTTTTACTGAGAACATATACCGATTTTATAATCCAAAAATAAAGGTTAGGTCTTATCACTTAACTAGTCTTTGAAAAAAATTATACTGACAGAAAAATGAAACATAATTATAGGGGATCAGGTTCTAATTTTGACACGAGAAGGCTGGGGGTAGATAATGTGTTGTGATTTTTAAATCCTTAAAGAACTGTCAAAGTAAAGAGGAAGTATACTTGTAATATGCTTCTCCCAGAGGCAAAATTCAAAATGAAAGCAAAAATCACAGGGAGGGACATTTTGGCTTAATTCCATAATTAACTTTTATTTTATTTTATTTTATTTTATTTTATTTTATTTTATTTTATTTTATTATTAAGAGAGAGCGTGAGCAATGGAGAGAGGCAGAGGGATAGAGAGAGACAATCTTAAGCAGGCTCCATGCTGAGTATGGAGCTCAAGGCTGGGCTCGATCCCACGACCCTGGGATCATGACCAGAGCTGAAATCAAGAGTTGTTAAGCTCAGAGCTGACCGAGCCACCCAGGCGCCCCTGGGCTTAATTTTATAAAGAAGTTTGTGAGACAAATTTTGTTCAACAGGGGTACGATCACTTGTCCGGTGTAGTGTGGAGACAGTGTTCTGCGATGGGATGGTCCTCCGAGAGGTGACAGTATGTCTCTCCTGCCCAGAGCATCCCTGACAGCCTGATTATCTAGTGTGGCAGGTGAGAAACTTAGTGCCTTACTGAAACTTGGCTGTTGGTTGGAAAACACATTTGTTTTCTTTGGGGAAAGTTAAAGTCTAAGATAGTGAACATCTAATATTATGGCCTTCTTCTTTATCTTTCCTTTGAAAGATCTTTGATTTTCTCCTGGAACTGATTGTACAGATCTGATCTGTCTTTGAGAGGTGAAGAATGGTAGAAAAACCTTCTTTTTTCTCTCCCTTCTCCCTATTGTGAGAGGTGAAAAAAGTCCTTCTTGCAACATCTTGCCCCTGTCTTGTCCAAATCTTCGTCATTTTGGCGACTAGACGAAGAGTCTGAATATTTTCCTTTGTGTTTAATAGTTTTTTAGAAGATATGTATCCATTTTGGGGAGAGTGCAAGCAGGGCAGGGGCACAGAGAGGGGGACAGAGGATCCAAAGCGGGCTGTGCACTGACAGTCTGACAGCACAGAGCCCGATGTGGGGCTTGAACTTACCAATCGTGAGATGGTGACCTGAGCCGAAGTCGGATGCTCAACCGACTGAGCCACCCAGGCGCCCCTGACTTTAATAGTTTTAAGTAACTTAAGAAGTTATCTTAAATTCCAGAGGTATGGAGGCAAGGTAGGGCAGTGGGACTGGAAACAGCCCTTTGCAAGAGGGTAGGGTCCCTGAGTCCAAAGGTTTGGGCTGTGGCCCCTTTACTGTAGGCCATTGAATTTCCTACCCCGATCTCTCCTCAGCCGTGCCCCTGGGAGATAATCCAGCGTGGAAGGTATTCAGGAGGTGTTTGCTGAAATAGCAAATAAGTGGGTGAATCTGTAAACATCTGTGCCTGCGGTTTTCAGATCCTTTGCGGGGAAGCTGGGGGGGCCAGCAGATGGTTTCGGGCTCCTCTGTAAGGACAGCAAAGAAGCTTCAGGGAGAACTTTGGACGCGGTGCTTTGCGCAAAGCCGCACGCAGACACAACCATGTGGCAGAAGATCAGCTTTGGAGAATCGTGTGGGGGTAGAGAATCAGCTTCTTGGGCTCATTCCAAATAGAGCTTTAACGGCTCAGCGTGTTGAGTGTTCCATTTTGCATCTGAGCAATTTAAAACATCTCCTTTAAGAGCTAGACAGAGCCAAGGCCACATTTCAATATCAGTAGAAAAAGCCACAGGCCTCAGGGCAAGGCATGAACTGAGCTTTGACTGTATAGACGTTGCCTGCCTCAAATACAAATAATGAGTGTACTTTAGAAATGTGCACCTTGGGGTGCCCCGGTGGCTCAGTCGGTTAAGCGTCCGACTTCGGTTCAGGTCGTGATCTTGCGGTTCGTGAGTTCAAGCCCCACGTCGGGCTCTGTGCTGACAAAGCCTGGAGCCTGCCTCGGATTCTGTGTCTCCCTCTCCCTCTGCCCCTCCCCTGCTCATGCTGTGTCTCTCTCTGTCTCAAAAATAAATAAACATGAAAAAAGATTAAAAAAAAAAAAAAAGAAATGTCCACCTTAAAATCTTTTCTTTCTCTTGGTGAGCTTAAAGCCTGCTCCTCTGCTGGGAATGCCAAGGGCTAGAGACAGCATCAGGGGCTGTGGATGAAGAGGCCTGAGGAGAAATGTAGAAGGTCCTTGAACCTTCCCAAGGCTGCCGCCCTGCCTCTTTGCTTCCGTCCTCACGGGACCCAGCCTGAATCCCTTGTTTTGTTTCCACAAATTTAGCCTCTTCTTTGTTTTCCTGACGGCTTTTAAAACTTTTTATTGACATAGAATAAACTTGGCACATTTTCACAAGGTGAACTCACCCGTGGAATCCACAGCCAGACCGAGAGAGCGTTCCTTTACTAGGACCAGTGTGGCGATCCTCAGGGCTCCTCCCCTCCCAGCGGCTTCCCCGCTACATGCTGGACAGACTTTTAGCACAAAAGATCAATTTTCCCCCTTTTTGAACTTGACATCATTAGAATCATACAGTAGGAACTGTTTTGTATTCAACTTCTTTTGCTCAGTATGTTTGCGAGATTCATCTACGTCCTGTGTGTACTTGTTGGGTTCTCATTGCCGTACGGAACGCGATAGCGCGATAGCGTAGATACGTCAAGGTTTATCTAACATTCTGCCATTGACACCCATTTGGGTGGCTTCCAGTTTGGGGCTGTCGTATACAAAGTAGCTGTGAATATTCCTGGATGTGTTTCAGTGAATGGCTGAGTATATACCTAGGAGTGGAATTTCTGGGTCCTGGGGTATTTAGCTGGAATAAATCCTACTAAAGAGTTTGCAAAAAGAACTGATTTGATTTGTATTCTCATCGGCAGCGTGTGAGAATTCTGCTTGCCTCACATCACTGTTAACACTTGGTACAGTCTGTATTTCATTGTAGCCGTTTGGTGTGTATGGAACACTATTGCCTTATGGTTTTCTTTTTTTTTATATATATAGTTTATTTATTTATTTATTTATTTATTTATTTATTTATTTATTTTGAGAGATGGAGAGAGAGTGGGGCAAAGAGAGAGGGAGAGAGAGAATCCCAAGCAGGCTTCTTGCTGTCAGCACAGAGCCTGATGCTGGGCTCGATCCTTACGAACCATGAGATCGTGACCTGAGCCAAAATCGAGAGTCAGACGCTTAACGGACTGAGCCACCCAGGCACGCCTGCCTTGTGATTTTAATTGGTGTTTCCTTAACAATTAATAAACATGAGTCATTTTTATATATTTTTTGGCCACTTGGATATTCTCTTTTGTGAATTATCTATTAAGTTCAAATGCCCTCTCCCTTTTTCTTCTGTGAGGTTGTCTGTCTTAAAGAAGACCTTTTATTGTAACTCTTTATTTATTTATTTATTTTTAGCTAGAAGTTGTATATACATGTGCATTTCAATATATGCAAATAGATGCATTTCAGTAGTCCCTCTGTCTCTGCGGCTTGCCCTTCCACTCTCACGATGGCACATTATAAACATAAATTCTCAGTCCAATGTATCATTTTTTCTATGATTAGAATTTTTCTTGTTATCCTATTTAGGAATGTTTGCCTACCATACAGTCATAGATGGTATTTTCCTGTGCTTTCCTCTTAAAGTTCTGTTCTATTTCACATTTAGGTCTACCATATATCTAGAATTGATGTTGTTTCTAGTATTGGGGGGGGGGTGTTCCGGATTCACTTTGTCCCATACAGCTACCAGTTCATGGAGTAGGTACCTTGTAGACAAAAGGCCACCACCCTATTCCCATAGCAGTGCATGGTCTCCTTTATACTAAGTCAAGTGACCATCTAGACTTGCACTGCATTGGGAGATCTCTGCTCTCTCCCGTTATTCTATGTGTCTCCCTCTAGTTGTTTTGAAGAAATAAAATATTGCAGAGACACATAAAATCTCACGTGTCCATATTGGACCTATTTTTCACTCTTTCTTTCCAGAGGTATCCAGGATCTTGAACTTCCTTCAAATAGGTGTTAATATTTTTACCACTCATGTATACCTTCATAACAGCATATCGCATTATTTTATAAGCTTTTGAATTTTTACAAGTGGCATCATGTGGTTCATATCATTTTGCAACTTGCTAGTTCGTCTCGATATGATGTTTTGAGATATATCCATGTTGATAGATGACACTCTCCTTCCTTTAAACTTTAACTTCTATATATACTGGAAGGGAACGAACATAGCATTCGTTTATGGTGTTTTGTTCTTTCCCATGGCTAATTGCTGTGTTTCAGCTTTTTTTTTGTTACTACAAGTGACGCTGTACTGAAAATTCTCTTCATTCGTCTCATGACCTTTTTTCTGGGGTAGATAACCGGAAATGGAAGGGCTAAAGTAAAAAGTGTCTGCGCCTTCAACTTTTCTAGGTATTTCCAAGTGCTCTCCAAGTAGATGTGCCAATTTATGCTGCATCGGCCGGTGTAAAGGCTCCATCCGCTTGCTAAGCCTGTGTAGATGGTGGGGTTTCCCACTTGCCACCGTCCTTGCCAATACTTGTTTTTATGAGATGCTTTAATTTTCCTGCTCTGATATGTGTGAAACGAGGTCCTATTATTGTTTCAAAATGCATTTCCTCTGGAAGAGTAAGATGAAGCAAGTGTTTATTTATTTACTGATGATTTGGGTTTTCTCCTGTTAGATTGTCTCATAAATTTGTAGGTGTTAAAGAACAATGATTCGTGCTGAGTTATGCATTTATTTATTTATTTACTTATTAAATGTTTATTTATTTTTGAGAGCAAGAGACAAAGCGTGAGGGGGAGTGGGACAGAGAGGGAGACACAGACTCCGAAGCAGGCTCCAGGCTCTGAGCCATTAGCACAGAGCCCAATGCAGGGCTTGGACCCGTGAACCGCGGGATCACGACCTGAGCCAAAGTTGCACGCTTAACTGTCTGAGCCACCCAGGTGCCCCTGCGTTATACATTTAGCAGGTGTTGAGAAGCACTTGTGTTTGAAAACTCGAGTGGAGCCGACAGAACAAGAGCTTCCTTCAAACACGATTATGACCATCAGAGTAGTTGTCTTGTCTACAGAGGTTTTTTGTTTTTAGTTGAATGACTACATTTTTTTTATTTCAAAGATTTATAGTTATTTCTATGTAATCTTCTTAAAATTTGACTTTACTTAGTGATTTACTTTTTAATGGATATTACCCTTTCACTTGTGTCTGTGAGCATACTGAAATTACTTATTTTAAATTCTTTGGCAGATGGTTTACAGCGAAGTGTCACTTTGAATTTGTTCATGTTCATTAGCTGAATCTGTTAGACATGTTATCTTGTGTAGCTCGTGTATTTTGTAATTCTGATGTGTCAACTCATACTGAGTAGCAGGGATACTTTGTGTGTGTGTGTGTGTGTGTGTGTGTGTGTTCACTTCCCCTCCTTGCCACCCTGCCCCCCATCATTCTACCATAGAAAGGTAGGGCAGGAAAGTTATTTCAGTAAGAAAGGAATTTCTTTTTTATGGGGAGGGGCAGAGAGAGAGGGAGAGAGAGAATCTTAAGCAGGCTCTGTGCTAATAGCACAGAGCCTGATGTGGGCCTCGATCCCACAACTGTGAAATCATGTCCTGGGCTGAAATCAAGAGTTGGACGCTTGGGGCACCTGGGTGGCTCAGTTGGTTGAGTGTCCAACTTTGGCTCAGGTCATGATCTCACAGTTCATGGGTTCCAGCCCCGCATCAGGCTTCGTGCTGACTGCTTGCTCAGAGCCTAGAGCCTGCTTCAGATTCTGGGTCTCCTTCTCTCTCTGCCCCTCCCCCGCTCACACTTTGTCTCACTCTGTTTCTCAAAAATAAATAAAATGTAAAAAAAAAAAAAAAAAAAAAAAGAGTTGGACGCTTATCTGACTGAGCCATCCAGGCACCCAGGTAAGAAAGATATTTCAATGAAGAAGACAGAAGCAAAGAGCCCACGGTGATTAGGGAAGAGACATTAACATTACAGAACTTAGCAGAAAAAAGACACTTCTATCATTTATATTATAGAAGCCAGACTGGGGTAAGTGGAAACATTTGTAGTATGGGGGGAGTTTAGAATCTACCCAGATTTTTTTTGTGTGTGAACATTTAGTGTTCTCAACAAAGAAAGAATATGAAAATAAAATAAAGTGATGTCATGTTGTAAAGGAAGTACAAATACATAACATTGCTCCATTCAACTCCCCAACTATATGCTTATACTACCCTTCTCCCCTTGGGGAAGGAATAGGCAATCTGTATTTTTTTTTTTAAAGATTCTGACCCACGAGGAAGAAAGTCCCACTCAGTAGGATGGGAACTCTGCTTGCCATTTACTGACTTTTTACCTTGGACAATGGCTTCAAACCTACAGTCGAGACGTTTTAGTGGAGCAGAAACCCCAAATATCATGTGAGGATTGTAGAAGATGACATTTGTGGAGAGCCTTGAGAGGTGTTTGACACCCAGGTGTGCAACAAATGTTACCTTTCTTACCAATGACCACCCCTTGTTGAGCAATTCGGTCAACTTCCCTGGGCCCTCTCATCTGTAAACATGGGAGTAATATCTAAATGACATGCCAGGGTTCAACGAAATAGCCAGGTCTGCGGAAGTGCTTTGTAAACTGGAAAATAATTCAAATGTAAGAGAAATTTTCCCCGATCTAAATGACCATGACTGCCACTTTGTACTCTTACCCTGCTTTTCACAGTATTTATCACTTCCCAGATTGATTTATGGATGTATTTTTTATTGTCTTTTTCCAAGAGGGCAGGAGCTTTATTGATTGCTATATCCCAAGAGCCTCCTGACACACAGCGTGTACAAGAAGAATTTACCGAATGAATGAATAGCATATGGCTATGTTGCTATTATTGCTATTGTAAAATTGAATTATTTCCATTATTACTTTTACGGTGACAACCTCAACTTTTTCTTCTGCTCAGAACCTCACAATCTAAGATCTCCTTCTGCCACGGTTCGATTCATTAATTTCTGTATTCATTCAATAGACATTAAGTGAATGTATTAAGTGAACAAAATTCTCCTAAGTTCTTCTTTGCTGCTGTGAGGTCAACACTTCTGGGATGCTTTCTTAACGTCAGACAATCACAAAGGCCTGGAAACCCGGCTGCTTATCTCATGACAACTCACTATCCACCTGCACATGAACTTGACCAGGGAATTAAATACGGCAACTCTATCACTTGCCTACACGAGAAAAGCACTGTGATCTGGTTGACTGAAACAGATATATTTGTTCTTTCATTTGTTCCCAGCTCTGTAGTTATCAGTTTGGAGCCATTTCCAAGTCAAGGCTTTGATTATTCGCAGGGTCTTCTGCTGACTCGGGAACTTTTGTGAGAATTACCCCAAATGTTAACCAGCATTGTAACCAAGAGCCTTTTAAATCACCATTGTAATTCTTGTATTGACTATTTCTTAATGCAAATGTTATCTCTTATCCGAAGGAAAATGCAACTTCCTAAATATGGAACCTCTTGGGGAAAATTGTCCATGCTAAATGAGGTAACACTGTATGTTAATAAACTTACTGTGGGATCTGTATTGATTCCTCTTGGAGGGAAAATGAATTAAATTTTTTAAAAGGCGCAAAAGTTACCTTTACAGTCAGGATTATTCACTGTCTTCCAAGCGTAACAGGGCATTTTCGACTTCCACAATACTACCTTGCTTTATTATTTGTGCAAGCAATTCCCTTAACTCACAATGCTCTTTTCCTTTATCTTACTATAGATTGTCTACTGGTCTTTCGTAGTTGAACTTCAATGTCACGTCCTCCATCAAATTTTCTTCAGTGCTTCAAGTGGAATTATTCCCCCTTTCCCTTAGGATTATAGAGCTCTTCCGATAATTTTCAAAAAGGTTTTGCATCGAAGAATCTTTTCTAGGCGAGAATATATAAGAGACCCATCTTGGCTAAACACGTCGTACGGTTCAACTATAGCATGATGTGTTTCCAAGGCACCCACAATAGCCGTGTTCAGAAGACCACCACCTGAAAGTTGATAATCATGGGACTTGGTGTTCGAAGTACTTTGCCAATCAGGAGGTGGCCAGTATTCCTGTTCGTCTTCTGTCATTCTAAACAGTGTTCTGGATTAGAGCTGTATCACATGGCACCATTACTAACGCATGAGCCTTTACGTAACTGTGCATTGCTTAATTGGTTAGCTGCTTATTTCTAACTCTAAGATAAGCAGCTAACCAATTAAGCAATGCACAGTTATGTTAGAGTTAGAAGTTATGCCATTTCGTATTTTCTCTTGGTGTACGATTTTCATGACTAACTGCTTTAACCATTCTGGGTGGTACAAATCAAACCTCTTATTTAGTGTTGTCGGTGAGAGAAGCCCACGGCGATGGATTAATCAGCATCCTTGGCTGGGGAACCTTTGACACTTCCGCTCTCTAGACTCTGCGTACCCACATTGACTCAGTTTCCTCAACTTCGTAAAAAACCTATAAAAGCCACCCCTCAAGGCTGTTGGGAACATTTGATGGGACGGAATGCCAACAAAAGACACCCCGTGAACAGAGAAATGCTATCCAGTGTGAGCTACCGGTAGTAGTGTGGTCTGGAACGTTCCGGTGAGTTCGTGCCTTTCTCCCAACCTCCGCTTAATTTCTGTGTAATCGTGCATTCTTAGCACGATCAAGCCTCACCTTTGCTTCCCGCTTCATGTGAGAAAAAACGGTTGTAGATTTCAGGGGATGTTTCAGGAAGGGGGATGTGATCGTGTGGGCTGGGAAGGTACAGGGCCGGAGAGGCAGTTCGGGGCTGCTGCTCCGTCTGGAGGCCAGAGGGGAGGCATGTGGCCGGGGGGAGAAGGGCTGTGCCGTGATGCCTGGATCCCTGGCTGCCCACAGCCTCTTGCGGTGATGGACGCGGACTGGTGCCCCAGGGTAGCTAAGGCCCAGCTGTGGCTGGAGCCCACCCACCTGGCGTTTTAAGAAACCTTTCACACCACGACGTGGATGGACTCTGTACCCAGGACCAAAGCTGCCTCTGAACCTGTAATTCCTGAGGGTTATTTTCCTCTCTGGGAGGAAACACAGACCTCCACGTTTAATCATCTCTTTGAAAGGTCGTGCACAAGCTTCCCCATTAATTAATCTTTAATGTCAGTAATTGGCTGTCTGTGTGGTGACAACGAAAGGCATAAACACTGTTGGCAAATCAATCGCATTCTCATCTGAACCAGCATTTAGTTTTCAGGGTGAATAGAAAACAATGACAAGCCTTTCACTGGCTGGACTTCCGGTGTCTGGCTGATAAGATTATTGAAGAAAAAAAAAAAAAAAATCAGACAACGATCTCTGTTGCAGATGTGCTAATTGAAGGTTTTCTTTGCCACCGACGCCTCCTTTTGAAATTGGCTCATTGATTTTTGCCTATGTGGTCTATTTAAATCAAAATCTCCAACCCATGCAGACTTACTGATGGGCCATTTGGTTGGGGTCACCTGCTGTCCCAACACCCATGATAGGGATTCGGTATGGTACAGAATAGTAGTCCCCAAAGTGGGAGCCCTGGACCCTCAGGGGTAGCATCACCTGGATCATGCTAGAAACGCAAACCTTTAGGCTCCACTGCAAGCTAGTGAATCAGAAGCTCAAGGGGTAGGGCCACAATGTGAGTTTTAAGGAGTTTTCCAGGGGATTCTCATGTGGACTGATGCTACAGACTACTGGTATAAAGCAAGGCTGTGTCCACTTCATTTGAGCAGGAGGGCACACAGTTCACTTACAGTTCACGCATTTGGCCTGGAACAGCTTCCAACCTCTGGTCGTGGAAATGGCCCTTTCGATTTGCTCAATCTCTGCTGTCATTCCTAGTTTACGGAGGCAGATAATTAGGGCCAGGGTGGTGGCCTCGAAGAAAAGAGGAAGCAGAGGGTAAGCCGCTCCCCATGAAGGAGAAAATTCTCCCAGATTGAAAATGGCACTCTGCTGAGGGAAGGAGGCGGGGGGGGGGGGGGCGGCGAGTGTTGACCTTGGCAAATTGTAATACTTCCACGTTTGTGTGAGGGGTTGCAGAGATGCTGGGAATGGCAGTCTTGCTGGCTGGAGGTGGAGAATAGAAAGGAACAGAGCTTTTGTCCCTGGCTGGGAGGAATGAACACCTCTCTCTGGGGTGATCAGATCACCTTGGCGAAGTCCTTCTAGAAAGGAACATGAAAAAAGCCCAGCCGAACCACTCTTCTGTCAGGGGAAGAAAGCAAGACTCCAGAGTTGACACCAATGCTTTCACTGTCTTCTCTCAAATCCTTTTCTAGGCTTGCTGAGCTGTGTTAACATTTGTATATTTGCAAATGTCCAAAGCCAATGTCTCATTTGCACTTGGAGAGCAGTGATCCTTAACCAATAGGACTGTTTCAGTCTCCCAACAGGTAGGGACAAGAGCCTCATAGTTCTCTTTATTAGAGGTTGATAATGGAGGACGTTGGACATAAGAATTAATTTCAGTATTTACCTGTTGCTTGTGATTTATTAGGAAGCCGAGGACTGTCGGGGTGGAGTGTGGGGGATCATATGACAGATTGTTGAACAAGATAAATTAGGAGCAAACGAGGACATGCCATCTTGAATAACCTTGTATATTGCTAAATTTAGGATCTTTAAACTCTTCCTTCTCTCTTCCCTTCTCTCCCTCTCTTCTTCCTCTTCTCCCCCATCCTCCTCTTTCTTCTTTAGTTGCAAAAACTTTGCATGGTTACAAACAGATAAAGATTAAGCCTCTACACAAGCCCCTTCCAGGAAAATGCATGGCTCTTGCCTTATATTAGCATAGCGTACAAATATTTCTTCACAGATCATGGAAGCCCGCTTAAAGGTATGCATCCTGTGGCAGAGTCTTTCACTAAATATGGGGAAAATCAAATTTATTTTATGATAGCCCATACACGTTATAGGCAGTCCTTGCTTAGAGAGTACCATGTTAATGGCAATGTGTAAATATCAGAAAGGTGTTCTTGCTTTGCATGGTCCTATAGCTGTTGATGGCACTCTGAAGCTGGAGTGATCCCTCCAATAGCTAGTTGTTGGGTGAAGTCAATACTTGAGATGGGGCATAGTCTTGAATGAGCAAGCACTCATTGGCTGAGAGCAATTCCTGGAGAATTCACACCTCCGCTGACACGAGGGAATGAATACACCTTGGCAACTGGGGAATGTGTCACTCAGTCTTACCTATGGTGTCGTGGCAGCACCATCTATAGTCATATCCACTGCTTGGGTCCATTTGCTGTATGTAAGGTCAACCTATCTGGGAGCAGCTTTCCTAGGATTCTGGTTGATCTTTTTTTGTGGGGAAATGTACAAGGGTAAGGTTGATGGGACAAATTACAGCGCCCACTGCTGCCATTGTGCATGGGGCCCCAACAAATGCTACTCATCTTCCTCCTGCCTGGCCCATCGTGACCCCCCTCGTTCTCTTCTAAGACCTCTTATTTCATGGCTTACCTGATGGGGTGACCCAGACACTCGTCTCCGAGGGCTTTGAGCCAAGATCACTATGTTCTTCTCAGGCCATAAATGCTTCTCTTGCCTATTTAGTGTTACAGTTGGGCAGGGGATTATTATTAAGAACTCCAGCGGGTCAGCTAGGCTTCCAGCATACTTCCTCCTACCTCCATCGTGTGACAATAGTCCAACATCCTCCTGAAGATCAGGGTCAATTATTCCTGCGGCATAAGGAACTTCCCCTGCAATCTGGTCTCCTGGCACAAGACACCTGAAGTGATAGGGCAACAGCCAAGGCTTATAATTCAATGAGACCCTCGCTGCATCTCCCGGTAGAAACATCCTCCCTCGGGAATCAGATCCTCTAGACTCAAGAGCCTATGTTTGCGTGGATGAAACTGAAAAACTCCTCAAGTGGCTTACCGGGAGTGAAAGGAAATGGAACCACTTCCCTCTTACTCCTTAGTTCTTAGATCTATGTATTCTGCCTATTGGAGTGCAGAGCCATATAATGGATTTAGGGTGTATAGTAGGTCTTGGAGGGTGGTGCCCGTATTTGAGTATATCTTCTCCAGGCCAGTCCTCAGTTGTGTCTTCAGATGGTTGTCCTATATGACTCCATTATGCCTGCAGGTTCTAGGTAGTAGAGAAGAAGATGGACAGATCATATGATTTTGCATCAACCGCCTCACCTGCTTAGTTGTTGAGTAGGACCGTTTGTCTAATGAAATGCTGAGGAGGATCCTGGATCCATAGGTGAAACATTTTTTTTAAATTATTTGCCATCTTCCTTTTATTTTTTTAATTTTTAAATATTTATTTATTTTGAGAGAGAAAGAGAGCACGAGTCAGGGGAGGGGCGGAGAGAGAGGAGAGAGAATCGCAAGCAGGCTCCAAGCTATCAGTGCCTGATGTGGGGCTTGATCTCATGAACTGTGAGATCATGACCTGAGCCGAAATCAGAGGCTTACCTGACTGAGCCGCCCAGGTGTCCCAGATCAGCCATGTTTTGGGACCTGTGGCCAAACCCATACTCGGAATGTATGTCAATCTCAGTTGACGTGAACGAAAGGGATTTTGACCCTCTTCGGAGCTCTCCTGCAATTATAGTTAATTCTAGAGCCTGATCCTCAGCTTTTTCTGCCACCTGGCTCTAGCAGATGAGCAGTTTTAAAAAAATGCTGCCGGGGAAGACGTCTGTCTTCCATTCTTCGTCTTAAATTAGTAATCACCATCAGACTTACCTTGTCTTTCCCTGGCTCATCAAGAAGCCCAGCAGCGATCATCAGATTTGTTTTTGTCTATAATTGTGATTTCTCCTGAAATCCTCAAACACCTGTGATATCGTACCAACCTCACATTTACCGTGCTCACCAGCACATTTGCTTCTGCCTACCAGCTATCCCAATTGGCCCACTGTGAAGGTTTTAACAGTTACCTTGTGACAACATGCAAAGAGGATACTAGTTCCAACCCAGCCACCGGCGATGTTATCATCACTGCCAGCCAGCAGGCAAGCTGTGTAACTCCACAAATCTCATTGTAGTTTGTGCTTCCCGGAGCCGATCCTGTCACTGATGCCATATATTGGCCTCCCTGGGAAAGTCTTCTTGGAGACCCTGAAATGGACATTTGTGTGCGGTTGGTTGATTGAATAGTTTTCTAAGGAATATTACCTGTGAGGGGGTGAGAGACATAAGATTGGGCAGGAAGAGAGATTGAACGGCATTTTAGGTAAAAGAGGTAATTTTCTAGAAGGGAAATTCAGCGTTACCAAAAGAAAAGGGGATGGTTGCTGGGCAGCCCAAGGTAGCGAATGTCTAATAACATTCTTCCCTAGGAATTCTCTTCATCTTCTTGAGAAGCATGTTTTATACAGATTATAAGTTATAGATATGTATTTACCATCAGCTCTTTCGTATAACTCGTAAACCTATAGGACGTCCACATTTAGCAACTCTAGATGTGTGTGCGTGTGTGTGTTCGAATGAGTGTGTGTGTGTGTGTGTGTGTGTGTGTGCGCGCGCACGCGCATTTCCTCCTATTTACATAAACATCGAGCCACCTTTTGGATTTCAAACCAAGTGGAAGAAAACCACTTTGGATTGGAGTTTTTCTATTTACTCATGTTTGCTTGTGGGGGAAGCCTCTCTAAGTTAATTATGCTTGCTTTTCCAAGAGAATAATATGCTCACAGTCTGGGATAATTAGGCAGTCTAATTAACCTTTAAAAAAAAAGCAAAACATAGCTTTACAGTGGCTATAGCCCCTTCATTAGGTTAGTTTGGCTCGTCTTGACTGGCATAGTTAATATTGCTGATTTGCATATCTTTCCCCCTGGTATTTGGCGTCATAACTTGTAATGAAAACACATTTTTAGAGCACACTAGAGATTGAGTTAATGGAATTGGCTGTATCACAAGTAGAGATTCCTCCAATGGCTATGGCTCGGTCTTCATATTTACTGCAAGGCACTTAAAGGTACAATTTAAAGTGGGGAAAGCTTTTTGAGTGATCATTTTTTTTTTTTAATAATTAGCTTTGGAATAATTTGGAAACTATCTCTTACAGCACTTTAATAATGTAAAGTAAGCTATTTCTGGAAATGTTAATGGAAAGTAAGCTCCTTGGAGATGGCAGAGTTAAAAGATCTGTAAGAATGGCTATTAATTATGGCCCAGAGCCCTCTTTCTGTTATTAGGCAACAGAGTTATAAAGCAAGATAATGCAGCATTCAGAATTCACAGCACCTTTCCTATTAGACACAGAGGTAATCTCAGCTAGCGTGGAATTCAGGCCTGTTACAAATGGAAGGACTCTACTTAGACCTCTGTTGTAACTGCATGCAATTTCCCTTTACTCAGGGAGGGGGTATGCAATAAATACTCAGGATTAAATTAGCAAATACACCCTACTCAAGCATTCCAGTATTAAAACACTAAAATTACTCTACTCTTCAGGATCTGCTTTTTCTTCTACTATATCAAAAAAAGCACATTGCACAATATCAGTGCAGAAATGCCTTGTTTTCTCCTGGATGAGTACGTGCCCCCTTCCGACAAGACTGAAGCCTTCTCAGCCTCAACCCTTGGCTTTTCCCATCCCCCACCCTCTCTAGTTCCATAGGATTGATCCATGGATCGTTCTCTCCTTGAATGGAGTTCGGAAAACAGCGTTCAGGATGCATCTTAAATGTGCCCCCATAGGTCCTGCCTTTTGTTTCCATCTCCTGTGCAACCAAATTTTGTGATAAGACATCAGTTCCCAGAAATCCTATGGATTCACCAGCCATGAGCTCTCTCCGCCTTTTATTTTGCCTAGAAGCGGGAGTACGTCCTGCTTGTCATCTCAGGGTGTTTCTGACCTTGGTCTCTCTGCATCTTGGCTTTGACATATCATTGGAATCACAGGTGGTACCTAACAGGGCTATTTTTATACAGCGCTTCCTGTCTAAGTGGGCTTTGGGTGTTTCAAAGAAATGCTCCAAGTGTTTTGCTAAAAGCTTAATTAACATTGTACAGGAAAAACACGTTATGGTTTAATAGAGAGCCTGTAACAAACTTAAGACTTTCCTTTCAGCTGTGAAGGCAAGAAAGAGAAAGGGTCAGACAACAGCTTTCAGACTCACCTGCTTATCTACACCTGACTATTCAAAAACAGGACTATAAATCCTTCTTCTGCACACACTTCTATCTGACAAATTTGTCTTCGCCATTGGGTAAGCCTCTTTCAACGAGAGGGCTCCTTCGCAACCAACTTATATTTGTTCTTCCTTCGTCTACTTGGAGGCACAAATGCCATAGCACAAACTAATTAGAGCTTTGTTGTTTGAGAAAAGTTTTAATAAGTTTGCCAACAAAGGCGTTGCCTCGTCTCAGTGCAAACATGTCAGTGGCTGTACATGTAAAATTAAGTCCATGGAGCTGATTCCCGCCTATTTTCCTCTTTAGACCACATTCCCCATCATACACCCCATTAAAAACTGCTATCAAGGGCTTCCTGTAATACACAAGACCCTGGCAGTGTCCCTTTCATAGCTCTTCAGATGCTCTGTGAGCCGGGATCAGAAAGTCAGATTGAATAGCCTGCAAGGTTTATCCCGAGCAAGTGAAATCTGAGTGAAAAAAATTTGTAATCTTGTGGAGAATGGATATGTCGCCGATGGACTCAGATTTTGCTGAAAAAGAGGCTTTACACTGTGAGCGGTTTCAGCATCTGCCCCAGAAACACCTATCGCTGTGCAGTGTGTACTAGAATGAAGAGTGATTCTGGATAGAAATAAAAGGTGAAAACGTCAGTCCCTCAATCACCGTCAAGAATCAGTTAATTGGTGGGGCACCTGGGTGGCTCAGTTGGTTGAGCGTCCAACTTTAGCTCAGGTCATGATCTCATGGCTCGTGGGTTCTAGCCTGGCGTCGGCCTCTGTGCTGACAGCTTGGAGCCTGGAGCCTGCTTCGGATTCTGTGTCTCCTCTCTCTTCCCCTCCCCGCTCATGCTCTGTCTCTCTCTCTCTCTCTAAAAAATAAATACACATTAAAAAAATTTAAAAAAGAAAAGAATCAGTGAACTGGGGAGCCCTTTCTAAACTATCCTTTTCTGTTGTTTAAAAACAAGTAGATACTGCCTTGGTGGCGTTTGAATAAAGAAGAAAGGATTAGGGGGAGAAAAAAAATACCTAAATGTCTCCGTTGCTGATGTTATGAATGCATAGCTATGTATTCGACCAGTCAGCACACATATATATTTATATTTACACTATCTTCCAGGTGCTGAAGATTCTATAGTAAGACAGACAGGTCTCAACTTTCAAGGACTTTAGATTCTACTGAGAAAGAAAAACAATAAGGAACCTAACATAAGAAGTATGTAAGATAATTGATTTAAGTGATCGTTAACCAAAGAAACAGAAATGCTATTAAACAGTAAGACCTTGGTATGATACAGAGTAACTGAGGCAGAGGTGGGGAAACACATCACTAGTAGGAACACTATCTACAGAGTGCAGAGCTGCTCCCGAGGGGTCCTTTGTTCATTTCATGTGCATTTATGGAGCACCAAACATAACATGAAAACAAATAAGGAGAAGTTTTGTATTGCTGAAGAGGCTTTGATGAGCGTCAGGAACTTTCCTTTAACAAATGTTCCCATTCTTTTGTCAGGTAGGATTGACAATAGCAAGAAATTCCATTAACAAGGGACACACGCAATAGGTTTTGCAGATCCAAGGGGCGCCTGGGTGGCTCTGTCAGTTAAGCATCCAACTCTTGAATTCAGCTCAGGTCATGATCTCATAACGTCACGAGTTCAAGCCCCGCGATGGGCTCTGTGTTAATTGACAGTGTGGAGCCTGCTTCAGATTCTCTGTCTCCCTTTCTGTCTCTGCACCCCCACCCCCACCCGTGCCTCTCTGTCTCTCTCAAAATACATTAAAAAAATGAACTTAAAAAATTGTTTTTCAGATCCAGGAAGAATATGATTTGGTCCCTGTCTTCTAGGACTGAAGCCAGCTTTGCAAATGCATCAGTACAAAAATAATGAGTGAGAGTTGTATGCGGGAGAATCAGGAAGAATTGAACACTCTCAAAGATTACCACTCTGGAACCGGGTTTTATGTGAACATGTTGTCACAACCAAGGAAGCAATCACACCTATTTGTATAGTTATTATAAATGCTCGTTGCACCCTGCTCATAATTAAATTGTGCACATTAATGTGGAAGGCTGATTTGTTTTCACAGCGTATCCGAGATCTTTTATAGCTTACGGTAACCCACAGTACCTCTAAGTGTTCATTCATTTCCTCGGGGCCATGAAGAATGAATGGGTCCAGACTTGAGAACCCTGATCTTTCTCCACGGGAAGTTGGTGGGGCAGGACCCCTGGGAATCAAGGTACAGTCTTCTCTAAGCATTTGGGACAAGAGCGTAAATAAAATCCCTCAATCCATATATCACATTATTTAAAAGTTATAGATCACAGCAATAAATTTGACAAGTATGCTTCACCACGATAAAATACGTGTACAGGTATGTTTTCATTTGACTCAGAGTCAACAAGCTAGCAGACATCTAGCCTTCGTTATGCCGTGTGTCTGGGCGTTCTTTTGAAGAGCCAGCGATGTTTGTTTTATTGTGCAAAACGTTCCTCTGCTAACTCGCACAGTTGTTGCGGATATGGCATTAATCCGCGAAAACCTCTGAAGTAAAGGTTAAAACCAAAAAGAAGCAAGAAACTGGATGCTCAGTATATGGGGAAAGGACAATTCATTTCACAGGGGCTCGCTGTATTTCTCTCTGGGGAGACAGATGAGGCCATTTATTTTGTCTTTCCTCTTACCCAGGGTTCTTGCTTGTCAAATCTTTGCTACACTTCAAAGCAGTCCATCTTGAGAAGTGACATAATCCAAAAACTCTGCAGAATTTGAGTGCAGCTCTTCTCGTCTGGGCAGAGGGCAAGAGATGAGCAAAGCATTTTCTTGGCCCCAAACGGTGCTAGGTATGTGAGCAAGTTAATTAGGGTTACGAGTATCTCTATGCAAATACGATGTACCAGATACAGAATGACAGAAGTGCCCATGTATTTTTGTAGTAAATATATTTCTGATGTGTGTCTGTAATAGGTGTAGCCCTCTAAGCAAAGACCACCACAGAACAAGGGACCCTCTTGCCTGATCTAAGGGGCTACTATCTGATCGAGCCCTATTCCGGAAGGCTATCATCATTAGTATCAGGGTAACCAAAATTCGGCGTGCAGCGTACACACGTGTATAACCTAGCTATTAAGTAATGTAGTTTTTACATTACTTAATGTCCAATTCTTTCTGAATCATTCTGTGTAAGGGATAGTCCAGTCCAGAAGAGGTGGTGATGCCTATGCGAAGGTCGGACGGTTTCTCGGGGGACAGGACCCTGGGACCGTGTTTTCAAGGAAGAGAAGTCAGCCAGGTGGAGAAAACGCAGGAAGACATTCCTGGCCAAGGGAAAACAATACACAAAATCCCACAGAAGTGTGTCCAAGCAAGTGCCAGTCTTCTGGGGTGGTCGAATAGATGAGCCGGAAGAGGAAAATGAGTGTTATCATCCAAGTGAGAGATGATAAATCGTGAATTGAGGCAGAGGCGGGGGAAATACCACAGCAGTGGCAGGTTGACAGATGTTAGATACAAGGGAGGCCCAGAGAGGCGCCTGGGTGGCTCAGTCGGTGAAGCGGCTGACTTCGGCTCAGGTCATGATCTCACGGTTCGTGGGTTCGCGCCCCACGTCGGCGGGCTCTGTGCTGACAGCTCAGAGCCTGGAGTCTGCTTTGGATCCTGTGTCTCCCTCTCTCTCTGCCTCTCCCCTGCTTACACACACACACACACACACACACACTCTCTCTCTCTCTCTCTCTCTCTCTTTCTCTTTGTCTCTCAAACATAAATAAACACTGAAAAAAAAAAATACAAGGGATGCCCAGGTTCTGGCTGGGCAGGCTCTATAGTGCCCCGTGCGCTGGCCTCTGGTCGAAGCCAGTATAATTTTGTCAATACTGCAGTTACCAGATTTAGGTTCATGCTAGCGTGACCTCACCTTAAGCCTTTGTCAGTAAAATTTGATATGATTCAGTGTGTCAGTCTGGAGAATGGACAGTCCATTCACACACAGCAGGACCCAAGGCACGAAAGGAATTTTTCAAAGGCAATAGAACTCCATACGAGGTAGCCTTCATTGCTCATTCTGGAACCCAAAATTAATAACCTCCTAGAATCGTTGATTATAAGAGTTGAGTACAGAAACGATGATTAAATCTCCAAGTGACAGACTTGCTGATTTCTCTGATTCAGAATGATTACGATCAAGGGCATGAGAAGGACTCCTCCCTTCCCAGAGGGGACGTGCCTGCCTGTCTGCTTGGCTGAGGGTGTCTTCAGGGAGATTTGGAGGCAACGACCCCCCACTGGCTGTTCATCCTGATGTTTGCTCTGCACGCAGCCCTGAGAGTGGGGGCACTTCTCACTTCCGTGTTGCTGCAGTGCCCTGCAGCCTGGGTCCCCGGCCGCACACTTGCTACGTCTCCTTTGAATGCTTTCTTGGCTTTTTAAAAAAGTGCAGTAAAACCTTAGATTGCGAGTAACTTGTTCTGCGAGTATTCCGCAAGACGAACACACATTTCTAATAAATCTTAACTTAGAAAACGAGCGATGTCTTGCAATATGAGTAGTACGTGTCTCTGAATGACGCATGATCACAACTAAGCCAATGGTTCTTGAAATTTGCTTTGGTACATGGATGCTTTGGATTACAAGCATGTTTCCAGATCGAATTATGCTCGCAAACTCAAGTTTTACTGTATAACCAAAGCAAGTTGGGAACTATATATATAAGCACAGTGGCCATGATTCTGAAAACCAAGGAAAAGAAAAGGAAAGAAAATAGCCGAAGGTCAAGAGCGAGACTATGGAAAAGAATCATCCAATACATCTCGGTTTTCTTCTTCTAGATTCTTCCACCATCTGTGCCAAGGATTATTGTAAAGACCTGACACCCTGACTCATTCCATCAAACCCAATGAGATGTTTCACTGTGAAGGGCGGGGGTGGTCCTCTGTGTGTCCTGCTGTGGAGGAGGAGGGAAAGGCCTCCTTCACTGGGAGGCTCATTGGAAGGAACAGAAGAGAGTAACATGCCCTTCTTAATTTCTCAGAAGCCCTCTTTCTTATCTCCCCACAGTTGGGGTCTGCTGACATCCCCCTCCCTCCAGCAGACCCCACTCCCTCACGTTCCCAGTCAATGTCCTCAGGCCTGGATGTGTCTTATGATGACACCCCCTCTCCCCCTGGAGAAGTGAGGGGCTTAGAAGGAAAGCACAAACATGCCATCACCTTAGCTTTCGGTGTCAGTGAATCACTACATACTAGGTCAGCAGGCTCCCTGCGACTGAATTTTTTTTACCCTATGGATCTTGTCTGGGAAGGAAGTTTGTCTTTTGAGATGCCAACCCTTTTGACAGGTCTCTGGTTGAGACCAATTAAGGTTCACCATTACCTTTTCTGGGTTTGTCCCTATATTCCTAGCCTCCTGGGGTCCCAGCCTTCCCATGCCCGAGTCTTCCCAAACAGCAGATACTATCCAGTGCCCCCTCACTGGTGGTCTTAGTTTCCTGGGAATTCTTTGAAGCTCACTCTTCTAACTGAACCCCCATGGCCAAGTCATTTTGTAAAGGACTGGGGCTCTAGATCTACAGAAATCTTCTTCAGAGATTAATGCCTGTGGAAGAACAAATTCCTTCTACTCTCCAGCCTCTTCCCATGCCCCACGGAGCAGATACTGACTCATTATTTGGCTGCCAGGATCCTAGGTCTAAGGCATAGGCTAAGAGCTGAGAAAATGTGTGTGTGTGTGTGTGTGTGTGTGTGTGTGTGTGTGTGCGCATGTTCATGTGTGTATGTGTGAACAAAAGATGACTGCATTTCAATGGGAATTTGTCCTTTGTTTTCCTGCTGTCCTTTGTGACTCTAACATGCATTACCCAGTCAGTGAAGAATACATACGTGACTTCCTACCGGTGAGGGTCCCACATCCTCGTGCTCTCCGGCAATTTGAAGAATAGAAAATAGCATAGAAAGGGTTATGTGGGGTAGGCCAGTTCACTTCACCTTGGTGGTTTTCAATCTCCTCAGCTGTAACTTGAATTAGTAATGCTTGCTGTCCCCCAAGTTGTTTCGAGTCTCTGAACACCATGAGTGAAAATCTCTGCAAATCGTAAAGGACTGTAACGGTTCGGAGTTTTTAGAAATGTACACTTATGATGAAAACAACCATCACCATATGGTGTGGGAAGAAAGGAAAGGACACACTGAATTATTATCCCCAGAAATTTTCAGCTTTGCAAGAAACACGCTTTAGGAATTACAAGGGCAGACAGATTTAATCAGGAGTCCCTACAAAAGCAATCAAGATCAAATGAACTGTAATTACAGTGATCAGTTGGTGAACTTTAATGCCACGTTCCTAATTTCAAATATTATGAAGTCCTGTATAGTGAATCAGTCTGTCATTGCAAAGATGATAAAATTTTCATGTCTGATGGGGTATATTCTGTTTGACTGAAAATTTGTTATTCTTTTCATCAGAAGCCTCATTAGGGTCACTATTTTATCATTTTAATTAAAGTGAATGAATCCTATGAATATATCTATCCCCCCCCTCTCTCTCTCTCTCTGTCTCTCTGCCTCCCCCACCTCTCTCTCTCCCTCCATCTCTTTATTTATTCATATGGGCTTAAAATAATAGATTTAATATAAATGGTTATACAACTCCCCTTCAAATTTCTCCTTAATGGTTATTTTCTCCAAGAAGCCCTCCCTGGCCCCCAATTAAATCAGATTCTCTGGTTCTAAAACCCCACAGTGAGCCAAAGTCTTTCTCTGCAGCATGTCCCAATCTGTAGTTCTATTTTTACTTTTGTGACTATGTGTTTAGTGTTTTCACCTCACAGTCCGGACTGGAAGACTCAGGAGAGCCGAGAGAGTGACTGTGTCATCCATATGGCCCAGGACGTGACATTTAGAATTCAATCGACCCCACTGCCTGTGGCCTGTGAGGTGCTTTGTATATTGCCATCTGATTGCCATGCCGTCCCCTTGTCTTGCTTTTTCAAAACCCCCAGCATATTTCTACCCCTGGCCTGTTATACTTGATGTTTTCTCTGCCTGGAACTTTCTTCCTCCAGATTTTGCCTGGCCGTCTTCCATGCAAAATGTCATCCAAATGTCACTGCCTTAGCAAGGCTTTCTCTGATCTAACATATCAAAACTGGAGATGTGCCCCTCCACACACACCCTTAATATTATTTCCTTCTCTTCTTTCCTTTCATGCACTTGCCTCTGTATGAATTATCTCTCCTGTGTACATATCTATGTTCTTACGTGTATTTCACTGTATTCATTACCTGTATTCCTTCTAACATGTAATATCTCCGAATGCAAGCCTCGCTCTATTCAAGTTGTTTGCTTCTGAATCACCGGGGACTAAAGTGATGCTTGATCCCAGTAAGCATACAAATACCTGTTGTATGAATGAATAAATACATGATTAGCAGGTGTCTGAAGGTATATTGTGGATGACTGAAATTGATCAATCGATAAATGAATTTTTTTATTAAATTTTTTTAATGTTTACTTGTTTTTGAGACAGAGAGAGACAGAGCATGAACGGGGGAGGGTCAGAGAGAGAGAGGGAAACACAGAATCCGAAGCAGGTTCCAGGCTCCGAGCTGTCAGCACAGAGGCCATCGCGGGGCTCGAACTCACAGACCGTGAGATCGTGACCTGAGCAGAAGTCGGACGCTCAACCCACTGAGCCACCCAGGCACCCCCAATAAATGAATTTTATAATAACAAGTTTATTCAGGTAAGATTTTTTTTTCTGATTCACAACTTTGGTTTGCCATGACATTAAAAATAAGGCTCTGCTAGAAACTGATTTTCCTCTGGATATTAACTCGTAAAAGCAAACGAGACTTCTCAAGGAGACGTGAATTGCATTCAGGAGTAGGTCAAAGGTATCCGTTTCATGTGTTCCTCATTCCTTTTCGGTTCCTGGCCATGCATGAGGTTGACGTGGCTCCTAACATTCTAACTGGAATCTGTCTTGAGTTCTGTCCTTGAGAAGTGTCTATTCCAAACCACGAGCCGCGGGGTTCTCCTCACATAGCTTATTTGGGAGGATAAACGAGGATTGCAACCAATGAAATCAATGCCGTTGGGGCCAGATGATTGTTCCAAGTGGATTCATTGTGGATGTAGCTTTCAGGGTGGCTCTGAGCAGTGCCCTCTGTGTTCTCTTTTCTTTGAATATCTGGGGGTGACTTCTTCAGGTGAAGAGCTGGACTCTGGGACAAATCCTCTGTCAGGTGTGGACACTTAAGCTGCTTTAGCTCATCAGCCTGGATCCCAGAACTAACTTATATTATCCACTCTATTTCTTGACTTTGAGGTCTAGTCCGGTTATAGCAACTTCAAGGATTCCATTACTTTGCTGTGTTTATTGTTGACAATTCACCGCTGGACCCCATGGAAACTTCCTGAAGCCAGTGCTGTGCTAGTAGCTTCTCTTGATATTGTTCCTGCAGTGAAAGCGTCTCCTGATCCACAGTTGTCTTTGTTTATTTCCACAATGGCCTTTCCACAGTCTTTTTTTTTTTTTTTTTTATTGCCAGCGGTTTAAAATTTCCTTTATTTGGGAATTATTTTAATAGTAGTAATGTACATATATTGTCCTTCCAAATAATGCTGCTAAAATTATTTAATATGAATTGAATTTCTATATCCATTTTATAGGGTGTATTTGTCATGGATTGGAATTCAATGTTCTCTTTATTTTTTTATTAAAAATTTTTTTTGTAATGTTTATTTATTTTTGAGAAACAGAGCACGAGCAAGGGAGGGGCAGAGAGAGAGGGAGACAGAGAATCCGAAACAGGCTCCAGTCTCTGATCTGTCAGCACAGAGCCCGATGTGGGGCTCAAACCCACAAACCATGAGATCATGACCTGAGTCAGGCACTTAACTGACTGAGCCACCCAGGAGCCCCCAGTGTTTTCTCTCTATCTTTTTTTAAACAACTGCTTTATTGAGATACAATTCCTTGTAGTAAGAAATTTGGCCTCTCCTAAAGAGAGGACTGAATTTTATTCTGGGAGGCCTGGCAGGTCATTTCTAATTCCTTTTAATTTCCTGAGGGATAAGAGTTTCTCGCTATTCAGTGCGGGTCATTTGGATCACATCTGATAGTTTGTGCTACGGGGGATGCTAAGTTGTGCTAAGATGACACTCAGTCATGCCAGAAAGACCAACCAAGTGACGAGAGAGTTGGGGCTTTGCGCTACCTGATAGGATCGGCCTACCTTTGGCCAGGAAGAAGGCCTAGAAATTGACTTCAAGCAGGCGGGCCATGATTCAGTCAATCATGCCCACACAGTCAAGCCTCAACAAGAGCTCTGGATGCTAAAGCATGGGTGAGCCTCTCTGACCGGCGATACTCTGGCAACACATCCCCGAGGACCCCAGAAATTTCACTTTTGGAAATCTTGCAGACTGCTTCAGTGCTTTCCTGAGTTCTGTGAGTCATTCTTGTGAATTATCAAACCTGAGGAGGGTCATGGGAAATCCTGTCCTTTGTCGCCAGTTGGTCTGAAATGAAGATGGCCCTGGGGACCTCCAAATTTGCATCTGGTGTGTGAAATAAGGGCAGCCTTTTGGGGACTATTTCCTTAGAATGTGTAGGTTGTCTAAATTGCTTTGCAGTCACATAAGTTCACCTTTTTCAAGTGTATTATTCACTGGTTTTTAGTATATATGCAGAATTGTGGACAAATCACTCCTAATTCCAGAACATGTTAATCACCCCCAAAAGGTTTGTACCCTTTTTTCAGTCATTCTTCATTCTGTCTTTCCTCTCACGACCAGCCTCTGGCGGCCATTAATATATTTTCTAGCTGCCCTGAATTGCCCATTGTAGACATTTCCTTTAAATGGAATGATACCGGGGTGCCTGGATGGCTCAGTTAAGTGTCCGACTTCATCTCAGGTCATAATCTCACCGTTCATGAGTTTGAGCCCCACATTGGGCTCTGTACTGACAGCTTAGAGCCTGGAGCCTTCTTCGGATTCTGTGTCTCTCTCTCTCTCTGTGCCCCTCCCTTGCTCCCACTCTGTCTCTCTCACTGTCTCAAAAATAAATAAACATTAAAAAAATTTAAATGGAATGATACAATTTACGGTTCTTTGTGACTGGCTTCGTTGGCTTAGCATAATGCTTCAAAGATTCATCTGTGCTGTAGCACGTATCAGAACTTCATTCCCTTTTTGTGGCTAAATGATGGTCCATCATGTGGCTATACAACATTTTGTTAATCCATTTTTATCAGTTGATGAAGGTTTAAGCTGTTTCTATTTTTTTTATTTATTATGAATAGTTGCTTCTGTGAACATTCACGTATAAGGCTTTGAGTAGAAATACGTTTTCAATTCTCTTCGGTATATACCTGTAGTGGATCATATGGTAATTTTATGTTTAACTTTCTGAGGAGTTGGCAGATTGGTTTTTCAAAGTGGTAGCCTTTGGGGCACCTGGGTAGCTCAGTTGGCTAAATGTCTGACTCTTGGTTTCAGCTCAGGTCAGGATCCCAAGGTCGTGGGATTGAGCCCCACATCGGGCTCCACACTGAGCGTGGAGCCTGCTTAAGGTTTGCTCTCTCCCTTGTCGTCTGCCCCTCTTCTGCTCATGCTCTATCTCTCTCTGTCTCTTTATCTCAGAAAAATTGTGGTTGCCTTACTTTACATTTTTACCAGCAATGTATGAGAGTTCCAATTTCTCCCTAGTTTTGTCAACACTTGTCATTATCTTTTTGTTTTTGTTTTTGTTTTTTTAATTTTTTTAAATGTTTGAGACAGAGGGAGACAGAGTACAAGTGGGAGAGGGGCAGAGAGAGAGGGAGACACAGAATCTGAAACAGGCTCCAGGTTCTGAGCTGTCAGCACAGAGCCTGATGCGGGGCTCGAACCCATGAACCATGAGATCGTGACTGGAGCCGAAGTCAGACGCTTAACGTACTGAGCCGCCCAGGCACTCCTTATCAGTTTTTTTCCTTTAGCCATCCTAATGACTGTGAAATGGTGTCTCATTGTAGTTTATATTTGCATTTCCTTAATGGCTTGTGACATTAAGCACCTTGTCATGCTTATTGGCCATTGGATATCTTATTTGGAGAAATGGCCATTCAGATCTTTACCCATTGTTAGTATAGTATTTGTCTTTCTGTTGTTGAGTTGTAGGAGTTATTTGTATATTATAGATACAAATCCCTTACCACACATAAAATTTGCAAATATAGTCTCACATATATTCTCCCATTTTATATGTTGTACTTTTACTTTCTTGATATATTTCAATGAACTATGATTTTTATGATGAAATTCAATATTTTACATATAAAATATATATTTATATATTATCTATGTTATAGTAATATGTAAAATATGTAATTATATATAAGTATATAAAACACATATAACTTTATATGCTTCAAATTATAAGTTTTATGATTTATGATATATAATATATAATATATAATATATATGTAGTTATTGTGGTTGTTTGGCCTTTTGGTGTTCTAAGAATTTATTACCTAAGCCAAGATCATGAAAATTTCCTCCTATGTTTTCTTCTAAGAGTCTTATGCTTTTAGGTATGACATTTACAAATGTTTTTTCTTTTAACTTTATTTTGGGAGAGAGAGAGATTGAGAGCACGAAGATGGGAAGGGCAGAGGGAGAGAGAGAATCCCAGGCAAGCTCCACACTCAGCACAGAGTCTGACAGGGCTAATCCCAGGAACACAAGATCACAACCTGAGCCAAAATCAAGAGTTGGATGCTTAACTGACTGAGCCACCCAGGTGGTCCTCTATGATCCATTTTGTATTAATTTTTCTATATGGTGTGAGTTAGGGGTTCATCACCATTCTTTTGCATGTAGATATCCAGCTGTTTCAGCACCATTTGTGAAAAGACTCTACTTTACCTCATTAAATTGCCGAACTTGTCAAAAAGAAATTGACTATAAGTGAGAGGTTTTATGTCCAGACTCTCAATTCTGTTCCTTTGATCTCTGTGTCTACCTTGTGCCAGCACCAGACTTGCTTGATTCCTGTGGTTTTGTAGCAACTTCTGAAATCTGGAAGGGTGAGTTTTCCAACTTTGTTTTTCTTTTTCAAGATTGTTTTGGCCATTTTGTATACTTTACATTTCCAGATGAGTTTTAGGATCGTTTTTCAATTTCTGCAAGGAAGCCATCTGCAATAGGGATTAGGGTGACTCTGTAAATAAATCTGAGTGGTATTGCCATCTTGACAATGCTAAGTCATTTGATTCATGAACATGAGGCATCTTTCCATTTATTTGGATCTTTAACTCCTTCCAACTTGCTTTATAATTTTCAGAGTATGGATCTTACACTTCTTTGGATAAATTTACTCCCAAGTATTTTATTATTTTTGATATTATTGTAAATAAAATTTTTCCTTTATTTTATGTTTAGATTATTTATTGGTAGCAAGTAGAAAAATAGCTGATTTTCATACTTTGCTCTTGTATTTATATTGAATTCTAACGCCATATTTTATTGTTTGGAAACCCCATATAGACCAGGAACTCTTTGAAGGCAGAAAAGCTTTCTAGTTTGTGATGCACATTTATAATCTGGTATAGCAACTGGCAGATAGGTGGCGCTATAAAAAAGTGGTTTAAAAAACGTGGTAATTATTGAATGAATAAATCTTTATTGAATCTCTCCCATCTTTATAACATACTATGAGAGACTGAGGGAACCATAAAGAAGTATAAAATCATAACTTCATTCTTTTTTTTTTTTTTTTTTTTAATTTTTTTTTTTCAACGTTTTTTATTTATTTTTGGGACAGAGAGAGACAGAGCATGAACGGGGGAGGGGCAGAGAGAGAGGGAGACACAGAATATGAAACAGGCTCCAGGCTCCGAGCCATCAGCCCAGAGCCTGACGCGGGGCTCGAACTCACGGACCGCGAGATCGTGACCTGGCTGAAGTCGGACGCTTAACTGACTGCGCCACCCAGGCGCCCCAAAATCATAACTTCATTCTTAAGGGTCTTAAAACTTATTTGTAGTCGTCTTTTGCAAAGAACAAACACTGAATAAAATTATAAAGCCTATCCAAGTCCTTTTTATGACTCATCATTCATCTTATTTCTCCTTCTGGATTGTATTTGCTATCTCTTTCCTGAGGCATTACCCACTTCATGCAACTTAGATTTTCTGGACCTAGGTGTTCATTGATTGATATTAGAATGCAACTGTCTTGATTTGCTACCAGTCTTGGTATCATCTGCATTTTTAAATTGGAAAGCCTATAAAAGACAATCTTTTAAAAATATAATTTATCGTCAGATTGGTTTCCGTACAGCTCCCAGTGCTCATCCCAACAAGTGCCCTCCTCCGTGCCCATCACCCACTTTCCCTCTCTCCCACCTCCCATCACCCCTCAGTTTGTTTTCAGTCCTGAAGAGTCTCTTATGGTTAAGGCAATATTTAACTCAGAAAGTTGAATGTGGAATTAGACCCCTAAGATACCTTCAACTGTAATCTGCCACAAATATTAAACGAATGGAATATCAGGTACGGTTGCACTTCACCCCAGGGTGTATTGGTTTTTAGGGAGGCTATCTGTCATTTTTGGAACCATGCAGTGTAATTGACCATCTGTTTCGCTTATAAACATAAATTGTGGTGACCCTACTTGTCCTTGATATATCTGTCTCTCCAAACATACCCAGAGCCGATGCAATGGAGGATTATACTGACCTACTCTCAGTGCCATGTTGAAAGCCTCTCCCCAGAGACAGATTTGTGTCTATACATATGTGTTTTTAATTAATTTAAAATTTTTTTGTTTTAATTTTTTTTCTTTTTCTTTTTCTTTTTTTTTTTTTTTGTTTGAGAGAGAGAGAGAGAGAAAGAGAGAGAGAGCATGAGTGGGCCAGTGGAGCAAAGAGGAAGAGAGAGAGAATCGTAAGCAGGCTCCATGCTCAGCACAGAGCCTGACATGGGGCTCGATCCCAAGAACCTGAGATCACGACCTGAGCTGAAATCAAGACTGGGGGCTCAGCCGACTGAGCCACCCAGGTGCCCCTGGTTTTGTAAAAATGCTTATAAATGTATGGATGACAGATGTATCTGGCGAAACATTTGATAAATTTGTTCTAGACTCCATGAAAATGAATTAGCCTTTGAATAAAAGACTTGAGAGTTAAAGCCATCTTTAACGATAGCGTTACTATTATTATTATTAAGTAAAATGTTGGTCAGTGGCTTGATTAGAGCCATCATATTGCCTAGAATTATTGAGACTAATGTACAATTTTCCTTTTCCAGTTTGAGTATAAAAACCTTGCGCCCGAAGCAACAAAAGTTGCCATAGAAAATAAAGTCACTGCCCTAACCCAAACCAGGCAGCATTTTTATTTCATGGGGGCCACAAAGAGGTATTCCTAAGACTGAATAACTGTGAGAATGTGAGAGCCGTCTGAGAGTTACACTCGCAAAAATCTGCACATGCTAAGTGAGGAGATGTGCAATCCATGAGTGTACATGTGCTGTAAGGATGTGGGAACATCTGAAACTGTGATCAAGGCTTTCAGGAAGTCATTTCGGAGACATAGTGTGGAATGGATGCTAATGCAACTCAGCCATCTGAAATCTCACTCCTTGAGCTTCCTCTGCTTGGAGAAGGCTCATGGAAAATAGACCGTACAGTCACAAGAACGTAAAATGAGAAAAGTACCAGGTGGTAGGCAGGGCTGTGTATCTGCCCCGACAAGTAGCTGGTCTTGGCCAAGTAGATGTCTGCGTCATGCTCTTTTCGGCCACATTGTTCGTCCAAAATGTGGGGATTCCTCAAGCCTCCTTACTTGAGCGGCAATCGTTGAGATAAGCTGATATTCCTTACTTGAGCTTCCGTTTTACCAAGGAACAATGATTTTCCATTTCATAGTTTCTCCTTATAATAAAAGAACGAGTGTGTGAGTCTCGTCTGAGAATGGCCGTGTTTCCACCTTAGATTAGTATGTCAGAGTTCCGTTTCCATATGACCTTGTTCCTGAGAGACAGAACCACTCTTGGCGTTCCAACAGAGTCTCCCTGATCGTGAGATTTTCGAGTGTGGTGAGTCCACTCTGCATGTTCTTTCAGGGCTGCTGACTGGCCTTCACTAGGTGACACGCGATCTCACTTTATTCACCTGAGATACACGTCAAAGCACAAGACACTGCTAGAAGAAATTAGGCAGTGAGGCAGGTTCGTTTGCTGTACTTCCAGTGCATGTTTTGTGCCCATGTCCTCAGTCTCAGGTCCTTTAACTCACCTGGCAGGGCAGCCCCTTGGCAATGTAGCAAGTCATGCTTTTCAAGGTGGAAACCATGATAACATCATCCGTCTTGCCCCCTATGTGATGTACTCTTGACTGGAGTGAATGGCGTTGGAAATTTAGACACCGCCAAGCTTTACACATTGTGGGAGACACCCAGGGTGCTCTTTCGTATCCACTCTGACTCATCTAGTATGTTGGAGGGTGACATTTCTCTGATCTCCTTTGCAGTTGGAGTCTTGTGACAAGTTCTGACAGCGGGCTACGAATAGAGTGAGGCATGTCCCTTCTGATACAAGACATTTTGTGCTGGGGCAGGATTCCCCCAGGATGCTCTCTCCCTTCTGGACAAGAGAGAAAATTTCATTTTTATGTCTGTGATCAAAATGACAGTCTGTCTAACAGCCTGGGTCCTGCTTGGGATTCTCTCTCTCTCTCTCTCTCTCTCTCTCTCTCTCTCCCTCTCCCTCCCCTGCTCCCATGAGCACACACACGCTCTCAAAATAAATAAATAAACACTAAAACAGTGACCATTCGATATAACCTACTACCAAGGATTCAGAGTTTATCTGTTATCACAGCGTAATTTGGACCATCATCGTATAATAGAAACAGAATGTGAGCCACATAAGTAATTATAAGTTATTTAGCAGCCACATCAAAAAGTAAAAGTAAGTGGGTGAAATCAATTATAATAATATATTTTATTAACCCCATTTCCAAAATATTATACTTCGAACATGTAATCAATGTAAAAATCACTAATGAGATCTCTTACCTTTATTATCATTATCATTATTATTATTACTATTATTATTATACAAAGTCTTTAAAACCAGATGTGTATTTAGCTGTAGTTCATCTCTTTTCAAACCAGTTACAAGTGCTCAAACTCTACAGGTGGCTAGTATTTGGATGGTACCATATTGGCCAATGAAGATCTTACCATTTTGACCAAATATGTAAATTATAAGCATAAAATAGCACTCAATTATATTTAAGGTCCTGGGATTGTTATTTTCACAAAATTAAAGGATGCTTTCTTTCATTACCTTTACCTTCTGGACATTTCTCTTGGCTTTGTGTTTCTTCCCACCTATTTGGGAACTCAGGGCTACCTTTGCTGTGTTTGTTAATCACAAACCATGGCTTCTCGGAGGGTTTCCCGAATTGTGCAGCGCAATTGTGCGTATTCTGTGATGTGAATACACACAGAACACTTTGCTAGGTGCATGAGACAGCCACAGGGTTATAAAGTTTTATGCACTGGCATGTTGAGCTGTTTACTCTGCAGGGAAGGCAGCCAAGTAATAACATCCAATTCATGCAGACACCTGCCAGGATGTTGATACTTCGTCTATCTATTCTCTGGATGTTAAAAGAAGAGAGAAAACATAAAGAAACAACTCAAATACCTGAAACAGTACTTTCAATTTAGTTTGATATCTACGTGTATCGTAGTTCAGATTTCCCCCACAAGCCCCAAGACGGGATTTCAGTACAAGTAGTCCATCTGGGCTGTGCAGAGGGTGGGGTAGTGACACAGGAAAGAGAGTGTGCCCTAGTAAGCCAGCTGCCTCCATGGGCGACTAGTATTTGACTCTGAAAGCAAAGTCTGGAAAATGGTGTGGCATACAAGGTGTAGAACTAGCCCAGTCTAAGGACAGGCAGGCTGGGGAATTTATACACCAACTCTTGAATCCTGGGTTGTGGGTGTTCCCGTGGGATCTCGATTCCCTGATGCTCCCGGACGTCAGCATCTGCGGCCACAGAGATTTCCAAACTCTCATTCAGAACTCACCCCGACCAATGAAATGGAGGTTTTGACAGATATGGGCGAGACGTTGGCACAGGCTGTTCTGATAGGACACTCATTTCAATATTGGAAGAAATCATAGACTTCTAGAGCCTGATGTCACTAATTAAGCAAAGGAAGAGACTTTCCGAGGACAGATTTAATGCAGTGTCACAAATTTCGATCGTAAGGGGGGAAAATTTGAGTGCAAGCACTATTCTTTCCAGAGGAAACTGAGGCATCAGAGACGAGTGTGGCATCAGGCTTTACATGTGATGTAGAGAAAGGCACAAGGCGTTGCCCAAAGTGGACAACAGTTTTGAAGGCAGAAAGATATGAGGAGGGGTCAACCGCTGCTCCTGGGCATCATGGTGGAGTGCCATCTTAATCCATGGCCTATGTACTCTTCACAGGCTACTCAGAAGAATTGGACCCTGGAGACTGACTCCCACGACGGACAGAGCATCCACCTGGCGGGTGAGCCACCCTGTTAATTTGCAAAGGACATTTCCTCCTCAATGAATTTTATAGCTTTATCCTAACCAGTCATTTTTCTCCGAAAGCACCCCAATGATTAGATGAGTGTATCACTTTGATTTTGGAGATAGAGGGTTGAGCAGCACCCTAGCTTAACATACTCAGAAACTATCAATCTTTGGGGTGCCTGGGTGGCTCAGTCAGTTAAGCATCCGACTTCAGCTCAGGTCATGATCTCGCGGCTCATGGGTTCGAGCCCCGCATCGGGCTCTGTGCTGACGGCTCAGAGCCTGGAGCCTGCTTCAGATTCTGTGTCTCCCTCACTCCCTGCCCCTCTCCCACCCACTCTCTGTCTCTGTCTCGCTCTCTCAAAAATAAATAAAACATTAAAAAAAAAAGAAACTATCAACATTTTTGATTAAGGCAAAACTTATCCAATTTATATTTCATAGTTAATATTAAATATTGAAGCCATGGTAATTAAGCTTCTTGTTCCAGGATTCTTTTTTTAAATTTATTTATTATTATTTTTTTATGTTTATTTATTTTTGACACACAGAGAGAGAGACAGGGCATGAGCAGGGGAGGGGCAGAGAGAGAGGGAAACACAGAATCTGAAACAGGCTCCAGTCTCTGAGCTGCCAAGCACAGAGCCCAACACGGGGCTCGAACTCACAGACCGTGAGATCATGACCTGAGTCGAAGTCGGACGCTCAACCTATTGAGCCACCCAGGCGCCCCTCCAGGATTCTGAAAGTGTATCTTGTTGAGGAACTGTAGCTCCCTATGTAAAGCACATGAGCATCTTCATATTGTAAATCCAATGGGAAAGTAAGCCACTTTTTTCTTCTTAACCTGTGTCCTATCCAGAGAAATCAAACAAAATTCAATGGTCAGCTATTTATTTGACACCCACTTTTTCTGAGCTTCAGACGGAAGCAAGAGGGCAGAGAGAAAACAAGAGTAAAACGAAAATAGATAAGCTTCTTATAACTGAAACCTCAGGAGATATTAAAGTCATTTATTCAAAAATATTTACTGTGAATAGCCTAGGTGTCAGGCTTGGCAAGGTGCTGAGGGTACCATGTGAACAAGATGGACAGGAGTTTTGAGCTGGTGGGGAACAGAGATGAGTCAGAAAGAAATTATAATCCAACGTGATGAGTGTGGTGATAGAGTAACAACAATACGTCCTGGCGATCGGAGTTTTTCTCTCCTTGCTGTCAGCCCTTCTGTGGCCCAATTGGATGAGGATTTTAGCGTTTTCACCCTGCAGAAAAAAAAAAGAGAAATATCCTTCAATATCAACAGGGTAATGATTTCACAACAGACTACCGGCTGCATTTTAAAAGCCCACGATTGCTGATTAGTTCTTGCTTTGGCACTCCATTCTATTTGCTCAGGTGTTCAGAGACATTCTAAGAGGCTAGGTCTCTAGAAAAAGAATGTTCCAGTGATTACAACTCTGTGCCATGTTTCAATGCAACAGGATTAAGAGAAAATGATGTGAACATATTCTTTTAAAAGTAAACACGCTAAATGGATGTGGGGAGATTTTCCTAGTATTTGTAGTAGGATTTCTTGTTGGGTGTACATTGTCTCGACATCTGAGCCAGGCTGGGCAGGTCGGCTGGGCTCGTGAGGCAGGTCCATCAGGTATCTGTGTGCATGAGAGTCTTCTAGTAAAGAACTTATTCCAAGGAAAGAGGGGGGTCAGGCACAACCGGATAGCTGGAAGGGGAGGACCAGAGTGCTGCCGTGCCGAGCGATGAATAACACTTCAGTGAGGGTCCACCTTTGCCACAGAGAAGGCGTCTTGTTTTCATCACAAGAACAAAAACGTTCAAAATACAAACTGGCAATGCTGTTTCACCCCAGATATGGAAGTCAGACTGAGCCGATACTGTCATATCAGAATATAAAGGGGAATGGTCAAGATTTTCCTCTAGACCACCAGCCAGCTTGGGCACCATAGGGGTCTGACGCAGTGGAGTGGTATTGGGGTGGAGGTGACACAAATTGCAGCTTCCTCCGATGGAATTCTGAAACGTGTGGAGGGAGGTGGTAGACATTTCTTAGGGCTAGTGGTAGCGTCGTCAAGGGTAGCAGATTCAACCACTGGGAGCGTTCAACGGGTGGCGGCAGCATGGCGCCCAGCCGAGATGTGAGTTCCCTTGGGATGCTCCACGGATGCTGATGGGTACATACATGAGCACGTGGGAGACATTCCCTTGGTGGCAGCCAGGAGGCTTTACCGGGAGTAGAGTTCTTTGTACGGGCAGGAAGCAGTGAGAGCCAGTAACATATGGATTTGAAACCGGTTTCCATTTGTGCCCTCCGGTGGATCGGACGTACAACTCCGACGGTTGTCCAAACTCAAAACGGTTTTCCTTCTTTCCCCTCATCTCCTCTCTTAAAATTATTACATTTTAGTATTGCTATTTTCATCATATCATGGACTCTTTACTTGCTGCTATAGTTCTGTAGACGTAGGACAAAGCTTTTACTGGTTTTCCTTGGTAATGCCAAGATGGCAGCTGGGGAAACATTAAAAATGGGTGATGTTTGCTTTGAAAGAAACCTTTGTCACCTACATTCTGGCTTTTCTTGCTGTCTGTATTCCCACGCCACGGTCGTGTCACAGCTTTGATCTAGTAGAAAATGATGACAGTCATCAAGCCCCTTCAGAGGATCTTCGGTGAATTCCCGATAAATCTGTTTTATTTTTGTGCCATCAGGGCGCCATCATGGTCTTGGAGAGGCAGTCTCCTGACACTGCAGGAGAAACACTATGGGATCTCCACATACTTGCGGCTTCCTTCCCTGGCCCTTTGATTCTGTCACACTTCATCTCGCTTTGCCCCTCTCCACCAGAGGTCACGATCAGATTTGCTATTTTCTGGCTGCTCTCTTTCCCTACGTTTCATTTTTTGATTCCCCGCTCCCACCATCCAGAGTCCCAGGTAGATGCTGCTCCTCCGTCTTTGAATCAGAAAATTTCTCTTTGATCCCTTGGTGTGCAACTCCTTCTCTGGATTGTCTTTACCTAAAAACGTCGGTAAAAAAGTCACATAAATGGCTGTGTACCCCATCATCTCCGCTAGAAAGTGAAAGTAACCACATCTGGTCATTGATTTCAAGACGGGTGGAAGATTGTGGGTCCCGGTAGGAGAGTGTAGAAAAGAGCAAAAACGGACGCACATCTGAATCTCCCGGGGCTGGAGTCTGCTCTGAATCCTTGTCCTTGAAAGAGCTACCGAATAGGAAGTCTTGGGACAGCTTGGGAAATTTAGAAATTTTCTAGAGAAAGAAACAAAACAAAACAAAACAAAACCGGAGTGCACTTAGCTTGACAACTATTAGCAATTTATTTCAGGAGGTCTGATTATAATAGTAAGTGAGGCAAATTTTGCCAAATAAACAGCTCTTTCGAAGCCTTGGGAAGGAGCACGAGACATTTTCTCTTTCTGCCGAGTGACTGATATTAGACATTCAGATCACTCTTCACATTCATTATGTGGGGTTTGAATAGATTCGCACAGCCCTAACCTGCTGTGTTGTTTGTTTGCTAATCTATTCCAACCCCAGTGGAATATTAATGACTGTGAAGCCGTAACACTTTCCATAACCTCTGCTATTTGTTCTGTGACAAAATTAAGCACAGTCTGTATTTAATTACTCAGCATTGGACTTCAGCAGGAAAGAATTCAATTTTGTAAAATAACAAACTTTTGAGTAATTGCATGCATAATCAATGCATATTTTGTCCATTCAGTGGCTATCTTGAGGGCAGGCACGATTTCTTTCCCTTTTTAAAGGAATGTTACCCTTTTAAGGTCACTGTCCTCAGAGCCTTAATTCACAGCAAGAAAAAAACATGAATTGAACTTTAGACATGTCTTTTTCGGCTTTAAAAATCACCTTTTTGCATTTAGCATTAAGGTCACAGATTTTTGAGGCCGAAGCAGGGTTTTCCCTGGATGTTTTTCTTGGACTGTTTCTCCATAAGAAGGTTTCATTCTGGTAAAAGGTGGCATATTTTCTTTTCATCAGGAAAAAATATATATAGCTTGCTTATTGTCCGGGTCTGAGAACCAAGTAAAGGCACAGACGACAAAGGACAACTCCACCGAGACACGAGAATACATTTCCACGATAATAAGGTGACTATTAGCTGTAGGGGGTGCCAGCTGCTTCCTTACAAGCATTTATTTGGTAAGGAAAATACAGGTGCTGGAACTTTGCTTCAGGCCCTCAGATGTTGGTGTAACCGTATGTGTCTTGTTCTCCCTCCAGATTAAGACCCGAGTTTGGCCCTCCAGGTCCAACACAATAGCATGAATCCAAGGATCTTTTCTTCTCTTCATTTTTCACCATTATTCATTCCCTCCTTCCCCAACTGCTCTCAAAAATAGTATACATGCACAGGATTCCTCTGAAGTCAGGAGGTAGCCCCCCAAAACAGGACCTTTTCAGTGTGGTTCACTCTGGGTCTCCTGTGAAGACAAGACCACTCCCAGATTTTCAGCTGAGGAATTTTATGAAGATCTGGAGTTTGTGAACTGTGGGAGAAAGGATGGGGGGGCTGTAAGCGTGATGGCTGATGGGGGAATTGGAGGAAGAGTGGGTTGTGCCTCTCTCCTGACTTCCCATCTTTGATATTTGGGGGAATGGGATCAGGGGAAATACCTAGACCAATCCTACCAAGTTGGGAAAGTTGAAAGCTTCAACATCTCTCCTGTGCAGCCCTCCCCACCAGTCCTAGGTATTTTCTGTGTTTCCCCTATGACTTGCAGGGAATGCTTTGTTCGAAGACAAGTGTTCTGTATCTTCCCAAACTTGAAAACCATTGAAAAGGCCTGCAGAGCTTCATTTTATGGTGCTTCATTTTATAGAATCAGAATCAGAATTTAGCAGCTCAGAAATGCTAGGTGACATGCTTAGACCTACAGACCTAAGAGGGAGAGAAGCCAGAGGCAGAACCTAGCTCTTCTGAGTCTTATATCCATACACCAGTCGCACATTTGCCCATCAACAGGAGCCAGCCCACTGCGAAGTCATTATAAGAGGCAGTCCCAAATAGCTATATGTACAATCAGAAGATAAACAGTTGGTTTTACGGCTTGGTTTTTTGTTGTTGTTGTTTTTTTTTTTTTTTTGGCCTTTGCTTAAAGAGTACACAGCTTGTCAAAAATGAACCGTAGGTAACATAAAACTTGGATACCCTCAGCTGTTGGCCAGTTGCTTAGTTTCAAGGTTTATTGGTTCAGATTCCTGTAAAATTAGATCCAGGCTCCACCCTTGTCCACCCCCCGCCTTCTCTAACTGCTAACCTCATTCTAGAAGGAATCTATGTTTGCAGCTGGCTACATTCTCCTCCTGCCCCCACCTTCCACAGTGTTAAGCAAGAAACACAAAACACATGGATGCTTATGAATAATTCAAGCCCCCAAGAGAAGGCCATTCCATACTGACCCAACACAAACCTTTCCCATCAATCTGCATTTTTTAAGCTAACCCTGGGAAAGTCGACCTCCTTCGGACGTGAGAATACAAGGCAATTCTGATTTGCAAGCCTCAAAGGTCCTCAAGTAAGAAAATCAATTCCAACCCAAAGTGACATTTCACTTTTATTAAGGCAGTGTCGTCTGGCCTTCATTAGTTAATAGGGAAGATCTGTTATGACCTCTGACGAGTTAGATCTCACAGACAGTGGGGCAGAATGCTATCTGTTATAGTTTCACCCTCAGTGATTGGAAACACAGAATTCATTATTCTGCTGAAAGTAGGCTCTGAAATGGGCTTCATTTCAGTTCATCCATCAAAAAAGGAACGTGCCTCAGAAGATTTTATTGACCTCATTTTAGTCGGGTGACCCATTTGCTTACACATTTAGAGTCGTTACCCGAAGGGAACAACACTCAGGGGCATGGTGACCAGCCCTGCTTTCCAGGTAGAAGGTGGCATCCTCAGATTTGCAAGGTGATGCTCTCCAGTAAGAGTCTAACCGGAAATACAGGTAGGAGGAGTTGCTTGCTTGAGGGCTGAAATTGAACACTCACAGCTCTTTGGGATTAAATTTAAGGCTACTAGAGTTACTGGAAAAATTCAAAAGCAGGTCTGGGGTTCCACTTGTATCTGCCAACCCTATGGGTTCATTTTTCTCCCCCAAATTATATTAGCCAATTGATTGGATTATCCAAATACACAACTCATTCTGAGGTAAGAGAGACAATGACATTTCCCTCACTTGTGAAGTGGATATAGTAGGAAATGAAAACAGATACTAGTAAGACTTGAGCTGGAACACATAAGAACAGATGATATCGGGGTTTGACAAACCATGGCCCATGGGACCAAATCCAGCTCACCTCCCGTTTTTATAAATAAAGTTTTATTGGGACACGCCTGCCTCATTCATTTTCAAATTTCGACATCTTCTTTCCCATTACAGTGACAAGGTTCAGTGGTTTTGACAGAGTGGAGTGGTTACAAAAGACATCATTAGGCCTGAAAACCCCCAAATATTTACTATTTAGCTCTTTACACAAAGTATCCACCAATCCCTAAGTTAGACTATAGTATTCACGGTCTGCGAGAGGCAGTATCTAACAGAAGTCCTTCGAGAGAATTGGGTACTTATTTAGTTCAAAGATAGAGTTGGCCTGGAAATCTAATGAAATCTACATTGCCAAAGAAAAATGACCACTAATGACATTACTGTAGCCGAAGAATGACTAGGTGACTAATAAAAAGAAAAAGTTTGTTTCTGGCACACTAGTGAAGGAAATCACCAAATCCAGAATCTGTTGACGCCACTTATGCAATCTTGCCCGAATTCAGGAGACCGAAATCAAGAGATATGGAACGTGTATATCTCATCAGGTTTTGCTACGGGGTAGATCGGGGGTAGGTAAAATTATGCTATAAAATCCAGATAGTAAACATTTTAGGCTTCCTTGGCCAAAGACAGGCGGGGCATAGCTTGCTGACATCGGGATTAGAGGAAAGACCCCTTAATACTTCCACTCCTTCCGGGTTCATTAACCTTTCTTCTAATTACTAAATGCTAATTTGGTATATCCCACCGAGAGACCGAAAAAGGACTGGAAATATTGACTTCCGAAAAAGCAAAGAACTATCCCCAACACCACTAGGGTATCAACACACTTGGATCCCCAGTGCCTAGCCCAGTGCCAGGAATGTGATGGGTGTTAATAAATGTCGCTGAAAGAATGTGATCTTGCCAAGGCAGTTCTGCCCTGTGGGGGCCCATCTGGACATACAGCTTGTTTCCATAGATAAAACTTCCACTTACATATTTCTGACTCTAACAGACATTTGAAAATCTAATTCAGCAAATATGTTGAATGACATCAAATTGGTTCTCTTGTGTTGTTGCTGACGTAAGAGGTAACCTTACGTTATGCAATTGACCTGCTTGCTGTTGGTATTGGGGCAGCTTTTGTGGCTTTCTTGAAAGTCAGTAGGTTGTTAAAATAGGGATCTTTTCTATCACCTTATGGTTGAGGAAACTGTCTTTGACCAGATAGCACTTCCCCAAGTAGTGCTTACTTTGGGATGTTTTGCCTAAATTTCAGATACTGTTTATTTTATTAGAAACATATCTTTCCACTCTACACCATCACTCTTCACCTTTGTGGAAAAATGGAATTGAAACCTTAACTCCTTATTTTTGGAGCCTTACGCTATTAAGTGTTATACCCTCTTCCTAGCTTTCCTGTTTTTGTTTGTTTCTTCCAGCTTTCTTGTTGTCTTCTCTTGTTGATCAAAGCTGTCGGCACGTGACTCAAAATATTTCCTTCTCCCCATATCCCTGCCATGATCCTGGGTTATTTCCATTTCCGAGTGGATAATTCACACCATGACATCTCAGTTTTTTGACCTCTTCACCTCCAGGGTTGTGTCGTCCCTCCACTCATCCTCCACCCCTCCTCATATCCTGACCCAGGTCATCCTCCACAACTGCTTCACCTCTGTGAGCTCTGATTCAGGGATGTCATTATCTGCCCATAACTTCCCCTAGTTGGGTACCTTGTTTAAGATACCCAGCCATTTTTTTTAAGGCACATCAGCCCTTTACCGGTCCTTTTACACCTCTACCTTCTCACTTTTTTATACTTCTCACTTTTTTATACCTCTCACTTCTTTATCTACTCCATATGCAGCTTATATTTATGTCTTCAGCTCCTTTCTCCCAAAGCAATTTATCAAAATTTCTTTGACTTTAAATGAAAGGCCTACTAGACTCCTGTTTGTCAATAATGTTTATATCATGATTCTTTTGAAAATTAATTTCAGAGCTTTGGCACATTCTATAACAGTAGGGCATGGCAAAAAAATGGCTTTTGAAGATTTCTTACTTTCTCTATAATGAAATGTCCCTTAAAACTATCTATTTACTCTCCTGGCTTTATCTAAAGAGTCCAGCTGTGTTTTGAGCATCTCAAGGCGTATCTAGATAAAGCTGGTCATATTGAATTTTCTACATATTTTCTCAGGTAAAATCTGGCTATGTAATTACTGTCCTTCTCAGAAATATTCACATAAATTGAATTGCCCTTCTGGCATTGAAAATCTGAATTAAATGACCCAAGCCACAAGGAAAATAAATATAGTGGGATTCCTCCTAATCTCTTGAGTGTGTTTATGCATATTATTGTACTATTCTGCTGTTAATGTAATAGCAATGTGTGTTTTGGTACAACTACAAGCAATAAAAATGAATATTTTTAAGAAATAAAAATCAGGCCAAATTCCATGCCCAAGGTGGTAAAGAGACAAACCAAAGTCAAAACCAAAACCAAAAACGTTGCTGCTGAATCATTGGCACTAACACCCGTGTATAAGAATGGCAGTTTTAATTCAGAACGCATAAGCCCTCATTGATTGGCATTTACTGTTTTCATTAACATAGTAGTTTTCTTCTTGTTAATTAAAATAATGCCTATGTCACGAAAGAGGAAGCATAGTTTTCTCTTATGTAATGATTTTTCCTTTAACCAGTTACAAATATTATAGAAACTAGCTTTAAAAGCATGTTTGACAATATTCTTCATTCTCCCCCGCCCCATCTCCTAATTCTAATTTAATAAACTTTTTAGACCTAGGGAGAGCTGAAGAGTAGTTTAATGGGAAGAATCTTTCTGCATTTACATTTGGATTCTGTTTTGTCAAATAAAGAAACTTGGAGGTTAATTTTAGTGATGGAAGATTAGGTAATTCAAACCAACCATTTTACTGAGGGCAAGAAAAAAAAGCTGCATAATCTTTTTAAAAAGAAATGTTTGCTTGAAGGAGGTGACGGGATAGTGAGGGCCAGAACCTCAGAGACTGCAGCCCAGAGAGCTGAGGCCATCATCGGGGACCCCTTTTCACAGCTGCAGGTGGGAAGCTCCCTAGCGTTTTGACAATTTTGCTGGGATAAGTGATAGGATTTAATAAAATTAAAGAGTTTAACACACATGCTAAATGGAAGGTCAATATAGAAACTGCATTTCTATATTACAGCAACAAACAGAAAATGAAAAATAATTATTACAAGATATAATCTAGGTGTATTAAAAGATTCAATACGTTGGAATAAATCCAATGCATGATGTTTAGGATTTCTACACAACTATGAGACACTTTGGAGAGAATTTAAAGAGGGATGAACGGGAGGGGCTCCTGGGTGGCTCGGTCGGTTAAGTATCCCACTCCATTTTGGCGCAGGTCATGATCTCACTGTTTGCGAGTTCGAGCCCTGAGTCAGATTCTGTGCTGACAGTGCTGAGCTGGCTTGGGATTCTCTCCCTCTCCCCATCTCTCTCTCTGCCCCTATCTTACCCACACACTCTGTTTCTCAAACTAAATAAACGTTAAAAAGAAAAAAAGAGTGATGAACTGGAAGTAACTGGGTCTTCACTATTGCTCAGCTTCTGATGGTCCCTAAACTGCCTGGATCACTGACCCCAAATCGATACAATCCCACTCAAAACCCTACCAAGTTGTATTTTGTTTTGTTTTCCAGTGGAACTTGACAAGCCAATACTTCCAAAGGGCCAAAACACACTTAAAGAAGAACAACAAATGGGAGAATTATTGCACTATATGGCAAGTAAGACATTAAAATATCGGTGCAAAGGTCGGTGGTTAGACACCGCCACTGATAGTATAAAAAGGAGACCCATATGTATACGGCAAACGATTCGTGACAAAAATGGCGCTTCAGAACAGTGGAGAAAGGGCCTTCTTTTTGATAAATGCCGTCAAAGTAATTGGATGTCCAGATGGAAAGAAATGAAATGTGATCCCGGTCTTAGCGCATATATAAAAATTAATTCCAGTTGGATTGGAGACTTCCAAATGGCCAGTAATGTGTGAGAAGCTTCCCAGTCTCAGTTACCAGGAAAATACTCATTAAGAGCATGGGATTCCATTACACAGCCACTGGAATGGTGAAAGGCAGATAACACCAAGTATTAGAAAGCACACGGAGCAAAGACAATGCCCACGCATTGTTGGTAAGAGTTAGATTGGAATAACCATTTTGGAAAACCTTTTACCACTATTTATTAAAGTTAGGGTAGGCAAATCCTATGATTTGGCAATTCTACTCCAAGACATATCCTAAAATATAAATCCATGCCTACGTACACAAGAGACACATTAAAAAAATGTTTATTGCAATATTTTTGTAAAAGCCCAGGTTTGCAAATGGCTCCAATCAGGGTTCTTCAACAGTAGAGTGGTAAATCATGGTATAATTGCACACCTGCTATATATACATACAATGTAATATCACAAAGTAATGAAAATGAACAAAATATGGCTCCATTCAACATGAAGACGTTACAAAAATATAATTTTTATCAAAGAAGTTAGGTACAAAATAGTACGTACTATATGAGCCCATAAACATGAGGTTCATAAAACAGGCAACAGTTTGCTTTGGGTGACAAACTCTAAAGAAACACAAGTGTTACTTAAAAAAATAAATAGTTATATTTGGGGAACACACAGTGGGTATTTATTGGGATTCAATATATGGGGGCTTCTGTGGTGTTGATAACATTCTATTTCTTGATATGGATGATAGTTTTATAAATCAATGATCTGAATTTTTTTTGTGTGCATCTTTCTTTCTTTCTTTCTTTCTTTCTTTCTTTCTTTCTTTCTTTCCTTTTTTTTTACCATGTAAAGAACTAAAGAAATTTCGATGTTTTTATTTGTAATTATTTCTTTTTTATATAAGGAGACACAAGCTCTACCAAGAATAGTTTTCTTGTTTTTTCCAAGTAATGGTAACTTACTGTTTGAAATACAGTTTAGAGAAATAATTATTGATTATGACATTTTTTATGTCTCTAAAAATGGAAGAATTGGTTTCTACATTAGCAAAGACTTTCATAATTTTATTAGATACTGAATTGAATTTTGATTTGCTATTGGGAACCCACCAGGAAAATGTACTTTTCATTAAGAATTTAGGCTAAGTTCTCTTTCTTTCTTTCTTTCTTTCTTTCTTTCTTTCTTTCTTTCTTTCTTCTTTTTTCTTCCTCCTTCCCACCTTCTTTCTTTCCCTCCTTTTCTTCCTTTCTTCCTCATAAGCACATATGACTTATTTTAAGGAAATCTAGAAAGTGAAAATTCATGCCTAAAATAGAAATATTAATGATGAGGGGCACCCTCGTGGCTCAGTTGGTTAAGCATCTGACTCTTGATTTCAGCTCAGGTCATGATCTCACGGTTTGTGGGATTGAGCCCTGCATGGGCTCTATGCTGATAGCATGGAGCCTGCTTAAGATTCTCTCTCTGTCTCTGTCTCTCTCTCTCTCTCTCTCTCCATCCTTTCCCTGCTCGTGCATGCTCTCTCTCTCTCTCAAAATAAATAAATAAACATAAAAAATTAAAAAAGTATTAATGATGAATGTCACTTATTAATGAATGTATTAAGAAATATATTATTCAACATCAGAAATTATGTTTACCTTGGCAGAAAAATTCAACAGGAGCAGTCTGAAACAGCACAGTCTAATAATTTCAATTAGTACATTTTTCATTGTCAAATTAGTTTTGCAAAATATAGTCTACCTCTTGTCATTCCACTTCACTATTTTGGATGATCTGGAAGGTTCGCTATGTAAATTAGTGAATAATCAGAATTATAGGATATTTAAATGAAATACAGTTTTAATACTTTACAAAAATGCAGTAATAATAATCCTAAATTCTAACAATGCACCCTTGATTTAATGAATACAGAAGTTTTTTTTAATCAGAATTTAATTCTTTTTATGCAAATGAAAGCTATTATAATACTTGAAAATAATTATTTTAAGTTGCTTAAACATTTCCCTCTGAAACTTTGTTTATATTATCCCTTTGCTTGGCAAACTATAAAACAAAGCTAAATGCCTTTTCAGCCTTGTTTAATCTGCACACCAACTGAAGTAACATTTCCTAACGTAGTAATGTTTCATTATGTACATTGTGAGCCTGTGATGACATTTTATTGGTATTTCAGTTTATTAATTCAGATATGCAGACTTCATCCAAGATATTGATTGTCTAAAGTCCCAAAGAAAGATTGTCTTTATCAGATTTACTCACCCACATTTTACAAAAGAACGTGATTGTCATTCATAGTTTTTGAAAAGAAATAAATCTGTGGCACTATAGACCTTGTATTTATATTAGGAAAGAATAATTATATATATTAGGAAAGAATAATTTCCTAGATAACTGCAAATATTTAAATATCTTGGCCATTTTTTGCTCAGAGTCTATACCCTCTTGATTCAATTAATCTACAGCTGTTTTTTTTTTTTCTAGGTTTACTGAGAAATAATTGGTATGCATCACTGAATAAGTTTGAAGTGTGGTGGCTTGATTTACGTATATCTTGTGAAATGATTACCGTGACAGGGTCAGCCAACATCCATCTTCTCATTGTGATACAATAAAAAGAAAAGAAAGAAGAATAAAGGAAAAAAGAATCTCATGATGAGAACTCTCAGGATTAGTCTCTCAACAACTTCCTCGTACGTCCTACGGCGGCGTTTGCTATAGTCATCGTGTTGTATGTTACGGCCCTAGGACTGACTTACCTTATAATTGGAAATTGTTATCTTTTGACCCCCTTTCTCTAATTCCCTGTTCCCCTACCCTCTGCATCTGGTGACCGCAAGTCTGACCTCTTTTTCTATGGGTTTGGTTGTTTGTTTCCCATATAAGTGGAATCACATATTATTTCCCCTCTCTACCTGGCTTATTTCACTTAGCATAACGCCTTCAAGGTCTATACATGTTGTCAAAAACGGTAGGATTACCTAAACTTTTACGGCTGAATAATATTCCACTGTGTGTGTGTGTTTGTGCGTGTGTGTATACATATACATATATAATGTACGCACACATATATACAAATTTTGTTGTCCATTTATCCATCAACGGGCACTTAGTTTGTTTCCATGTCTTGGCTCTTGTATGTAATGCTATTATGAACATCATGGTACTGGTATCTTTTCAAGTTGGTGTTTTTGTTACCTTTGGATATATTCCCAGAAATGGAGTTGCTGGGTCATATGGGAGTTCTGTGTTTAATCTTTTGAGGATCCTCCACACGGCTTTCCACAGTGACTGGACCCATTCACATTCCCACCTCAATTTACTTATGATCACATTTTTCATCGAACAAATTGCTTCACACACACTAGTGAAACCTAGTGCTTGGTGGGCGCCATAAAACAGTAGTGTGAAGTTCATGTTTGGGACCAGCGTTTACCTATTGTGTCCAGAGAAATGAATTATTTTTCGCCTCTACTTTTAGGTAAAAGGATAACAGAATTTGCTCAGTTTTAGTTTTTCTTGTGTCTGTGTTTTAGAAGAGTTAACCTTGAATTCTCTGAGAACCGAGAATGAAAGGTCCGCTGTGAAGGTGGCTGGCAATGAGATGATACACTCGTCTAGGACCTTGGAGTTAGAAACTGACCTTCTGATAGAAGTCGGTCTTGTGAACTGATATTAACTCAGCTACTTCCAAATGTTCTCTCTAAGACTCAGTCGATCAAGAGTGGAGATTATCAATTGGGAGGTATGTGGATGGGTTTTGGACCCATATCTCCATCTTCACTGGCATCAGATGAGTCACTGAAGTCTAGTGATTGTATTTGCACAGCTGACAACATTACACCCACCCTACAGACTTTTTGTGCAGATGTCTGGAATGCCGTCAGGTAACTCGATAAACGAAAGGTATGATCCCAACTAAAGTGTCCAAACCATTAATTTTATTATCAAGGGACCAACACCCACAGGGAGAAGCGATTTGCTCAAGATCCCATAGCAGAACTGGGATAAAACCTAGGCCTTCTGACATCTGACTAGCTGTTCTTTCCACCACCTTCTTTGCTTCCCAAATCATAATGAGCCTTGGCCCAACGACTTACGACAGAAACAAAGAAAGAAAGAAAGAAAAGAAAAACAACTACATCACAGCCCACGTCTCTAAAATTTCCAGGCTAATTTTATAGACTTAATTGGATTGGCATGGACAAGATTTGTCTTAATAAGAGGACGCATTCATTGGGTTGTAAAGCACAACCCCAGGCAGGAGACAGCATGTGACAAATTACAGAAATAACAAGGCTCTGAACGGTCGCACAAGTGCACCTGCAGCCGGCCCATCCTGGGGCTGTGATTTCATTACCCTCGTAAACCGAGGCAAGGTCAGGCTTAGTCAGACGTCGATTAAGAGGCCCCCAAGGAGATCCCAGGTGCAAAAGGGAGTAGCGTAGATGCGACGAGAGATATGTGAGAACCTCTCTTTCCTGTCCTGAAGCAGGCCCTGTTGAGACAGCTAAATCATGAGGGTTAGTAAACTAGGTGCAAAGAGCTGTCACATGGGGCCGTGGGCCAGAGGCCAGAAAACTTGGGTTAGATTTGTCTTGGGCCTTTGTTAGGAGTGGGGGCCAGGGAAGGTTTTCATAAACTGCATAGCGAGGCTAACCTTGCAAGTTTGTTCAGGCGCAGCTGTTCCTGGGGGTGGGGGGTGGCAGGAAGAGTAAATCTGTTCCTTGATTTGCTGGTAAGTGGCCTGTGTTCTGCGAGATGGTGCCAGTTGGATGAGAGTGAAGCCAAAATCCTTGAACCTCGGGAATGGCATGTGAAGCCAGGCGACCCGGCCACATTTCAGGTCTCCCAATTAGATCTGCTTTTCTAAGTGGCTCCTACAGTTTCCAGTTTTCCTTCTCGGAGTTGACCATGCAAAACGGTCCTGCGTAAGGAATGCCTCTTCCAACACCACTTGGCAAAATGCCTTGGGCTAGAATGGAGGCAGAGGTGGCACAGAATAGTTGGTGCCAGGCCTTCAAATGCATTCTGTGTAAGGTTGCCTTAGGGCTTTCTTGGGAGACAACGTGGTTAAGTCAGCCATGGCTGACTTGGGGCAAAATGTTCTGTGGCCTTTAGGTTATGCATATATCCTAGCAAAGTCCACGATGTCCAGCAATTACAACGGGCATTTAGCGGGAACGAATGGAGGTACTTCTTGGCTGAGAATCAGGATTCAAATACTAGACTTGCGTATGCCATGATGTTACTGGGCCTTGTAGGTAATTCCCATAGCTTTTGGAACCTAAGGTCTACAATATTTTCAGCAGCTTTATTCATTCCATGCCATGTTAAGTGGTAAACTTACAGGCTGGAATGTGGCTTCAGGGTGATTCGATCGAGGCACACTGATGGAGGAGGTGATCGCCAGAGATTCTTGGATTGTAGGGAGATAGTTCAGACAAGGTAGTTATTGGAAATAACCAAAGATTGGACAACAGAGGATGGGTCAACGTTACATGTAAGGATCATGAAGAGCCAATAGTCAGGACAGTAAATTTTGTCTTCTAGTAGGAAGATCAAATTTATGGCAGGGAATGGGAGGCCAAGTCCAAGAGGGTCTGAAACAACACAGATCCTACAGTGATGTGGGAAAGATAGGGGGGCGGGGGTCAACAGCAGAATCCTGAGGGTTTTTTAATTTTTTTTAAATTTTTTATTTTTTTACTGGGGCTGGGGTTCTCGTGCTTTTATTTCATTTCACTTTCTGCTTTGGTTGGCTCTGTGGTGCGTGAATATACCCACTCTGAGTTCTTTATTAACTTTCTTGAAATCTGTTTGGATTTTGTTGTTTTTGCTAGAATTAACCTAGACAAATGAGTCCAAAGTACACCTAGAAGCTCGGTCATTGATTGGTTTGGCAGGGTCCAAAGCCTGTTTTGTAAAAACTCAATTATCTAGCTGATTTAGGTCCACGTGTGCAACTGCAGATTTTCACCAGGGGAGAATATTGGGAAAACAAAATAAAATGTGGTTTAAAAATAAAAGGAAGAAGAAGACGGGGCGACTGCCAGAAACCTTTTGTGACCGTGGCTCGATAACACTGAACTCTCACGAGCCTTAATAATGATGATGATTTCTGTGCCAGTGTTGACAGAAAGGGGGAAGCCATTGGCTCAGCTCCCTGTAGACGAGTGAACATCCTCCAAATATCCAGCAAGCTGGTATCACCTCTGCTTGTTAAGCATTTGCCCTGCTGCAGTCTAGCGAAGGGACCTCGTGACCTGTGGTCTCCTTCCCTCCTTTCTTCCCTCTCTCTCTGTCTCTCTCTGTCTCTCTCTCTGGGTAGCAGACTGGTTCTAACTTGGCCTGGAGTCATAGATGAAGAAACCTTCTCAATCTCAAGAGCAACCTGTTTCTCTAAAAGCCTGAGCCCACATTAAACATTCTGCCACGCGAGGCACCTAGGGGGGGTTCCTGGAGGAAGATCTGGGACTGCTGAACAAGCATGTGAGAGAGAGCCCTCAATGCGTCGAGGCAGATGGCCACAGCGAGTGAGAAATGGGTGGGAGAGTGGGGCCCGACCACTTGGATCTGGGTCACCTGAGATGCTGCAGGCAGGAGAGGGATCGTGGCCCTCTGAGCACCCAGGTGGCAGGAGCAAGATTAGAGTTTGTTGAGACCATGAAGCGGACGGCAAAAATTGCAGGCGGAGGGTGCGGCGGCCGGTGCCTCAGTGCTCAGAGGAACACGGGAGTGTCTTTGGGGTGACAGAGGTGTCTATTGCCCGCTAAGTGATGTGGAGCCAGCCTCCTGACATCTGTGTCTGCGTTCTCATTTATAAAAATAAGGAAACTGATACCTAGCCCGTAGGACTGTATGAGAAAGATCGGAACCCCTTATGAGCACCAAAAACAAAAACAAAAACAAACAAAAAAAAACAACAACAAAACAAAACAAAAACAAAAAAAACAAAACAGAACAGAAGTTCTATGTATGGCCTTTGTCATTCAGAAAAGTAAAAGCCAGAAGAAATGAATAGCATGGTCTTCGCGAAGGCGCACTTGACCGCGTGAGTGTCTGTGTCTCTGGGCGTGTGTCCACGTGCACACGTGCACGCGTATATGTGTGTGAATAGAATGGAAGAAAAAGAAAAAAAAAAAAAACACCTGTGATTTGAGTGTCCTAATATTGCCAAGAGGCCAGGCCTGGCCACTCCAATTTCCAGAACTGCTTTACTGTCTTAATGGGATGTCAGGGGCCCTGAAAGGGATCTGGGAAAGCCGTCATTAAAAACAGCCCTGGGGGGGGGGGGGGAGGGTCACCCGCTGGGTTCCTGGATTCCAGGATTCAGATGTCGTGAGCTTTGTTTTGTGTGTGTGTGTGTTTTTAGTGAGCTAACTCTTTAGTTAGTGCTTTGGTTTCCTCCTTTGTAAAATGGGGATAATAAGAATGCTTCCTCTAGAGTCATGAGTCTTAAATGCGTTCATATAAGTAAAGTTCCGGGGTACCCGCGTGGCTCAGTCGGTTGAGTGCTGACTTCAGCTCAGGTCATGATCTTGCGGTTTGTGAGTTCGAGCCCCGCGTCGGACTCTGTGCTGGCAGCTCAGAGCCTGGAGCCTGCTTCGGATTCCATGTCTCCTCCTCTCTCTGCCCCTCCCCTGCTCTCTTGCTCTCTCTCTTCTTTCTCAAAAATAAATAAACATATATATATATATATTATATATATATAATATATATATAACATATATATGTAATATATATAACATATATATGTAATATACATATATATGTAATATATATATATACATATAATATATATATAACATATAACATATATATATATATATATATATATATATATATATATATATATATGTAAACTTCCTAGAACAGTGCCTGGCACATAGTAATTTTATAGCAAATGTTGGCAATTACTAGTACTCAAGACTTTGGTAAAAGCAATGGAAACTCAGCCCACAAAACCACGAGTATCTGTATGCACTGAATTCCGCACACGATGTACCCACACAGCACACATCAGGATGCTGGCAATAGAAATGCCTCCTGTCAAGAGACAGGCCCGGGTGGAGGAAAGGGTCAGTATGTAGGATACAAAGGAGACAAGCAAGGAAGCAGAAAGGCTGGGGCTGACCCTCAGCTTCATGGTGGAGTTGGATTGCGTTGGCAATTTTTCTGAGGACCAATGAGTTTCGAGAAAAAAAAAAATGTCTTCTACGTCTTTCTGCTGTCTCTAGCACCAAACATAGTATGAATTTTCTGTGAATGACAGGTGTCAGAAAACTCCAAAAGAAGGCAATTGTGGAACTTCGTATTCAATTACCAAAGAATGCCCAAGGATCGTTCCATTTAAAAATACTGAGCAGTTTGGGGCGCCAGGGTGGCTGAGTTAGTTAAGCGTCCAACCTTGGTTCAGGTCATGATCTCACAACTCTGACTTCGAGCCCCATGTCGGGCTCTGGGCTGACAGCGTGGAACCTGCTTCAGATTCTCTGCCTCTCAGTCTCTCTCTGCCCCTCCCCCATCAGCTTTTCTCTCTCTCTGTCTCAAAAATAAATGAACATTAAAAAAAATGCTTACCAGTTTAATTGTAATCTTGGTTCACTTGCACTTAAAATGTTTTTCCCTTATTTTTCACATTATCCAGCAGAATACTTCTCTCATTACTAATATATAACCAAGTTCTCAAGAATATATATGTTGGCATAAAAATTACAGGAATAACTGTTGTCACTTAAGTGAACTGAGGTGTTTACTTGGCTCCAACTGTTTCCCGGAGAGATATTTACTGCCCTTAATTATATCGAAATATAAATTACCAAAATAGTTCCTAAAGCATAGGGAAAACAACCTTAATTCTCAGTGTAATTTAAAGCAAATGACTTGGGTGCCATGAGTCCCGCATTTTCCTCTTGTGGCCCTAAGAGGGTATAACCCCGTCATTGTCATGGAATCAAACCCCACACACACTACTGAACAATGTGATGGGCCTGGGCATGAGAAGGACTTCACTACTGCTTTCTGGTTGCTACAATCTGGTTGAACGTCATGGAGGAAGGTATTTATCTAGACCAGGTGTTAAATCTCTACCTGAAAGGTGTCTATGGCAGAACAGGTATGTGCATCTTACAGAACCGCCATTTTAAAAAGCAGGGATGGTTTCCTTGAGAGAAACGAGAGGTACTGAATCCAGGTCGAGCCAAAGGGAGAGCTTTCGGAAGGACCGGGGAGCTGTGTTGTGGGAGAGGGTTCCCCGATGTATGTCGCTTTCTGTCTCTCTCTGAGCTATCTTTGCTGTCCTCTGGGTCCCCTTCCATTTCCCTCTGGAGGAATCTCTCAACCATTAGTCTTTAAACACGGCATTTTCAACCTGCTTCTCTACATACCAGTTCGTGTGGGTTTTTGACACACGCGGTAGAATGTGGCGACTCCAGGACTCCAGGTGGGTTCTCTCAGTGCTGGTAGTAGCAGAGATAGGTTATAACATCGTGCTCAATTCCAGATAGCCGGAGCAGTGGATTTGGCTCAGCTCAGTCAATGGCTCCTGGTCCACTTCCGTCCCAGTCCACTCCAACCAGTGAGAGGCAAGTAACCATTGCTGTAGGGTCCGTCCCAAAGGTGGATATGGGTCCCTAAAGAGCTATATCCTACAGAAGCACTATACAAATGGTGACATAGAGATTTGATCCCTCCTTGGTCCTTTAGGGAAACGACCACATTAAGAATGAAATTGGACAACGTGTGTGAACATGCTTTCTAAACCAAAGTAGCCCTGGGGGCTGCGGGGATTGAAAGGTGCTGGGGGAGAATATGAGTTTCCACATCACATAGACCTGGGCTCAGGTCTTAAATCTACCACATCTTGGGTGAGTGTTCTAAGGTAAGGGTGCTCGACATTTCTTGGAGTCTTCGTCAGTAAAATGAGCAACATAATACATAGCTCCCGTGCCCGAGGATTGGATACAGTAATGACACCCAGCAGGCACTCTACATATCTTGGCTCTTTCCCCTCCTTCCAGCCCCTCGCTAACGCTGTAGATTCCCTCCGGCCACCATTATCTGGCGAGTGCCAGCAGTGATCAACCACTGGCTTCGGTTGGGTCGTGAGGAAGCTGTGTGGCCATTAGTGTCTTAGTTATCTGACCACACAGCCCCATCGCCCTACCCACAGGGAAGCAAGTGGTTGCATCAGCGCAGAATCTGTAACACTGGCCTCGCCTTTCTATTTTCCCCTCTTCTTATGACTCTGCCTGTTCTGGAAATGGTCTTAAGCAAGTATGGCTCATATCATTAATAGAAATAATAAGCTGATGTATGCATAGCATTTTATGGTGATAAACTAAAAGGGCCCCATAGGAGTCAAATAGCACAAAAATCTGATCATATTTACTAGATAGCACTGCTCTGCTTTATGTTGGGGTATAGCGGAGAGCCAAGTATTGGAGAGAAAAATCATATAACTTGCATGTGTGTGTGTGTGTAAATATAATTACCACTATTTTACTGATTAGTGCTCTGAACCTAATAAATAGAGTGTTTAAGAATCAGGAGGGCTAGTTTGAAGAGATCCATTATATCAAGGAGCCGAGGAGGACTCTCTAAGGAAGCAACACCGAAATAGCGGCCTGGAGCCTAAGAAAGAACTGGCGACATGAAGAGCATTCTAGGCCCGGGCACTACTGTGCACGATGGCATCAAAGCAGGATAAAATGCAAGACGTTCAAGGAAAGTGACGGAGAGCAGGCTGCCTCGACCATGATGAGCAAGGAAGGGGTGAGAAATTCAAGAGGAGACCGGAGAGGCAGATGGGGCCAGTTCTTGCCTTGAAGATCACCGTTAAGACCTTACTTTGGCCAGGGTCATGGTCAGAGATTTTATGAGCAATGTGAAATCATTGGCATGTTTCGGGCTGTGGAATAAAATTAGATTTGTGTTTCTAGCTGACTGCCATGGGGCAAGCAGTGAGGACAGTCTAGTCTAGTTGGACCAGGGCTCTCCCTGTCTCCAGGACAAGGGCCTGCAAGTGATTCCAGTTACTAGGTTCCTGGCATTTCCTAGCACTCTGCTAAACATCTGGCGCAAAAGCCCAAACTGCTTAATGCATAAACCACAATGTTTATTCCCCTCATGCAAGACTGCTCTCACACTTGTTCCATAAAAAGGGAAGCCAGTGTGTCCAGCCACACAAGTTCCATTGGTTTCTCAATATGCCAGAAGAATGGGAGACCTGCGCGCTTTTCTGACCCGACTGGCAGTGAGTGCCAGCCTAGACCAAGGGGCGTTTGTGGGTGTTCTCTCAAACGCCGTGCAACATCAGTCTCATGGCTGCTGCGCAGAAAATGGACTTGAGAAGGAGAAAGCAGATTCCCACCTGGCTAGCATGAAGAATGATAGTGAGTGAGGGGACTGTTAAAGGCTGAACTGTGCCTCTCCCAAATTCATATGTTGAAGTTCTAACCCCCAGTGCCTTGGGATGTGGCTGTATTTGGAAAAGGGAGCCTTTAAAGAGCTGATTAAGGTAAAAGGAGGTCATTAGGGTGAGCCCTCATCAAATATGACTGGTATCCTTGTAAGAAGAGGTGTCTGGACACACAAAGAGAGATGAAAAACACACGTGGACATAGAGGGGAGGCCAGATGAAGACACAGAGAAAAGGCGGCCATGCGTAAGCTAAAGAGAGACACTTTGGAAGAAACCAAATCCTTGATCTTGGACTTCTAGATTCTCAAGTCCTCTCTCTCTCTCTCTCTCTCTCTCTCTCTCTCTCTCTCTCTCAATCTGTGTGTGTGTGTGTGTGTGTGTGTGTGTGTGCAGGTACCAAGGAAAGGCCATATGAGCACACAAAGAAAAGGCACCCAAGGAGAGAGGTCTCTCCAGATGACAATTCTTCCCACACCTTGATTTTGGACTTCCAGCCTCCAAAACTGTGAGAGAATAAATGTCTGTTGGTTAAGCCACCCAGTCTGTGATATTTAGTTATGGCAGCCTGAACAAGCTAGTGCAGGGATCTAAGTCAAGAAGGGCAAAAGAAAAAAGCCAAGAGGCTGACATGAACCAAGAAGGATAAGGGCAAAGGCTGTGGACTCAAGGAAGTCGTCATTAGTGAGGTCCACCACATTCTTCCAGTTCTTTTGGGGGTTACAAGGCTGGACTATATTTCCTCTGCCCTTTGAAGATAGTGGTGGTCCTCTGTCTGGCTTTGGCCAAAGGAAGGTGAGTGAGGGTGACAGACACTATATCCAGAAGGAAATTTTGAGTCCAGTATTAACCTCTCATCTCTGTTCCCCTGGGTTACAGAGTTGGGTGATGGGAAACAGAGCTCCCCATGAACCTGTGAAGGACGTATAATATGGCAGAGAAATGAGCCTTTGTTGCTCAAGCCACTGAAAAGTTGTTTCCGTGGTTTGACTTCACCTATTGTGAATGATTCACCCATACCACTGAGCTCCTCCACTCAGGTTTGGGAAAAAGTGGAAAAAAGCCCATGCTGAGGAACTTCAGAAAACACTCCAGGTATGACAAAGATGTCCGCAATGCACCCACCCAGGCTTTGGCATGCCAATCCAAGAGCCTGGCCGAGATAAGTGAGCATGTGACAGCTGAACTCACACAGGGGTTGTTACTCTCTCTATGCTGCTTGCGAGCACAACATTTGCCTATGTGCTGGAGAATATCGTCCACTCTTTACATGTCTCATGATGGAACTGTGATACTCAGCGTTTGTCTGATATTCCAAGTATTTTAGGGAGCTCTTGGGCAAGACTGGGAAGCCCAAACTCCCAGTGTTCTCTGAGCCTCACGAAGGGTGTACGTGCAGGCGAAAATGCTCTCAAACAAGTGGTATAATAAGATTAATGTGAAAGGAATAAGATATAGAAGGATTATAAGAAAAAATAATATATATCAAACTTAAGGGTCCAACTGGTGAATTCAGTTGAAGAAAACACTGGGTCCCAAGCATCCTGGCCTTTGCAGTGAGGAGGATGTGCTGGCTTATGGTTCTTAGAACAACAATGACAACTGAAAGGTCTAGATTTGCATACAGACAGATCCGAATTCAAATATGAGCATGTGGCTACTAGTTCTATGACCACGGACCGGTCAGTCATCTCGATGAGCCTCAGTTCTTTTGTGGGAGAAATGGGGATAATAACATTGATGTCACAAGGCAACTGTGAAGGCAGTTGAAACAATTTGTGTAAAACATCTGCATGCTGCCTGGTTCAATTAGGGTTAGTGTCTTTCCTTTGTCCCTTCCTTCCCTCTGTGCCCCCCTTCTTTCCTTCCTGAGTGAAGAAAGGAACATACGGGGGAGAAGATGGTTCTTGAAGCACAGAACAATGGGCTCCTCTTGTGTTGTGACTCAGTTCTTTCCAAGAAGCTCCACGTTCTGGGGGCGCCTGAGTGGCTCAGTCGGTTGGGTGTCTGACTTTGGCTCAGGGCGTGATCTCGCGGTCCGTGGGTTCGAGCCCCGCGTCGGGCTCTGTGCTCACAGCTCAGAGCCTGGAGCCAGCTTTGAAGTCTGTGTCTCCGCCTCTCCCTCTGCTCTTCCCCTGCTCATGCTTTGTCTCTCTCTCCTTCAAGAACAGAAAAACATTTTAAAAAAATAAAAAAAAAAAAAAGAACCTCCATGTTCTATCTTCATCTTTTGGTCTCACATGAACAAGATTTACTCCTGGGGCCTCTTTGATCTGTGGCTAACAGTATATAAGACCATCTTGAGGGTGCCAACCTTCTGGGTTATGTTCCTATTCTCTATTTTTAAAGGAAATAATTTATGAAAATCTCCAGCAATGTGCTGGCACACAACAGTCACCCCATGTGCATGGACTGATGACTCACTCCATGGCACATACATTATCGTTCCATTCCCGTGGCATTTCTTTATCCTCACCCACACACAATGCCATTTCTGCTGCCTTTTCACGTCCGGCATACCACGCAAGTACCCAATCCAAAGTGCCGCATCCAAGACAGAGATGGCCCTAGAGCTCCGTGCTACGTATGAGAGGGAGAAACCTTAACAGAGCAGTGACGTCAGCTCACGCACATGGTATCTACTTTGTTTTAAGCTTATTCTTGGAAACGTGGATGTACAAGGAGTCTATACACTTCTCTCAAACCTAGAGTGTAAAGGTGATAAATAACATTACATAAACTCACGATCCCCTTCGAAGGCTGACAAAGGCCGAGTCAGAAACGCGTACCTAGTCTCTTGCTCGTCACAACGTAACGGCTGCAGTGACAGCAGGCTGGTGAATCAGAGACCCCCCTCCCCCCCACCTTCATGGTCCCCACACAGCTGGCTCTTCCATTCCGTTTCCAGGGCCGTTGGCCTTCATGAGAGACAAGGGGCTACCAAGATGACTTCAGATGCACGTGCCATTTTGATTTACTCTTCGAATTGTTAAAGTTCCTGGGTTACCACTTTCTAATCTGACCAGAGGTATGGAGAGGGGCCCGGCGGGGATAAGACATGAAGCCTTTAGAAAACGGGAACATACAACAGAAAAAAAATCCTTTGTGAAAAAATAAATAGCTGAGGGAAATGTGTTGAAACATTATTTAATGAGTATGATTCCAAATAGCGGTGTGGCTTTTGTTTTGTATGAAATTAGCATGTCTCAAACATCCCTAGGTCCCTGAGAATTACAGTTGTGGCCTTGTGCTGTTGCAATTTGATTTGATTTATCCGCACTGGGTTTTGGAGATCCCCTGTGGCAACAAACTATTAGAAATACTTTTTTTTTCCTCCCTGGCTTTGATGGCTTTGGAAGTGAAATTCTCCTCCATGGATCAGCGGCCATGCTTTTGTACCTGGTCTGTGGGGCATGTTAACTCATATAACAGAGATTTTAAAATGAAAAATGTGGAGTGCTCTGCCTGTTTGTGTTTCTTTAATTCATTCTCCCTTATATTCTTAACGCAATACAGAATTCTTAATTCAGAATGATCATTGTCCATGCATTTATTTATGTATTCATTTAACATTTTTTTAGAGGAGTGCTCATGTGCCAGGCACTGTTCTAGGCACTTGGAAGACAGTGAATTAAACAGATAGATAATCTCAGCTCTCAGGGACTTACTATCTCCAGGAGGAGAGAGAAAATAAAAATAACTACAAAATGGTAAGTTATATGAAACATTAAAAGATGTAAATATTACAGGAAAGTGGAAAAGTCAGAAGATGGTCAAGGGATCAGGAGTGCCTGGTGAGAGCAGGTTCAGTTAAAGAAAGTTTTTTTAATGTTTATTTTATTTTTGAGAGAGAGAGAGAGAGAGAGACAGAGCATGAGCAGGGGAAGGGCAGAGAGAGAGGGAGACACAGAATCCGAAGCAGGCTCCGGGCCCTGAGCTGTCAGCACAGAGCCCGATGTGGGGCTTGAACTCACAGACTGCAAGATTATCACCTGAGCCAAAGTTGGATGCTTAACCGACTGAGCCCCCTAGGTGCCCCAAGAGCAGTTTAAGTTTAAGTATGACAGTCAGTTAAGACACGGTGTGAAGATCACAGGTGAACAAATATTTGAAACATTTGAGGAGGTTAGCCACGTGATTATCAGCGAGAGGTGTGTTCCAGGCAAAAGAGCTAGCCAGTGTAAAAGCTCCACCATAAAAGTGTGTTTGCCATATCCCAGGAACGACAAGGCTAGTGTCATTGGCAAAGAGTAGTATGAAATAATGGGAATAGAGTCAGAGAAAAGAACTGACCCAAGTGGGTGAAGAAGAAGACCATATAGGTTGGTCCACAGACTTTAACTTGTACTCCATGGAAAATGGCAGGTGACTGGAGTCCTTTGAAAAGACGGGTTTTGTAAAAATCATCATTATTTTCTGCTCTTGGGTTGGCATCATCACAATTCTTATATATGTCAAAGGTGTCAAATTCATCAGGGTTCAGCCACAAGCTACAAATGAATGTGCTAATGGTTAAAAGTGGTATTGAAGGAATACCCTCCTTTTCTGAAGCAATAGGTTTTCCCCCTATTCGTGTGTTCCAAATATGATCAGTGTGTTCCAAATATGATACTAAAGAATTATTTGCTGTTTATTTGGAATTCAAATTTAAATAGCCATCTTGTATTTTTTTCTTCTTCAAAATCTGGCTCCACTATTCAGGGTAACGAAAAAGGCTTGATGACAGTGAATATTCTCTTGATAGGAATGTTACAGCTAAGCAATGAGAAAGGAGTAATAGCATAAAAATACCATGATCTTACAAATGTTAATGAATTAACAGATATAAGGTGAAGATAATTGATGACTATGAACTTGCTCAAGAAAAGACATAAGACTTAATATGCCTTTTGATATCATTAAAAAGATGATGGTCTTGGGGCGCCTGGGTGGCTCAGTCGGTTAAGCGGCCAACTTCGGCTCATGTCACAATCTCACGGTCCGTGAGTTCGAGCCCCGCGTTGGGCTCTGTGCTGACAGCTCAGAGCCTGGAGCCTGTTTCAGATTCTGTGTCTCCCTCTCTCTGACCCTCCTCTGTTCATGCTCTGTCTCTCTCTGTCTCAAAAATAAAGAAAAACGTTAAAAAAAAATTAAAAAAAAAGATGATGGTCTTGCCAAACATTTGGGGGCTCTGAACTTTTATTTTTTGGAGTGGGCAAAGTATGTGGCTGAGATAAATCTAGGGCTTACTCAATGTAGGGAATCTAAAAAAATCATTAGCACCAAACTGGGCTCCCAAAGTGCTATGCACTGAGTGGAAGGATAAATATGAAAAGGAAGTATAAATGAATAGAAAAACCTGTCATGTAAAAGAAGACAGTCATGAAACTTGACTGTCTTCACCTCATTGGCAGGTGGGTAGAGACAAAACAATTTTTTTTTTTCCATGAAGAGTCAAAACCAAAATTTAGCCCTCATGTGAGATCGTGACTTGGATTCATATAGTCAAATACATGTGGTCAAAAAACATGTGATCTTTCAAAGCAAACATAAATGTTAAGCTATGCTTCCAGCAGGTAAGGCTCCAAGAAATATGAGGAGCTCATAACAAAAAATCAGAAGACACACAAGTAAATACACCACCGCGAGGCAAAACTAGCAAAAACAGCAGACTGTAGAATTAATTATTAGTATACAATCACACACACACATGCATACACACACACACACACACACACACACACAGAAACCATCCATTTTTAACGTTAATATAAATGAAGACATGAAAAAGGAACAAAGGACTATAACATAGCAGTAAAATAGGTTCTAGAAATAATGAGGCAGAATTTCCAGGTATGACAATAAAGATAACATTAAAAGCAGAACTGATAATATCAAACAGCAGATTTGACACCATTGAAGAGAAAATTAGCAAACTGGATGATAATTCCAGTGAAATCGTCCAGAATGTAGAGATTAAAAATGTGAAAGAGGTATTAAGATATAGAGAAGGGGGTATAAGAAGATACATAGTATTTTTGAGTTCCAGAAGGAGATAATAAACAGAATGGGGGAGAGGACAACATTCAATGACATAATGGCTAAATATTTTTTGTAATCATGGAAAGAAAACAAACTCCAGATTTGGGTAGCCCAGTGAAAGCCAAGTAGAAGAGAGAAGGAGTATGGACTTAAATATATTGCAATGAAACCACAAAACATAACAGTCAAAGAGACCCACCTATATGCTTGTTATAAGAGACATAATTGAACTATAAGGGCATGGAATGCTGAAATTAAAATAAATGAAACGATAGGCCATGAAACTACTAATGGAAAGAAAACTGGTATGTTTATGTAAAAATAAACCAAAATAACATTTAAGTCAAGAAGCATTGCTGGAGACTTTTCATAAAGCTAAAAAGATCAATTTAAGAGGAAGATATGAAAACCTAATAGCCTGTATTTAATACCATTGTTTCAAATTACATAAAGAAAAAGTTGACAGAAGTCGATGAAAAGCAGCCCCCAAGGTCATTACTCAAAGCCTTTCTTCATATATGCTAAGTAAGCTCCCTTGACTTTAGAAAAAGCACCAAGGCTGAAAGAGAATAGTCAGTACTTGATATGAGATGCTTGTGTACATGAAAAATGTCCAGCACAAATACAGCTAAAACCAGAGATGAACTCAGGGGATGTGGGACAGGACACAGAAAGTTTGCTCAGCTCATTAAAGAAAGTACTAATGGATATTTTTTAGGCAAAAGGAAAAGGGTATCATATGGAAATGTGGAGATGCAGGAAAGAATGAAGAACAAAAGAAAGGATAAATATACACTTCAATCTTAATGAAATATTGGCTTTACAAGTCAGTAACGGTGATGATGATGAGGACGTTTTATGAGGGCTAAACTACATACAGACAAACAGCCAAAATAGTACATAAACTGGGATGAAGTGAATGGGGTTAAAGTGTTCTAAGTCTCTTGAATGGTTAGGATCAGATAAAAATGTTAACTTATACTAGACTATAATCATCCAAGAGCATTTGTTTAAATCTTCAAGGCAACGATGGAAACAGTAGTAAAATCGGGCACATGGGTGGCTCAGTCGGTTAAGCGTTCAACTTTAGCTCACGTCGTGATCTCATGGTTCATGTGTTTGAGCCCCGCCTTGGGCTCTGTGATGACAGCTCGGAGCCTGGGGGCCTGCTTCAGATTCTGTGTCTCCCTCTCTCTTTCTGCCCCTCCTCCATTCACGTTCTGTCTGTCTCTGTCTCTCAAAAATGAATAAACGTTAAAAAAATAAAATAAATCAAACAGTAGGAAAATCATGTAAAACTAGAAAGATGTTAAAGGCGGTAATAGGATAATAAAAAAACACTTAATCCAGAGGTGAAAGAAAAAAAAGAAATATAGAACATATGAGACAAATTGCAACAAAGATAAGATGATAAATACAAAATCAAACATATAAACTTTCCTTAAATGAAGATTAGACTGAATACTTCAGCTGAAAAGAAAAAAATTCGGACTACATTGAAACACAATCATATGCTGCCTAAAAGAAATACATTAAAGTTGGAATTCAGGAAAGAAAGAGATGGACAAATATTTTATCCAAATCTTAATCAAAAGGAAGCTGGTGGGGCCCCAGGGTGGTTCAGTCAGTTAACCATCTGACTCTCAATTTTGGCTCAGGTCATGATCGCATGGTTTGTGAGTTCCAGCCCCACCTCAGGCTCTGTGCTGATGGTGCAGAGCCTTCTTGGGATTCTCTCTCTTTCCCTCCTTGTGTCCTTCCTCCAAGCTCTCTCTCTCCCTCTCTCTCTCTCTGTCTCTCAAAATAAGTAAATAAACTTTAAAAAAAAAGCAAGCTGGTGCAACAGTGCTAACATCAGACAATATGGATCTTAGGGAACAAATATTTTTTAGAAACTTTTTATTTTTATTATTTTTTTTTAATTTTTTTTAACGCTTATTTATTTTTGATACAGAGAGAGACAGAGCATGAACGGCGGAGGGTCAGAGAGAGGGAGACACAGAATCTGAAACAGGCTCCAGGCTCTGAGCTGTCAGCACAGAGCCCGATGCGGGGCTTGAACTCACGGACCGCGAGATCATGACCTGAGCCGAAGTCAGCGGCTTAACTGACTGAGCCACCCAGGCGCCCCTTTTAGAAACTTTTTAAATGTTTATTTATTTTTGAGAGAGAGGAGAGACAGAGTGAGAGCAGGGGAGGGGCAGAGAGAGGGGGAGACAGAATCCGAAGCAGGCTCCAGACTCTGAGCTGTCAGCAGAGAACCTGATGTTGGGCTTGAACCCATGAACCGTGAGATCATGACCTGAGCTGAAGTCAGACACTTAACCGACTGAGTCACCCAGGCGCCCCAGGGAGCAAATATTTTTAAAGATCAATAGTGATATTTTATAGTAGTGAAAGTTTTAATTTACTAGGAAGACTTACACATTCTAAATTTGTATGCTTGTAATGACAGGGTTTCAAAATACAGTAAGCATGTTCATTAAGCACAGCTAAAAAGATAAACATAACAATTTATAATCATTTTTAGAGACTTTAACACTATTCTCTCAATAATTGGTAAAACAAACAAACAAAGCCCATTACTGTAAATAAAGGATATATGAACAGTGTGATTATCATACAAAACCTGACTTATGTACATAATATACTTCAAGCAGTAACTGCAAAATGCATAGTGTTTTCAAGAGCAGAGAGAATATTTACCAATAAACAATGCTGAGCCATGAAAACAAGCCTCAACAATAAGGAACTGAATTTCTCCAGAGTATTTTACCTTGTCTCACTGGAAATAAGCTACAAATCAGTAATCAAAAGAATATATCAAATTTTGCAAATGAACAAATATACTTAAAATAACCCATGGGTCAAAGTTGAAATCACATTGGGGTTAGAAAACATTTTGAGCAAAATGACAGAAAAAAAATGTTGATAGCTGTTGATAGATCCTCACATAAAGGGAAATTTATGGCCTTTTTGCACACATATTTTTTTTAAAAGACTGAAAATCAATTATCGAAGTAGCTAACTAAAGAATGTAGAAAAATATTTGCAAATCAAATCCAGTAAAAAGCAAAAAGAAGAAAATTATAAAGATAACACAATACAAAACAATGATACAATAAAACAGGTCTACAAAGGCTAACAGTGGTGCTTTGAAAAAGCTAACATGATAGTAACTCCTGTCAAGAAAAATCAAGAAAAATAGAGAGACAAGGCACAAATAATCAGCTGCCATGAATAAAAAAGAGAATATCACTATTGCAGATGCTATAGACATTAAAAAGTTCATCAGAGGAAAATGTAAACTACATTAGAGAATACAATAAATTATATTCCAATATATTTGAGCATTTTGATTAAATGGATACACTGCTAAAATGAACATCTACATGGTCTGTTATCTGTTGAAGACATTGAATCAGTCATTTCATATCCTCCCACAAAGAAAATTACAAGACCAGATGGCCTCGCTGGACTATTTCACCAAAAACTTACCTGAGAAATATTACACAAACTCTTTCAGAAAATAAGAAAAAAAAAGGGGGGGGGGAGCATTTCCTAAACCTTCAATAAGGCCGACTTAAGCATGATACCAAATCCTAAAAGAACACTACAATTAAAAAAATAATATTGCAGTCTCTCTTGCGAACCAGTACCTAAATATACTTAAAAATATTAACAAGTCCAGCAAACATATATAAAAGATAGATAAAAACCAAGTTTAGTGAATTCTATGAGTGCAAAATTGGTTTGACATTTGAAATGAATGCAATCACATATGTTAATTAAAAAAGAGGAGAAATTATGTGATCATTAACCGATACAGAAATCAACTGGCAAAATTCAGCATATAATTCATGATAAAAACCAATGAAGCACATAAAAGAAGAGAACTTTCTCAACCTATTAAAAGTCACTTGCAAAAAGCAAGAATTATCATTATGCGAAAGAGTGAGATGTCGAGAGCTTTCTTCCTGAAATTAAGAAAAGAGCAGGATATCCCTTTATTAACATCTCTACTCACCCACCGCCGGACTAGAGGACCTAGCCAGTTCCATAAGGGTAGAAAATAAAACAGAAATTATAAAGTTTGAAAAGAAAAACTAAACCCATCATTCACTGATGATACGGTGGGATGTGCGGAAAGTCTACGAGAACCTAAGCGTGAATAATTTGAATTGCTGAGTGAAATTTTCAAGGTTGCTAGATTCAGATTTGACATTGAAAACCAATTCTGTTTCAAAGTCATTGTCGATAAATTCTAAATAAGACATACCTTTTCAATGTAGAGTACAATTTATAGTGACATCCAAAATATCAAATAAATGCAAACAGAGCTATCAGGATATATGCATAACTACATAGAAAATACAAAACATCATTAAGATCATCTAATAAGTGAAAGAATATGCTATACTCATGAAATTAAGGACTCAGTATTGTAAAGATGTTTTTCTCCCTAACCTGATGTAAAGATTCAGTGTGATCTTTATCAAAATCCCAGCGGGCTGCTTTTCATGTGGAAATTGGCAAGCTGATGCTAAGAGTTATATGAAACTAAGAAGTGCCAAGAATAGCAAAGAAGAACAAAATACGAAGGCTCACCCTACTGGCTATCAAGAATTATTAGAAGCTACAGTGATTAAGAGAAATGGAACAATTAAGAGCAGACTGAATTTCTAGATGATGACAGGGAATTGTTAATTTTTTAAGTGTTTCTATCATTATTAGTACCGTTCGTCAAATACTACCCATTTTCGATGCTTTTCTTGGGCACATGGTGAGTAATGTTTTACTTTCTGGTTTTTTTGAATTTGGGTATGGCCCTATGACTTTCTTTGACCCCTGTAATGAAAACATGTGTCACGTTTTAAGAATTAGGGCCTGAGTTTTCAATCTTTACTGAGACAACAGTTCGTACTTAGACATGGGACATTGCCATGACAGAAGCCTGTAATTTTGGTGGCTATTTGGCTGTTAGCAGAAACTTTCTTCGAGAGGTGAGAGATGGTGAGATGTGTAATGCAATGGTAGAATTTTTACTGAAACTGTTGCCCTTTATAACTTGGGGGAAAATCACATAATGAATGAAGCTATAGCTTTAGTGGAGGGGTTTGGAAAGAGTAGTTTGTGATGGCTGCTGTCGCCTGTATTTGGCAAGTTATTATAAGAAAGGTACAAGCTCAGAAAAGAGGCAACCAGTTGACAAGCAGGAATAAAACTGAATAGAGGTATTTCAGAGACTGTAGGGCAGAAAGAAACAAGGTCTTTTTTTTCACCTCGAACGGTAGGAGGTAAAACATAGAGTGGAAAATGGTCAATTAAACCTCATTCTTTTAACAAGAGACAGATCAATGGGTTAAGGTGCTTAAGAGTAAAAATCCAATGAGGGAGTGGCATCCACTTAACCTTGTGTCTGGACAAAATGTCTCAAGTTAATGATACTAAATTTGTGCCTCTCCCATTAAGTCTTGTAAGTTCATGGTACCTTGCATTAAAAGAGAGGAAGACTGGGGCGCCTGGGTGGCTCAGTCGGTTAAGCGTCCAACTTCGGCTCAGGTCATGATCTCGTGGTTCGTGAGTTCGAGCTCTGCGTCGGGCTCTGTGCTGACAGCTCAGAGCCTGGAGCCTGTTTCAGATTCTGTGTCTCCCTCTCTCTCTCTCTCTCTGACCCTCCCCCGTTCATGCTGTCTCTCTGTGTCTCAAAAATAAATAAACATTAAAAAAATTTTTTTTTAAATAAAAGAGAGTAAGACCTAGTGGTGAAAAATATATATATAACGAATACCTATCAATCTATCTATCTATCCATTCATCTACCTATCTATTCCAGGGGTGTGGCTATTGCCACATGAAATTGATTGGAATCAAGAGAGTAAAAACTCTACTAGGTTGTGAGTTACACTGTTATGAGAGTGGACCCAAATGTTGGATTATTTAATGCCCAAGACAACCCTTGGGTACCCAAATCCCTTGACTGAGCAAGACATTTAGCACCTAGAAGAGCTGAATCTCCAGTGCCTACTTCAAATGTAGTCAGGGAAGATAATGGAAAAGAAAGAACTTTCTAGAGTGAAGAGCCCAGGGCCAAAAGGAGACATATATTACCTATCTCACTTATTTTTAAGTTCAGCAAAGTGAAAGAGCTAGGCTTCTTGTTGATACCTTGGACAAAGGACCAGTTTCCCTTTACCTGAGATATGGGTGGAACCATTACCAACAACATCCCAAGAGATATTAGCGTTTAACCCTCTGGAGGAGGAGTCCATCAGAAGTTTGTTTTCTTTTTCCAAACTCGGGCTATTGCTTCTCCCGCACTTTCTCAGTCGGAGAAGTGTTACAAGCATTTCCAAGGATGTCACACTTTGCTATTTTCATAAGTACAAGTAAATGTGCATGAAGGTGCCTGTGGCTTTTATCATTGTTTTAATCCTCATGTTCGGGTCTTTTCCATTTTTTATTCGTGTCTTCTCAGGCTGAAGCAGACAAGCTGATTTATTTAAAAAAAAATTTTTTTTTCAACGTTTTTTATTTATTTTTGGGACAGAGAGAGACAGAGCATGAACGGGGGAGGGGCAGAGAGAGAGGGAGACACAGAATCGGAAACAGGCTCCAGGCTCCGAGCCGTCAGCCCAGAGCCCGACGCGGGGCTCGAACTCACGGACCGCGAGATCGTGACCTGGCTGAAGTCGGACGCTTAACCGACTGCGCCACCCAGGCGCCCCGACAAGCTGATTTAGCATATCATGCCAGCTAAGTAGTATGAAGAACCAGGAATATTAGCAAGAAAGCTCACTGTGTTCTTCATTTACTGGCTTAGGGAAAAGTCAGTTATTATTTATTTATTTATTTATTTATTTATTTATTTATTTGAGAGGCAGGTTTTTAAGGGTTGAGAAAAGGATTAACACAGGCAAAGAAGGTAAAACGTCTAAATGAGAGCTCGGAACCTTGGAAGCCACTGCCATCTCTCTATGATTTTGATTTTTTTTAATGTTTTACTTATTGACTTCGAGAGAGAGAGACACAGCGTGAGCAGGGGAGGGGCAGAGAGGGAGGGAGACACAGAATCCGAAGCAGCTCCAGGCTCGGAGCTGTCGGCACAGAGCCCGACACGGAGGGGTGAGGCGGGTGGGGGAGGGGGGGCTCGAACTCACGAACCGCGAGATCCTGACGAGGGCCGGAGTCAGACGCTCAACCGACTGAGCCACCCAGGTGCCCCATCTGTGATTTTGAAGCAAGATGAGGAAAATGGAAGTATCCAGGTCAGAATCCAGCATGCCAGCAGACTTAGATTTTCTGTATTTTCTGCATTTGACATCTTGCTCTAATGTAGAAGAAAAGGCAAGAAAATGAAGATGCTGATTCCATATGCTAAATGGAAGCCCAGGACTGAGAAACACTAGCAGCAAACATCTGTCTCAAACGTTGTCAGTGTTTCTTTGGCGCCGTAAATCGGATGTGGTTGCAAAGACCTGTTTTGCCTCCACGTTATTAACTTCATGCAGGTGAAAGGAGATTCCTGCAATTAGTATGCTCACTGCTGTGGCAGCTAACTCAGAAGGAAAGAAAGAAAGAAAGAAAGAAAAAAAAAAACGTGGTTTGAAAATTATGCCTTTGAGGCTCTGGCTTGGGCTTTCCATAATTGGATACAAATACGAAGCCCTGGAAGGGAATTACTGTGAGATTTAGCATGGGATTATTTAATCACGTATTTAAAAAGGCAGAATTCTGTGGGTGCCAAGAAACCGCAGGATTGCAAAGCATAGTTGTGGTTGTGGAAGAATGAGCTGCCACCTGTACGTCTGCACCTGGTTATCACAAGGGGAGAGTTTGTTTTGCCATCGGTCTGTCCATTGCCCTCCTCAGGACGTTATCTGGCATCTGTGAATGTTACCTTATTTGGAAATAGAGTCTTTGAAGATACCAGCAAGATGTAGGTCGTAGTGACACAGGGTGGGCAGTTAGTCCAACCTGACTGGTAACCTTATAAGAAAAGGGAAAGAGAGACAAACATGGACACTCAAGGAGAGGAAACTGGCAAATGAAGAGGCAAGCACACGGAGGGAAGGGTAGCTTGTGAAGATGAACACAGAGATGGGAATGAGACGGTTATAAACCAGTGAGTGCCGAGGAGAGTCGGCAACATCAGAAGTCCGTAATGTTGGAAATCTTGTTTTCTATTCTTTTTAAATAAAATGGTTTAAAACATTTTATTTATTTTTGAGAGACAGAGAGAGACAGAGCACAAGCGGGGTAGGGGCAGAGAGCGAGGGAGACACGGAATCTGAAGCAGGCTCCGGGCTCTGAGCTGTCAGCACAGAGCCTGGTGCAGGGCTCGAACCCCTGAACCATGAGATCATGACCTGAGCCGAAGTCGGACGCTTAACCGACTGAGCCACCCAGGTGTCCCGGAAGTACTGTTTTCTGGAGACTTTAGAGGAAGCGTGATCCTGCTGACACCATGATTTTAAACTTTCAGCTTCTAGAACTGTGACACGATACACTTTTGTTCTTTTGAGCCATCAAGTTTGTGGTCCTTCCTTACAGCCCTGGAAAACTAATATACTATGCGGCATGCTGGATACTGGATGTACTGAAATGAACACATTTCCAATCCTGTGTTTCAGGAACTCCCGGCCAAGTGCCTGGGCTACGAACCAAGATTTCAATATCTGAGATGAGAGCTGTATCGAGATATTAATTGGTACTAGGGAGGCGCAAAGGAGGGGCTCGAGAAAGCTTTTCAGGGAGATGCTTTTTGAGTTGCAGCTCAAAAGACGGTTAGGCATTTGCCAGATAAATCACAGGATATAATGCCTTTACTCCAGGAAATATCACACCGGAGAGAGCTGGTGGGAGGCGCAGGTCAATTCAAGAAGGAGTCGCCACCTTGAATGGGATACCCTTGGGCGGCAATAACAGTGAACATGTTCCTCTTCTTTGATGATGATGTCAACGGAGATGATGATATCTTATCACCCTTTGCGGAGGTTCCCTTAGGGCAACTGTTCCTACATCACGCATTGTCTTATTCAACTGTCTCAGCAGATCTACACAGGAACTATTAGCATCTGCATTATACCAATGGAAAAACTGACCCCCGAAGAGTTGAAATAACTGCCGTAAAGGCCCCACAGCTAGTAATTAGAAGCAGCTCTTGAGATGCCCTTCATACTCCATGGTGTATGTCTTTCCAAGATCACAGGCTTGAATAAAGAAGTCACGGAGCTCTGAGTTGGGTTTATGTTCTCGAGCTGATGGTAGATTTCGCTTTGCACATGAACTGCCCCACCCTTTGAAATTAAGTTCTGCTCTACAGGGGCCCTCTCCACGGTCACCCCTAACTCTCCGTTCCTTCAATCGTATTCATCCATTCAGCACGCGTGTAGGCACCGTAGTAGAAGCTGCGTGTCAGGCGACCCTGTGTATGCAGTTTCTTTTACCACGTTAGCCATTTGGCCGATTTCTATTTTTTCCTGTGGGGGGGACTCTGTCTTTGAATTCCAGTTGTTAAGAAGCACTGGATGTCAACCAGATGAGCTCCCCCCGCTAAAGTCGATCGGCCAGCTGCATGAAATAAAGGACAATCGTTCTGCTGTAAATAGGCCAGCAAATGCCTTTTATTTTCTGTTTTGCTTAGCACTTAGCACTTTGAATGAATATCGGTAGCTTATATATATCTCCGAGATTCAGATCCCTTTTTGGGACTATCTAGCTAGTCATAAACGTGTAAGGTGTCAGAACGACCACAGTATCCCTTCCTCTCTTCCAGTTTTCAAAGGATTAAAAGGTAATTGACAAACTGTCACAGCCAAGCCGAGACTAGAGACATGATGACTAACATAATGTGGATGAGATCCTGGAACAAAAAAGGGCATTAGGTAAAAACTGAGGAAATCTGAAGCAAGTATGGACTTTAGTTAAAATAATGCACCAATATCGATTCCTTTATTATGACAAATATACCACACTGATGTAAGATGTTAAAAACGTGGGAAACTGGCTGTAAGCTATGTGGGAATGATCTGTCCCCTCTTTGCAATTTTTCTATAAACCTAAAGCCATTTTAAAATTAGGAAGAATTTAAACACGATTTCTGTAACAGCTGTTTAAATTTCTATCTGGATAGTTCCCTCTCTGCTCCTTAATTTGAATTCTTCTGGACTGCCTTCAGACATGTTTCTGTGTTGTAAAAAGAGCTGCCTTAGATGGCTTGCAAAGAGCTTGGGCCAGAAGCAGCTGAATTTTTGTCTGTGAGGCATCTCTGTCAAAGATGAGAAAGTGGTAGACAGAAACAAATGAGGAAGGGACCTGTCCAGGACTCTCAGGAAAGGTAAAAAGTATGCAAGATTCCTGCCAAGAAGCCTTGAGGAAAATTCCTCCCTGAACTGAAATTTATTGACTAACATAACTCAATCTATGTCGGAGATGATATTAAAAGCCTTATCACATGGCACGTCTATCACAAAAGCCCCAATGACTATTTTTGGGGTGAAGCAAGTCAGAGCAAAAAACTTCTTTCCCATTGCTTTTTAAACTGAAGGTTGTTTTTATTTTCCCATGTAAGAGTAACGCAGACTTATTTTAGAAAATGTAACATTAAAGACATTTGAAAAAAAATCCATCTTTTCTTTCCATCTGGGGGTGGGGGGAACGACTACTGTTTTGACGTATTCATTCCAAATAAGTGTTAAATAAATGTTACTTTCCAGAATTCTTGGCTAATTTACCAGAAAATGCAAATGATGAAAGCTTTTTTTAAAAGCCTTTTCTGAGCTTTTTTCTAATAATAGACTATCTTATTTTATTAAAAAATCAGGGACTCATAACCAGTAAAGAAATCGAATCAGTAATCAAAAATCTCCCAAAAAACAAGAGTGCAGGGCCACGTCACTTTCCAGGGGAATTATACCAAACATTTAAGGAAGAGTTAACACCTATTCTCTTGAAGCTGTTCCAAAAAATAGAAATGGAAGGAAAACTTCCAAACTCTTTCTATGAAGCTAGCATTACCTTAATTCCAAAACCAGACAAAGACCCCACTAAAAAGGAGAACTATAGACCATTTTCCCTGATGAACATGGATGCAAAAATCTTCAACAAGATATTAGCCAACCAGATCCAACAATGCATTAAAAAAATTATTCACCACAACCAAGTGGGATTTATACCTGGGACGCAGGGCTGGTTCAATATCCACAAAACAATCAGTGTGATTCATCACGTCAATAAAAGAAAGGACAAGAACCATATGATCCTCTCAATGGATGCAGAGAAAGCATTTGACAAAATACAGCATCCTTTCTTAATAAAAACCCTCAAGAAAGTGGGGATACAAGCATCATAACTTGAGATCATAAAAACCATATATGAACGACCCAACGCTAATATCACCCTCAATGGGGAAAAACTGAGAGCTTTCCTCCTTAGGACAGGAACAAGACAGGGATGTCCACTCTCGCCACTGTTATTCAACATAGTATTGGAAGTCTTAGCCTCAGCAATCAGACAACACAAAGAAATAAAAGGCATCCAGATGGGCCAGGAGGAGGTCAAACTTTCACTTTTCACAGATGACATGATACTCTATATGGAAAACCCAAAAGACTCCACCAAAAAACTGCTAGGACTGATCCATGAATTCAGCAAGTTGCAGGATATAAAGTCAATGCACAGAAATAATTTCCATTCCTATACACCAACAATGAAGCGACAGAAAGAGAAATCAAGGAATCAATCCCATTTATAATTGCACCAAAACCCATAAAATACCTAGGGATAAATCTCACCAAAGAGGTGAAAAATCTATACACTGAAAACTATAGAAAGCTTATGAAAGAAATAGAAGAAGACACACAAAAAATGGAAAAATATTCCATGATCCTAAATAGGAAGAGCAAATATTGTTAAAATGTCAATACACCCAAAGTAATCTACATATTCAATGCAATAACTATCAAAATAACACCAGCATTCTTCAAGAGCTAGAACAAAGAATCATAAAATTTGTATGGAACCAGAAAAGACTCCAAATAGCCAAAACAATCTTGAAAAAGAAAACCAAAGCAGTAGGCATCACAATCCCGGACTTCAAGCTGTATTACAAAGCTGTAATCATTAGGACAGTATGGTATTGGCACAAGAACAGACACTCAGATCAGTGGAACAGAATAGAGAACCAAGAAATGGACCCATAAATGTATGGTCAACTAGTCTTTGACAAAGCAGGGAAGAATATCCAGTGGAATAAAGACAGTCTCTTCAGCAAGTGGTGCTGGGAAAACTGGACAGCGACATGCAGAAGAATGAACCTGATCACTTTCTTACACCATACACAAAAATAAATTCAAAATGGATGAAAGACCTAAATGTAAGACAGGAAGTCATCAAAATCCTCGAGGAGAAAGCAGGCAAAAACATCTTTGACGTTGGCCACAGCAACTTCTTACTCAACACATCTCCAGAGGCAAGGGAAACAAAAGCAAAAATGAGCTACTGGGACCTGATCAAAATAAAAAGCTTCTGCACAGTGAAGGAAACAATCAGCAAAACTAAAAGGCAATCGATGGAATGGGAGAAGATATTTGGAAACGACATATCAGATAAAGGGTTAGTATCCAAGATGTATAAAGAACTCAATACCCAAAACACAAATAATCCACGGAAGAGATGGGCAAAAGACATGAATAGACACTTCTCCAAAGAAGACATCCAGATGGCCAACCGACACAAGAAAAAATGCTCAACGTCACTCATCATCAGGAAAATACAAATCAAAACCACAATGATATACCACCTTACACCTGTCAGAATGGCTCACATTAACAACTGAGGCAACAGCAGATGATGGCAAGGAAGTGGAGAAAGAGTATCTCTTTTGCATTGTTGGTGGGAATGCAAGCTGGTGCAGCCAATCTGGAAAACAGTATGGAGGTTTCTCAAAAAATTAAACATTGAACTACCCTACGACCCAGCAATTGCACTCCTAGGTATTTATCCAAGGGATACAGGTATACTGTTTTGAAGGGACACATGTACCCCATGTCACTCATACGAGGACTTTAAGATACAACACACAGGAACATAAAGGAAGCAAAAATAATCTAAAAACAGGGAGGGGGACAAACCATAAGAGACTCTTAAATATGGAGAACAAACAGAGGGTTACTGGAGGGGTTGTGGGAGGGGGGATGGGCTACATGGGAAAGGGGCACTAAAGAATCTACTGCTGAAATCATTGTTGTACTCTAGGCTCACTAATTTGGTTGTAAATTTAAAAAATAAATTAAATTACAAAAAAATCAGGGATTGTAAACAGAGGGGCTCTGTTTTTCTTCAAGTTTGTGTCTTTTTTTTAAAGTTTTTATTGAAATTCCAGTTAGTTAACATACAATGTAATATTAGTTTCAGGTGTACAATACAGGGATTCAACACTTCCCTACATCACCCGATGCTCAATCACAAGTGCCCTGCGTAGTGCCCATCATTTATTTTACCCATCCCTCCCCTCCCCTCCCCTCTGGTAACCAGGAGTTTTACTCTACAGTTAAGAGTCTGTTTCTTGGTTTGCCTCTCTCTCTCTTTTTCTCTTTTTTCCCTTTGCTCATTTGTTTTGTTTCTTAAACCCCACACACGAGTGAAATCATATGGTATTTGTCTTTCCCTGACTTACTTCGCTTAGCATAAACTCTCGAGCTCCACCCACGTCATTGCGAATGGCAAGTTCTTACCCATCTTGAAAACTTTGGGGCTGCTTTTTTTTGGAAGCAAGAAAATATGTCTTTACTTAGTGGCCATTTGGTGTGTGTTCAATGCCAGCAAATTCCTTCTGTCCTCTCTCAGTTCATCTGAGATTCCTCTCAGACTGCGATCTGAAGAAGCATCACTGAGGAGCAAGGGCTCCTGGGAGGAGTTCAGAGAATTTGGGGCAAAGTGCAGTGTGTGCTCCACACCTGCCAAATGCAGTCTCACAGGTGAGAATTGGAGATGGCATTTGTTGGATCTTCTCTGTAACCCCAGCTCCCCCCCCATGGATCCCTACTTTCAGCTGGAATGAACCGAGGTATGACCCGATGTTGGGGGAGCAGCATGAAACACTGAAAGAGAATAAGGACTTTCCCATCAGGTACACCTGCACTTGAATCCTGACTTCAACGTGTACTACCCGTGAGTTGTGTAAATTACATCACTCCTCTGTACCCTAATTTTTGATTTGTAATACCAAGATTAATACATTGACACATACTTGCTGAGCAGTAATTGCCAGTCCTTTTATGTTCTCTTCGCTTTGCTGTGTTTTCTTCTGTCTTGTGCTAAGATTTACTTACCCTTTAACCTTCCTGAGAGGTTCTGTTGTCCAAGTTATAAAAGTAAGGTGGAAAATGCAATTTTAAATACCCTTTTGGCGGCCAGGGGGCATCATTTGGTCTTTGGTTGTTGGTCTCTGATTGATTCATTTTCATTGTGATCACTTTCCCTTGTAGAGATTTAGAGTCATGGTCCTCCCCGGGACTGGACCACTGTGAGGTCCAAGCTGGACAGTCTGTGGAGGAAAAGTCAAACTGCTTTTTGCAAGTTGACCTTGTGTAGATGTAGTAGGTCAACTGATTGACTGCATTTTTTATTTTTAAATTTTTTTTTTCAACGTTTTTTATTTATTTTTGGGACAGAGAGAGACAAAGCATGAACGGGGGAGGGGCAGAGAGAGAGGGAGACACAGAATCGGAAACAGGCTCCAGGCTCCGAGCCATCAGCCCAGAGCCTGACGCGGGGCTCGAAATCACGGACCGCGAGATCGTGACCTGGCTGAAGTCGGAGGCTTAACCGACTGCGCCACCCAGGCGCCCCATTGACTGCATTTTTTAAATAAGCTGCTTGTCTGGATACAGTGTTGCATTTGTGTTTGTTTGTTTTCACCCTGTTCTTAGATCTACTTTCAGAATTAAACAAATTAAACAAACATCATAGAATAAAAGAGAGTAGAATTGTTTTTTTTTCTAACCACTAAGCACAGTATCTCTGAATTTATTTTTTTAATTTTTATTGTTTATAATTTTTTAATGTTTATTTATTTTTGAGAGAAAGAGAGAGAGAGAGAGAGAGAGAGAGAGAGAGAGAGAATACAAGTAGGGGAGGAGCAGAGAGAAAGGAAGACACAGAATCTGAAGCAGGTTCCAGGCTCCGAGCTGTCAGCACAGAGCCTAACACGGGGCTCAAACTCATGAATCTCAAGATCATGAGCTGAGCCAAAGTCGGATGCTTAACCAACTGAGCCACCCAGGTGCCCCAGTATCTCTGAATTTAAAGCAATCCTTGGGTGCTGTTGCTCAGGGCCAGATACTTTTCTTCCCCAAAGGCCAAGTCCCACTGGTCATACCATCAAGCCTGAATCAAGCTTTGACAGTGAAATGTGTCCCATAACCTGTGCTCCTGGACCTCTATACAGTCTGCTTGGAGTATGACCTACATCACATTAAAAACCAGTTTGTGCCCAGGATTATGTCATCCCATTAGAGGTCTGCTGGCCAAGGGCAAGAAGCCATGAAACCCTCTTTCTTTTAGGCTATGGGCTTTGCCACCTCATAGTGTTTACATTTTTAATAAGTGATGAGAGAATTTGCAGTAGTCTGTGGACGTCTTGACCTAAAGATGGAATGACTTGGGTAGACCCTGGCCTTAAATGAATAGTCACTGTTCATGCTCCTGTACCAATTCATCACTAGCAAAGTCTGAGCTCATGTCTGCTTCTTAATACACAAAGAGTCTATAAATTCAATGATGGTCAAACTATTCTTCTAGATCATTAAATTATATAGTGGGATTTTATCATATGAGTCTTGGCCTTGGAAATTCATCATTTTGAAGAAAGGTTATGGCTATACGTAGCTGTAAAATTGCTCCCAAATAAATATTCTACATGGAAAGAAGTATGATATTTGCTCTAACAGAAAGCAGGGACAAATTAATTTTATTATTGTTTAATATATGACAATGCTGTTATCTTTCATTACGAGAATAATGGTAAAGGGCTTACATTAATTAAAAGTCCCAAGTATATTATAAAAACTTGAGGATGTGTTGTTGGATGGCTGATAAAATAACTAGTTGGGGAACTACAAGCTATCTTGAAGAACAAGGTTTTTCAAATGCCACAGGTTTTAAAAGAGCTATAACTGTGGACATAATTATGAAATTAAATCATTTTATTGTTTTAGTTTTACCTCAGCAATCTATTTTTAGCTTGTTATTTTAAATGGGTTGCAAGGTCTTACATCCATAAAAATCCTGAGTCCTACAAAGACTAAAGTGGTCATACAGGTTGGCTTAAAGGTGTAGACAAGACCAGCCTGGGGCCACCTGGGTGACTCAGTCGTTTGGGCTTGTGACTTCAGCTCAGGTCATGATCTCATGGTTCATGGATTTGAGCCCCGAGTTGGGCTCTGTGCTGACAGTTCTGAGCCTGGAGCCTGCTTTGGATTCTGTGTCTCTCTCTGCCCCTCCCCCGCTTATGCTCTCTTTGTCTCTCAAATAAATAAACATTAAAAAAAAAAAAAGACCAGCCTGTCTCAAGGTCTTAGAACTCCTGGATGGCGACCCTATTTCTTCCCTTGGTATAACTGATCACAAAACAGAAGTTTTCAGGTAAAGAATAAATCACATTCCATAGCACAAACCAATGTTATTTATTTAAAAATTTTTTAATGTTTATTTATTTTTTTGGGGGGGGGGAGGTTGGGGCAGAGAGAGAGAGAGAGACAGAATCCAAAGCAGGCTCCAGGCTGCGAGCCGTCAGCACAGAGCCTGACACGGGGCTCGAACCCACGATCTGTGAGATCATGACCTGAGCTGAAGTCAGACATTTAACCAACTGAGCCACCCAGGCGTCCCCCCTCACCCCCACCCACTCCTTTTTTTTTAATTTTTAAAAATGTTATTTATTTTAATTGATTATTACAGAGATTGAGCATGGGTTAGACTGGTTAATGAAGTAATCCATGATATGCTGAATATTCTGTTTTCTATGGCTATTTATAGATTTAAAAAATGTTGTTCTTGGTTGGTAAGAAATACTTGGAGTCTTCCAAGTCCCTCTGCAAGGCACTTAGTATTATTCAGAACCTGGCCTCCATTTCCAGGGCCTTAGCTGGGTCAGTTGATTCCCCATTCTCTAAAGATGTTAGATACTTTCTCGTCTCTCTGCATTGTTGTTTTGTTCTGTGTCCTGGTTTCCATGCCCTGCCCTCCCATTAGCTGGTGAATTCCTCTTTATCTGCCAAACTTCAAAGCACCTGTAGCTTTGTCTAACCAGCCGTCTCCAATTTCTCCAACCACTAACTACCCTGGCCCAATAGAAGATGTCTCCCTTTACCTTTCCTTCTTTTCTTTCTAAGATTTCATGTTTTTAAGTAATCTCTACAGCCAATGTGGGACTCGAACTTACAACCATGAGATCAAGAGTTGCATGTTCTACCAACTAAGCCTGCCAGGCACGCCTCCCTTTACCTTTCAGTGAAAATTACCCAACATCTACTCTCTTCTCTCTGCTCCCAAAGCACTTTGTTTAGAAGTAAACTTGTTGAATCCAGGATCCTTGTCTATCTTGTTCACTGCTACAGTCTGAAGGTCAAACAAAATATTTAACTCAACAAATATTAGCCACATAAGTTAACATGGGCACCAATGTAGCAAGTTTATGTTTAATATTGTAAACAGTGAAGGCCGTTATCATTTCTGTTCATATCTTCATTTTTGCAATGCCTCTCATCATCAAATGAGAGAATGAGTGAAAAATTCATTTGGGAGGCAACGTGTAAGCATATTCTTTAAGAAAAATACTTTTCCTTCAGACCAACGGAGCCATTTAAATAAAGAAATGGAAGAAGTGAACAATTTAGCTTTATCTATAGAACACTCAATCAGTTGGGTCAATTTTCTATATTTTAGAAGTGAAATTGTTTTTTCTTATAACCTGAGATATCCTGGAGGTACATTAAATAACCCAATTTTCTATTTGGAGGTGCTATATTACAAAATTTTCATAGGGGTGTGAAGGTAAATTGCAGCGAATTACAGTGTTTTTCTAATAAGCTATCATTGCATTTATCACCTTTATGCGTTATCTCCCTCTGCTTCCCTTCCTCCCCTTCACCCTTCTTCTTATTCTCTGCATTTGAACCCACAAACATTTAGCTCTCACTTTAATAACAGATTATCCAAGCAGGCTGTGACTGTGTACTTTGACAGCTCAAAAAAGAATCTGCAGGAACGTGGTCATGTGAAAAGGCAGTGAAATTTCAAAGCAAGCGACTGAAGGGTAAAAGTTGGAAAAACCCAGCCCACCAAGAGGAAGTTTTGAGTAATAGACAGGTCGTCTGGTGGGTAGAACCCCTCATCGTGCCGATGCTTTTCAGGCACTGGCACTCATGGTGGCCATTACTGAGTGCCCCTCTCCTCTCTCTCTGGGTCCTTTCCTCTTTTCTCACTCTTTCTCCTCTTTCTAGAAAGTGAACCCCATGTCTACCTCTCTAGGGTCCATGGGCACTCTGAGTTTCATATCCATATTCCCGGTTGCCAAATAAGCATTTCCATTGGTATTTTCCACCAGCAGATCACACTTAGCACATGTGAAAACAAACTCATCGCCCCCTCCTGAAATGCCTTGCCCGTGGCTCAGCAGAAGGATCCATATTCATGCTTTGCTGTCTCACATGCCTCAAGTCCAGTCAACTGCAGCATCCTAGTCCACCTACCAAGTCCATGTCTCTTGCAAATGTACACCCCTCCTGTCGAGCCTCCCTGCCCTTGTCCTTGGTCTTGATGCAAGTTATAATCATCTCTCGCTTGGATCACAGCCCTGGCTGTCCTCATCCTGGGTCTTGATTCGGCCCAGTTGCCTTTCTTCTTCATTGTGACACCAAAGTTTTCCATTCAAAATGAAATCTGGTACACCATCCCCCGACTTGAAAACTTCAGTGGCTTCCCGCTGCTCTTGAAATAATCTCCGTAGTCCTCATGGTGGCTGCAAGTCTTGGGGTAATGTGTTTTGCTGGCCTATCCACCTCATCTCCTACCACTCAATGCATGCCACACTCTGGCCCACTGGACTGTTTTCGGGGCTTGCATGTGGAACCTTCTCCGTGGCCTCTTGCCTCTTGAACAGGGTAGAACACACTTCCATGACTGCCTTGCACCTTGCCATGTAACTACTGGTCATTTTCTATCCTTAGATATCATACTTTTTTTTTTTTTTAACATTTATTTATTTTTGAGAGAGAGAGAGAGAGAGCGGGGGAGGCGCAGAGCGAGAGGGAGACACAGAATCCGAAGCAGGCTCCAGGCTCTGAGCTGTTAGCACCGAGCCCGACGTGGGGCTCGAACTCCAAAGCTGTGAGTTCATGACCTGAGCCGAAGTTGGACTCATAACCTACTGAGCCACCCAGATGCCCCTTTCGACCTCATTTTAAACACGCTTGCCCCCACAGCTTGCCCCCACCCCTTACCTCCAATGACAGATGTGCCCTCCCTGTTAAAATGTTCTCAAAACACCCTGCCCTTCCCTATCATACCTCCACCACCCCCCGCAATGTGACCATCAGTCTTATTTGTTTAATTTCCTATCTTCCCCCTGGACTGTAAGATCCACGGGAGAAGAGATTGCACTGTCTCTTTTATACTGTTTGTGTTCATTTCCTATTGCTGCTGGACCTATTGTCATGAACTTAGTGGCTTAAACAAAAGAAACCTATTCTCGCTGACTTCTAGAGTTCAGAAATCCAACATCAGTACCACTCGGCCTAAATCAAGGCTACACTTGATATCAGCAGGGCTATACTTCCTCCAGAAGTTCAAGGAGAGAATCCCTTTCTTGACTCTTCCAGCTCTTACTTGTGGCTGCCAGGGTTCCGTGGTTCACAGCTGCAATATTCCAATCCTCAAGGCCAGCATCTCCAAATCTGTTTCTTTTCACATTTCCACCTTCTCTGTGCAGGTCAGATCTCTCTTTGCTTCCCTCGTGTAAGGACACATGCGACTGCAGTTAGGACCCATTCAAATAATCCAGGATAATCTCCCCATCTCAATATCCTTGACTCAATCACATGTGCAGAAACTCTTTTTCCAAACAAAGTACCATCGACAGAGATTAGGACCTAATATCTTTGGGGGCCATCATTCAGCCTATCACACTGCTGAATTCCTTGTCCTGTCTTCTGTTCTCAATTAGATACGTATGTATGTTTGTATATATACTCTGTGATTTTTCTGGGCCAATTCATTTTAAACTTGTAAATATAGGTACAAGTGAACATTTTGCTTCATTGAAGTCAACGCAACCTCTGTTGTAGATAAGTTTCCGTAAGTAGGGAAGCTGTAAACTCAGATATCTTGCTTTTCCCCTGTCATGGGGAGCAGGTCCAGAACTTTTCTTTAACTCTATGGGTTAGAAGTCAGGCCCCGCTGACTATCCAGTTCAGTCTAGTTTCTTAGAGATCAAGGCCTCTCAGAAATGGCAGATGAAACTTGGAACTCAGTAATAAGGGTATGCTAGCAAAAGAGAAAGTTTCATTGTATTGGCTGGAAGGCAAGAATAAGGTGTATTTTTCAGGGTTACGGTAAAAAAAAATAGCAGTCCATTGGTGAGAAAAGAGTTAGAGACATAGGGGCAAGACCCCTTACCAGTTGTGTGAAACAATTAGATTGGTGTACATGGCCTTTAGCTTTTATTCCAACAACAAAATAAAAAGATTCCATCAAACATATGTTTCGGATCAAAGGTATTTTTATTGTGGGAAATACAGGGCTTTTTACGAGTCCACCCCCCTCTCCTTTTAAGCTACAAATGCCACATCATCTTTTCTTCTCTCTTGTCTTGGGGACGCCGACCACCGTATCACGTTCATCATATGGATTGCAGATCATCTGATGCCTTTCTGGAATCCCTCTGACTGAGATTGGACCAACTGTTATCGAATTTTATAGATAGAGCTCTCATACTTCATCTCATTTCATTACCACAATAAACCTTCAAGGAAGATATTCTTACTCATTTCCGTGTTAAAGAGAATCAATTTCAGTGTATATCTGACAGTCCCAGAAGCAGTGTTTTAACTTGAAGACTAGGCATCCGGATTTATCTCAAATCCTTTAGGCTTAGTAGCTGGAAGAAGAAATAATATCTACCGAGTATTCTCTTTGTCCTACATCACACTATGGACATACGAGTCTTCTTAACAATGACACAACCCAGCATCATCAGGACCATCATTTGGGCCTGATCAAGACACATGTCTAGAGGAATTTCTCTGAAAATACAGAGGGATGAAGTGGCAAAGGAAAGATTTAAACCCAGGACTGAAACTTTCAAAATATCAACGGTCTCCTACCTTGTGTTACCCTCAATTTAAAAATTACGATGTTTGGGGCACCTGGTGGCTCAGTCGGTTGAGGGTCTGACCCTTGGTTTTGGCTCAGGTCACGATCTCACAGTTTGTGGGATCGAGCCCCCCATCGACTCTGCGCTGACAGCGTGGAGCCTGCTTGGGATTCTCTCTCTCCCTCTCTCTTTGCCCCTCCCTTGCTTGTGCTATCTTTCTCGCTCAAAGTAAATAAATAAACATTTTTTAAAAATGTGACGTTTTACATAAGTCAGACACAAAAAGACAAATACTGTATGATTCCACGTGTATGAGGTACCTGGAGTGGTCAAATTCACAGAGGCAAAGCATAAATGGGTGGCTGCTTGGGGCTGGAGAAAGAAGAGAATGAGGAGTTGGTGTTTGTTGGGTGAAGTTTCAGTTGAGGAAGATGAAAACGTTCTGGAGGTGGGTGGAGATTGGGTGACAACGTGAAGGGACTTCATGTCATGGAACTCTAGGCGTAAAACTGGTTAAAACGGTAGATTTTACGTTACACATATTTTACAATGAAAAACGGGATTTTCTGCCTCGGTTCACGAGTTAACATTGTTCATGAAGGCCAAGGACACAGGCCCCAACATTTGAGAGTCAGAAGGAATTAAGTAGCATTTTGCCTCCAAGAGAGGGCCAGATACGCCCATTTATCTTCCTCATCTCAGATCTCTGTGATTCTATTATTTTTATTGTAAACGTTTCCCACAGGCAATTTTTTTTTCCCTCTGAAAGGCTGATTAAGACTCTCCTTTTAAAAAAATGGAATATTTATCCTCCAATGACCGAAACTGCAAGTTTCATCAAGAGCAAAATGTAAATCGTTTGGAGAAGCATAAATGAGCAGAAAGCAGCCCCCAGCTTCATTGCACGGAGTGTTTGTCATTTAAACGATCTGAAGCAACCTTGAAAGGGGGTGCCAGGGACAAGACCTTCTCACTGCGCAAGTACTCTAAAGAAAAGAAGAAACGGTGAGCCGAAGTGGACTGCAGGTGAAGGGCGAGATAAAGCCATGAATATAAATGGAGACATGTATACAATGACTTGTCCATCTATTACTTTTATGCACCAAAAAGCAAGGAGTGGTGATTAAGCAAATGGACATAAATCCTGTAATGTCTGCCTTCTGACTTGCCCTTGGTTTCATCTTCATGGGGGGGCCACTCAGCGCCGATTAACCTTGGTTGCCAGGCCCGTGATCTAGAAGTCTTTTGAGTCAAGTTGGCATCAAATCTGCTTTTGCTTGGTTTAGCTGAGGAAAAAAGTAGATTGGAAGGAGCCGATCTGCTGTCTACACTGCAGATCTGGACTGTGCCCCATTAGACATATTAAGACAACTTCCTGAAGTCGAGGCACTGAATGGAGTAGCTTTAAGGCATTTCTATCTGGCATCTATGAAGCCAACAACAAGTAAAGAGGGCTAAATAGCTATTGCTTTGAAACTCAGTTACATGTAGGATGAATTCTGTTTGATTTGAAGTCTCCCAGACTTCGTTGCATGGGAGGAGGCAGTTCACTGGAATTGCTTTTTCAGATTAAAGACGGTGAAAATGGAGTAGCCGAGGAGGAATCTGCCTGTGTGAATGTGAACCCGTTTTCACCTCGGGGGTTTAAATCAAGGGTGTGCCTATGTGTGTATGTTGAGGTTGTATGGAAATTGTGTTCAGGTATTTGTGAGCTGCTCGTGTTGTTAATCGTAGGCACTATTTGCATGGATTCGTTTGCATAGTGTGGAAGGAGGAGGTGCAAGGAGCTTTCTTCGAATGTGCCTGAAGACAAAGACAGGAGAGTGGAGTGAGGCCGTAAGGGGAGAGCCCTGCACGCTCTCTGTTTTCAGGAAGATCTCTTTGGCTGAGGCTGGGCCTTTTGGAGGGAGGCAAGGCAGCCTGGAGACAAAGGTGACACACGTTTCCTAGAGACTCTGTGAGGCTTGGGACGCAATCAGCCCCTCTCTGGGTCCAGGAAACCAAACGTGACGTGGAGTCGGGGAGGAAGCATATCTCCCTTCTTCTTGGGAGCATCTTGACTCCATTTTGGCAACACCAAAGGGGAAGAAATCACTACTTGGGTTGGTGACTTGGGAAGGCCTGAGGGGATGGAACGTTCCAAAGAAGAACCTCAGTTCTCAGGAGCGGACTTCAGCAAAAGGCCTGGGGCAGAAGAACATGGAAGAATGAGTTGAGTACTTGTGGGACAATCTGAGAACCTTCGGGAAATGTAGAGGGGAGTTTTCAAGGAGCTGAAAGTCCTGCAACCTCCTCCTGTGGCAGGAGCCACACTCTGGGGAAGCGCGAGTGACTCCCTTAAATATGTCTGCGAAGGGGCCATGTCTGGGAAATGCTGGCTACTTCTCTGCTTTTCACCAGGTCTTTATGTGCCATACATTAATTCCATATTTCCAGTCATGGGCTTTTCCATTTTAAGAGAAATAAATATAGGAAACTTTATTTCTAACAAATGTCTAGACTTACAAAAAACAACTTACTCCATCAAGACAAAACCCTGTGTTTCTCTCTCAAACATCAACTCCACTGGCCTTTGCCACATGCCTCCGAGACAGGTTATAGTTTGTTGGCTTATAGATGAAGGAAAAGGGCAAGGATAGTAACATCTTTTAAGAACCGAATGTGTTATGGGTACCATATCAGGAATTTTACCTGCTTTTCCCCATTCACGTCTTGTGGCCATCTTGGGAGGTAGGTATTCTTTCCACGACCAAAAGTAGAAACTGAAAATCAGAAAGAGCTTTTCTGAGAGGGACTGGCCATCTAGAGCAAAGCCAGCTCTTTCCTTTGCGTCCTGCTGAATGCAACAGGGTGCTGGAGGTTGGGGGCGGGGACTCGAAAGGGAAAGACAGTTGCTCTTGAAGAGCCCCAGAGAGTCAAGAGTTTGGGGTGCTCTGAGGGAGTGTGAGATGGAGCCTGGGGTGTCTCTTCCCAGCTATGTGTGGTCTCCACACCCATCCCCCCATGAGGCAACACTACAGACATTTTCGCCTCTCCTACCGCCTGGTTTGGTTAACCCTCTCCCCGCCCCCCGTTCTTCAAAGACACCCATTTGCCTGATCTGCCGTGAGCCGCCACGGCTGAGAGGTTGCCTTCCCAGCACCGGCTTCCAGTCGCTGTAATAAGCAAGCTCCAAACCCTGTCTCATCCCCGTGATGTCAAGTTTTGTGCCCTTCTCCCTCCTCAAACCCTCTTTCTAATCGGTGTTAAATGTTCTTGTCAAAAGCAACCATTTACAGGCCATTAACAACAGAATGGATGATTAGGCTCTTTTCAGTCCTGATGAATAATAATGCCTGCTGCCAGTCTCTGCCTTTTGCCATCCACGGCAGAGCTCTTGGAGGAAAAGGGTCATTGTTCCATTTCTGAGATCTGAGTGACTTGAAGCCATAATTGCATTTTAGTGTGCGGAGGAAAAAGTTATACTCTGTGAGCTCTAGTCATTTGGGCAGAAACAGAGCAAAGGCCAGCTTGCCCAGTTCTGTTTCTTTCAGATGTTTTCTTTCTCCTGCCTTCCCATTACCTTCCCCATCCCCCTGCTTCCTTGTGGTAACATAGCAGGTGCATTAACCCAGAAGGTCCGTCTGAAGCTGTGCACCTCATTTCTGCTATTTAATCCATGCCCAGAGGCATCATTGTATTTCCATTTGGGTCCTAACCACACTTCCCCTGCAGTTTCCCTTAAAAAGTAAGGTTCATATCAAGTGAGTGTATTCACAGGACTAAGTACTGTTTGCCCAACACTGGTCCTGTGGGCGGTTCCCTACTCTAAATACATCCATTTTCAAAATTTGTCTGGGGATCTGTTTGGTAAGACCTAAAGACGCACGGGGAAGAATTTACGGAGTGTGGGAAAAGTTGAGACGCACAGTCCCAATCCAAAACAACACAGTTAATCGTGGGGAAAGGCCAGTTTTGGGGGCCCCGTTGTACAGATCATTTAGGTTGTCCTATATCGTCCACTCTAGAAAGCCTCCTGCCTGTGCCCTAGACAGAAGGGGTTATAATAAATTTGGGGAAAAAAGAAGGAAATGCCTTTCTCGAAAGCAGGTCAGTCGGCAGGTACTCCTGGTTTCTTAGAGATGTGGAGCCATCTGCTGTGTTTCGTCTTTCTCCCCTGGAGTGTCTATGAACAAGGGGCAGCATTAAGGCGTCATTGGCAGTGGGAGGGGCTGCACGCACCGGAAGGCACTAGCCCTGGATGAACAGAGGGAAGGACCTCCCAGGAAACAGAGAGTTCAATACCTCCCAGGAACCAACAGCATCCAGCACTTGACTGGCTTTTGAGGCCCTCCCTCCCTGGGCTCCAGGACCCACTTCTGTTGGGTCTCTACCTACATCCCTGACCCTTTCTACACAGTTTCCTTTAAGGACTTGTTAACCACCTCCCTCTATAATGCTTTTCTTTAGTGTGCTGGGCACCTGCACTGCCAGAATCATTTACGGATCTGATTGCGGCTTAGGTGTGCTTACAAACGGGGCTTCAGCCTCCACGATCGGCCTCCATGTGGATTCCTTAGAATCCTTCCTTGGAGATGGAATATATATCTGTTGGCTTTATTTCTTCACGTTGTTTGATTTTGTGAGGTTAGAAAGGGATTATCTTACCTAAAAAATGTGTCCGGGGCCACCTGGGTGGCTTAGTCGATTAAGAGTCCAACTCTTGGTTTAGGTTCAGGTCACGATCTCGCAGTTTGTGGGTTCAAGTTCCACATCAGGTTCTGTGCTAGCAACCGGGAGCCTGCTCGGGATTCTCTCTCTCTCCCTCTCTCTCTCTCTGCCCCTCCCCTGCTCGCTTCCTCTGTCTCTCTCTCAAAATAAATAAATAAACTTAAAAAAAATTTTAAAAATGTGTCTGGTGCCCCTGATGACCAGAAGGCCATGTTAGAAAGTTCTAGAAACCATGATCCCCTAATCCCATCTCTGACCATTATTATGATTGAATGGATTCTGACTAAAAAGAACCACAGGGGTCCCTGGGTGTCTCAGTCGGTTAAGTGTCCAACTTGGGCTCAGGTCATGATCTCGCAGTTCACTAGTTCGAGCCCCGCATCACGCTCTGTGCTGACGGCTCAGAGCCTGGAGCCTGTGTCTCCCTCTCTCTGTGCCCCTCTTCCACTTGTGCTCTGTGTGTGTCTCTCTCTCAAAAATAATAAAGAAAGAAAAAATTTTTAAAAAGAGTTAAAAAAAAACAGCCAACATGGGATGCCTGGGTGGCTCAGTCGGTTAAGCGTCTGACTCTTGATTTTGGCTCAAGTCAGGCTCTCACGGTTCATGGGTTCGAGCCCCATGTCAGGCTGCACACTGATAGCACAGAGCCCCATGTCAGGCTGCACGCTGATAGCACAGATTCTCTCTCTCCCTCTCTCTGCCCCTCCCCCTGCTCTCACTCTCCCTGTTTCTCAAAATAAGTAAATAAACATCAAAAAAAAAAAAAATAACAGCCAACAAAGGACCAGCTCAACCTGATAATCACTGCTGCTTCTCTGTGTAATTTCTCTTTGCCACTATCAAGAAGAGCAAAATATTCTCACCCTAGCTTCTCTGATTGTCTCCCTAGGCAGCATTCTTCTCCTATGTCCCCTATGGCACCACGAGATCAAGGGCACAAACTATCTGTACAGAGGCACAAGATCTATACTATTCACAGATCACTGTTAATTGCTCTGATCTCAACCCTATCCTGCTATTCGGAGATTGTAGGCATTCAAAGTTACGTTCTCAATACACACATTTTGACAGTAGGAAATTGCTCATCTCCATTTGTATTTGGACACCTCTTATGCTCTGCCTCCCATCTTCCCACTCACTTTCTACTCCAACCATTGCCGTAGTAAGCAGATTTACATAGTGGCCATGGCCTTAGCCTCACCCTCTCTGTCCTCTGTAGCATGTGATGCCTGCAGGAAGCTGCCCAGAATTCACAAGTGCAAGGGAGTTAATGTCCCCAGAGCAATTTTGGCCAAGGCGACACTGGAGCGGGTGGATGAGCACCGCCGTCTTCCATCATTCAGTTGAGCAATTCTAAGGTGGGATTGAGCCCAGTCCCCCACTGTGTAGACCCGTCACGACAACACTCTTCTGTTTCACTCTTCCCAGGTCCCCACTCTACTTCTCTGGTCACTTCCTCAAATGAGCTAAACATGGAGAAGCCACATTGTAAGACTCTGCTTTGGAGGCCAGCTGGGGTATGAGCGAAGACATCTTCTGTTTAAGGCTTGCTTTTCTCTAAGAATTGTCTCTTCCGTCCCCTTCTCTGGTCTAGGTTGTTTCCGTGTATTTCCCTTAAATTCTTGCCCCATCCTCTATGTCCATGTCTCTTATTGTGCTACAGAGTGATGAAGGGTTGTATTGGCATTGGTTTGCTTGCTGAACTGTTGGTCTGGGCCATCCAGAAACCATCCCTCCTGTTCGGGGGGATTCCTGAGTGAGAGTCTTGGTGGGAGGGAGAGCCCCACCCTTCCCTAAAGATGCCCAAGCAAGGACCCCATTTCTTTGGCTGTCCCTTGGTAGCTTGGACGTGGTCATATATTCCAGTCTTGGCCAACCGGATGCTTCCATCTGGGAAAGTGATTCTTAAGCAACTGACACAAAAAACACAGGAACTGTTGCCCAACTACTCATCGTAGAGATGAGTCAAGAGAGGAGTCAAGGGTGTGGCCCTGACAGCCCGGAGCGGCCGGAGCAGTAGTGCTGGTGGTGTTTTTGTAGCCGGTCTGCTCCTGCCATGCAGCCTTGACTCTGCTTCTGGTGACGGCCAGCCTCCATGCCCGCCTTCCAAGCCTGGTCTGCCCCACGGTCTTTCATGAATTACTTTGCAGCTGAGTTAGCCAGAACCTGCCTCTGTTGCTTGTGATAAAAAACACAGGGTCTTTATTTCCCTCAAAGAAGTTAAATTAAATTCAAGTTAAGTTCATACCTTTACAGGTAGCCTGGTTCTCCGTAAGGCAACTGCCAGTTAACTTCTGTTCTGGGCTTCTTCTAAAATGATCCTTTATCCTCTGTCAGTATGTCCTGCTTCTCTCTGTATCCCTTTGAATGATGCCCTTCCTTTCAAAATTCCTTTATATTCTACCCCCCAAGCATAGCCCAAGGAGCGCGAGGCCCATGAGCAGGTGGCACCCCACCCTTCACGTCCACCCTTGGTGACACCTGACCCTCCACTGCAGAGGGTTTCTTGAATCCCAGATGGTTTGAGCAAAGTCTGTTTCTGGCAATCACTGGAAAACTTCTGCGGCAAACGGGTCAATTCTCTTTTTTGTCAGCAACGGTGATTTCACAAGAGAAATGGTTGTTTTCTAGCTTCTACACAGGCATCCTGAAAGCGACGTGAGGAAAAGCTTTTGAAATAGGTGTCATCTTTGAAAGAGACCCAAAGTATAAAGGATATACTTGCACTGAATTGTGCTGTGCCTCATCATTTCCATCTGACCAATGGAGAGAGAGTTCTGGTCCCCAGTCACTTGTCTAACTGCTTTTGCCTTTGGAAAAGCTTTATGCATTAGACTGTCGGGTCCCTTAATGCCATCCACAGATTACAAAAGCAGACATCCGTGGTGAGTTTTTTATAATCCTTTCACTGTTCTCAGGCACGGCCCACAGGTAACAGGCGTGCCTTTCCCCACGTCTAGGGGGCGCTATTCATATAGCCTAGTGTTTACAAAGCTTTATCGCTGGAGTTTTGCCAAGGCGTCACCAGCGCAGCCAGGGGCAGCAGCCCTTGGAGTGAGAGACATAAAAAACACAAATTATTAGAAATGAAGGAATGATTCCTCCATCCCTTTGATGAAACCCCCAGCGGGTGTGCAATTAATTCCCGACAGAAGTACCGAAGCCCGGGCTGGTTTATAAGCAGCAAAGAAATGTCTCATTTATATTCCACTTGCAGAGATAAGGAAAAGGTATTTAAAGGCTATTTAGTCACTCTCTGGCACTTGAAACTTATGGATGGCTCTGTTAAAAGTGAGGATTTTAAGAGTGAATAATAAAACCACTTTAGAAGATAACTAACACTATTTTATTTTTCTCTTCTTTTTCTAAGGTGGATGTGAAATATGAATTTGTATCACAGACGCAGGAAAGATAGCAAATGATTTGCCCCGTGGGGATAAAGCTTCCCACCTCCCATCTCCGGCAGAACAGACTGCTGATTTGCAAGGCCAGTTTTACCCACTGAGTTCCTCTGCTCTATTTGAAGCTTCTGCAGGAAGAGTCCACTGTTCCTACTGAAGCAAGATGCAGATTAGTGATTTTTTTTTTTTTAATTTTTACTGGTCAATGACAAATGTCATCCACAAAGGCAGACAATTTTGATTCTATGCTGGTGGAGCCTCACTGGGGTCCTCAAATCACAAATCAGTGAGACTGTCGGAGGCGAATTCCATTCCTACATGCTGACAGAGCTTTCCTGGGCTGGATAGGCTACAGATTTCAAAGGTGAGAAGCTGCTAGAAGCCTGGAAACAACTGAAGATTGATAATGAATTGCACAACTGTTATTATGAACTAAGGAAACTTAGTGGAAATGAACCTGAGGCTAATTCTTTATCAATTCATGAGACACTTCTCCCCAGGCAATCTGGCTGTGGGTATCAAAGAGTAAAAGATACATAGCCTTTGGCCAACCAATTCAACGCCTAGGATTAAAAAAAAAAAAAAAAAAACCCTTCATTTAAAAATAGTATTTTCACATGATTCAAAATTTAAAATATTTTTTCATTTTTTTTAATGTTTATTAATTTTTTGAGAGAGAGAGACAGAGGCAGAGACAGAGACATAGACTGTGAGCGGAGGAGGGGCAGAGAGAAAGGGAGACACAGAATCCGAAGCAGGCTCCAGTCTCTGAGCCGTCAGCACAGAGCCCGATGCGGGGCTGGAACTCACAGACTATGAGATCATGACCTCAGCTGAAGTCTGACTCTCAACCGACTGAGCCAGGAGCCCCAAATTGAAAATATTTTTTAAAGTACATAATTAAAAAATCTCTCACACTTTTGTGTTCTAAAGACCCAGTTAACCAGGGCACCTGGGTGGCTCAGTTGGTTAAGCATCCGAATCTTGATTTTGACTCGGGTCATGATTTCATGGTGATGAGTTCAAGCCCCGCATTGGGGTCTGAGCTGACAGTGCAGAGCCTGTTTGGGATTCTCTCTCCCTCTCTCTCTGCCTCTCCCCACCTCTCAGAATAAATAAATAAACTTAAAACAAATGACCAGTTTTCCTCCATACAAGCAACTGCTATTCAGTTCTTTGTATTTTCATATATATATATATATATATATATATATATATATATGGATTATGTAAACAAATCCACATATATTTCCTCCTCCTTTTTAAAATTAATTAACTAACTAATTGATTAATTAATTAATTAATTTACTTTAGAGAGAGAGTGCATTGAGCAGGAGAGAGAGGCAGAGGAGAGAGAAAGTCTTCATCAGGCTCCACACTCAGTGCACAGCCCAACACGGGGCTCGATCCCATGACCTTGGGATCACGACCTGAGCCGAAACCAAGAGTAGATGCTCAGTCACCTGAACCACCCAGGGGCCCCTCTCCCTCAATTTATTAAAATAACAATCATACCATCTACATTTTTCCTTGGATTTTTTTTTTTACCATAAACATTTTGGGGAAATAATTTTAGATTTACGGAAAAGCTACAGTAACACGAAGAGGTTTTATATACCCTTTACCCAGTTTCTCCTAAAGTTAACATCTTATATCGGTGTAGCACATTTGTCAAAACGAACGTATTAAACTCAGTACATTGTAATTAATGAAACACAGACTTTTTTGGGGCTCCATCAGTTTTTTTTCACTAATGTCTATTATCTGTTCCAGTATCTGAATCCAGGATACCACAATGCATCTGAAGGTAGATTCCTCTTCTCCTTCCCTCCCTCCCTCCCTCCCTCTCTCCCTTTCTCCCTTCCTCACTCTCTCCTTCCCTTCCTTCCCTCCCTCCCTCCCTCCCTCATTTCTTCCCTCTATGTCTCTCTCTCTGTCTCTCTCTCTCTCTCTGTCTCTCTCTCTCTTTCTCTCTCTCCCTCCTTTTCTTCTACTTATATAGCAAAAATAACTTTGGTATGTATGGGTGTTGGGGCACGAATGGGGTATGGTTTTTAATGCAGGTATTGGGAAAACACTACGACAGTTTGCATCCAAAGCAGGTCTATCTCTTGGAAAAACTGCCTCCTTTTCCCACCCCCTGGCGACCACTGTTCTGATCTCCCCCACTACAATTCACTCTAATGTTGCCTTTTTCCGAATGTCATCAAAATGTGGTCACACAATTTGTATCCTTTTGAGACTGGCTTCTTTTACTCAGCGTAGTGCCCATGAGACGTGGTATATACCACTACCATCAACCCCTTTTCAGTGCCAGGTAGTATTCCCTGCGGATGCACCACCGGTGTTGATGCACTCAGCGATGAGTGACACTGGTTTTGTTTTACCTTATTTACTCCGTACTGAAACTCTTACGATTGTATCCTAACCATGTGCAAGTATTTCCACTGAAACATTATTATTGTCCTTATTTTTATTGTATTTTATTTTTTAAATTGTATTTAAATCCAAGTTAGTTAACATATAGTGTAATTATGGTTTCAGAAGTAGAATTTAGTGATTCATCACTTACATATAACAGCCAGTGCTCATCCCAACAGGTGCCCTCCTTAATGCCCATCGATCATTGAGCCCATCCCCCAACCCAACACCCGTCCGGCAACCCTCAGCTTGCTCTCTGTATTTAAGAGTTTCTTTTGGTTGGCATCCTTCTTTTATGGTTTTTCCTTCCCTTCACCCATGTTCCTCTGCTTTATTTTTTAAATTCCACACATGAGTGAAATCATATATTTTTCTTTCTCTGACTGACTTATTTCACTTAGCATGATACCCTCTAGTTCCAGCCACATTGTTGCAGATGGCAAGATTTCATTTTGTTTTGATCGCCAAGTAGTATTTAATTGTGTGTGTGTGTGTGTGTGTGTGTGTGTATCCCACTTCTTGTCCTTATTTTTAAACACAAAACTAAGGTGTGATGTAAAAAAAAAAAAAGAAGAGAAGAAGAAAAACCCAAATGATGTAAAAGTGAAGAAACAAAATATGGATGCTCTCTCCTGACCCCAAATACACATGAAGACAATAAGAAGCTCTTAACAGTTTTCTCCGACTCCTTCTAGATTGTTTTATTTTGTACCTCTTTTAAATTTTTTTTTATTTTTTATTTTTATTTCTATTTTTATATGTATTTTATACTCTTTTTCAACAAACTCTCTTAAATATTAATCGTATACCTTAAATGTGTATTATATATATATGTTTTTAAGTGTCTATGATATATTTACATAGTTTGAAGAATAGTGATAAAATGATCATGTAGGTGCCAATCATGCAAGTTAAGAAAGATCAATCCAAGGACCTCTGTAGTTTCGTGCACCTTTCCCCAACCTTCTCCCCTGCCTCCCCCACAGGGGTGACCACCATTTTCTCTGTACTTCTCATTCTCTGCTCCTTTATAGTTTTGCTATGTGTATATGTATATGTATGTATGTATGTATATATATATATATATATATGTATATATATATATATATATATGCAATATATATAGCAAATACATATATATGCAATATATATAGCAAATACATATATATGCAATATATATAGCAAATATATATATAGCAAATATATATATAGCATGCATATATATAGCAAATATATATACAGCATGTATATATATAGCAAATATATATATATAGCATATATATATAGCAAATATATATATATATGTAGCAAATACATATATAGCAAATATGTATATATATATATATATACACAATACATTACTTAGTTTTGCCTGGTTTTGATCTGTAATAAATGGAATCAAGCTGTATGTGTTCTTTATATTTTCTTTTTGACTAAATTTGAGTTTTTGTAACCCACTTATGCTGATGTATAAAGATCTGTTTTATTTATTTCCACTCCTAGATGATATTTAATTGCATACATATATCTAAATGCATATATCTGCTACAGTTTTGAAACACTTTTGTGTGTTTTTAAAGAAAGCACACAATTTTGTGATCACATAAATTTTGTGTAATTTTGTGATTACACAAAAATGCTGCCAATAACAATCTTGTATATGGCCTAGGAGGAAAATCGCTAGATAGACAGGTATCTATCCACTGGATAGTTCCACTGGACAGTGGAACTTGTATCTAAAGTACTTGGTCTATTATATGCTGACCAGCAGTGTCTAGAGTTTCTCTTGTTCCACATTCTTGTCAACATTTGATATTATAGACCTTTTTTATGTTTGCCAATCTGGTGGGGATGGAACAGAATCTATTTTGGTTTTACTTTGCATTTTTCTGACTCCTGATGGGTTGAGGCATATTGAGTTTGAATATTTTGATAATTCTTGGTTCTTTTATGAAATCTTTATATAAGAAATGACTTGTACATATTTTCTTTCATGGAAATGGGATGTTTTATCATTTCATTACTGTCTCAAAAATCAGTATACTAATCCTTTGTTGGTTAAGAATGGCACATCCATCATCTTCCCAAGGCATGGCTCATAGTTTTAGCCCTTGGAAGTATCTTGGATGGACTGAAATTTATTGCTGGTGAATTCATCATCTTCCCCTGGATGATGTGTTGTGCTTTTTGCATTCTGTTTAGGAATTCTTTACTACTTCAGGATCATGAAGATATTTTTGTATATTTTTTTCTGTAAGGTATCAAGTTAGGATTTTCCAGCTTGAGTCCTTAAGCTGTCTGGAATTGATAAAACACAGTTTGAGTATTTACGAATAAGGATTTTAAAATCAGTCCACCTGAGTTTTGAATCATAGTTCTTATCCCTTGGTAAATTTCAACATGGGCAAATTTCAACCTGAGGAAATATTACCCTGGACAAGTTACTTGACCTCTGTGTGTCTTAGTTCAGCATATGTAAAGTAAGGATTATTTTATTTTATTTTATTTAGAATAATTTTTAAAAACCTCATATTATATTGTAGCTCTGACTTTAAAATGAGTTAATATATATTGAGTACTAGAAGTCTAAAACCTTAATTGTGTATGGTATAAAGTAGGAGCCCAGTTTTATACCTTCATATGGATAATTTAGTTGTCCTAACATCATTTATTAAATAATCTATCCCTCCCCAGTGATTTCTAATTCCACGGTGTCACACATCAGCTTCTGGTATATATGCGTGTGTGTATGGTTTGAGGCTATTTTCCACTGGCTTATTTGCATATTCTTGCATAAATGATGCATTTTCTTTGTGACTATAGTTTTATAAGAAGTCTTAATTACTGATAGGGAAACTTCTTCCACTGCTCTCCTTCTTTGGGGATAGCTGGCTCATCTTGGTGCTTTGCTCTTTGATATGAATTTGAGAATGACTAAAATCCATGAAAAAGGAAAATATTGGATTATCTGTTAGAATTGCATTGAACTCAATTAAGTAGATCCAATGTCTTTAGGGTATTGAGCCTTAGCCATTCCGATTGGGTCTTTTAAATGTCCCTTAATAAAGTTTTATCATTTTTCTTAAAAAGGTCTTGCAATCCTACATTAGATTAATTCTTAATTACCTTACTTTATGTTGCTTTGATAAATGCTGCTTTATTTAAAATTGAATTTTCTAATTATGCTTTTGTATTGAATAAAATGCAGTTGACTTTTTTAATGTTAAGAAATATGTCTAAACTGTTACGAATTTAGTCAGTTGTACTTACATTTTTTTAAGTGGAGGTTTCCCTGTATAAGTAATCATATCTTTTCCAATAATGGCAGTTTTGTTTCTTACTTTTCAATCTCTCTATGTTATATGTCTTTATGTTTTATTGCATTAGCTAGACCTTCAGCATTCTGTGGCACAGGAAAAGTAATACCAGCCGTTTTATCTCCTTTCTGATTTTAGAAGGAGTACTTTCAATATTTCATCATTGGCTCAGCTGTTTGCTGTAGATTTATTATGGAGTCTTTTCCATTCCTAAATTAAGAGATTTGTCATTAGTAGCTGTCAAATTTTATCAAATGCTCCTCCTGGACCTATTAAGAAGACAAGGAATTTTTATCTTTTTATCTTTTAAAATGTTCTGAAAGATTTCATATAATATTTAAATTGTTTGTCTCTTGAATGTTTAACAGAACTTTTTATGGTATTATCTGGCTTATATTTGTGGGAAAATCTGTGACAGATGATGCAACTTGTTTAAAGACTATAATATCATTCTGCTTTTAAATATTTCTTAAGGGGTTTTGATAAATCATACTTTTAAGGGATGTGCCTATTTACATAAGTTGTCAACTTTATTGGTGTAGAGACTTAAAAAAATATTTTATGTTTATAATCTACTACATCTATAAATTGTACTCTTTCTATATCTTAATTTCTCATTTGTGACTCCCCATTATTTTGAGACCTCTTGGAGGGGTCTCATATTTTCTTTTTCTTCTCAAAGTAATTCTAACATTCTTAATCCCCTGTATTGTATTGGTATGATCTTTTTTAAATTTCTTCCTTCCTCTTAATTATTTTCTTTTGTCCACTTTTTTGGGGGGTTCTTTTGTTTCTCTTTTCTTTGACTTCTTCATTTGTTTTGTCTAACTCATTAATTATCAGGCTTTATTTTAATAAAATCTTCTCAAGCTATACATTTTCCTTTAAATGTTGCATTAGCTCTATCCCACAGATTATATTTTGTGCAAAGAATGGCCAGGCAGCCAGCAGCACGTATATGTGTCAGGCTGCAGGAACTGTGTGCATTTGGAAAAACATCATGGGGACAGGATAAGATCGGGGTGTTGGTCCCTCATGGCCCCAGCCCCCAGCCCCCAGCCCCGGCCCCTTGGGGCTGCTCATAGCAGTCTGAAAGGCTCCAAAGTCACACTCTGGGAAGGGAACCTCAAATCTTGGGTGCACCAACTAGGAAAGTAATGGCTCTTCTCCTGGTCAAATCAGGCATGGGGACTCAACTGCAGTATGATTTGGCAAGACCTACCCTCCAGTCCCACCCTGCATGCTCTATGTTCACGGCTGGATAGAAACAGCTCTTGCATGGGCACAATCAGGGGATAGGGACCTGAGGCCAGTTGACCCAAAGTTCTGGGCCTGAACAGGTTTCCTCGAACCTTGCGTGAGACTAACTGTTGTTAACCCTTGGCGATGCCTGCCTGAAGGGGATCAGTATTTTTCTGATTAACACTTATTTGCCAATATTGTTTTCAGGATCCAAGTATTTTTCGAATTTCTCTATGATTCCTTCTTTGAGTTATTTGCAAGTGTGTCTTCTAACGTTTCCAATCTATACAATTGTCCCTACTTTTTATTAGGAAAATTTCTGTATGTACAGACAATTTGGGAAAAAAAAGTAGAATGAATTCCCACACGCCCTAGCCTTAGATTCAACATTGTAAACATTTGGCTGCATTTTTGTCTTTTGTCTGTTCATATCTATCCATTGCAAAGTTGCTAAATCTTGTAAAAATATGTTGAAGACATCACGGCCCTAAACACTTAAGTATTTATCTCCTAAAAAATGACATTTTATATAGTTCATAACAATATTGTTATTACAGTTAAGCAAAAATGATTGCAGATATATAGCGTAAACTCTGCCTCAGTCTTAATTCAAATGTCTCAATGTCCCCCAAATACACTCTATAGCTGTTTTTTTGTGTGTGTGGTTTTTTTTTCCATAGAGAGAGAGAGAGAGAGTGCAAGTTAAGGACAGGGGCAGAGACAGAGAGACAGAGAATCTCAGGCAGGCTACACAGGGAGCGACACGGGGCTCGATCTCACAACTCTGAGATCATGGGCTGGGCTGAAATGAAGAATTGGATGCTCAACCCACTGAACCACGCAGGCACCCCCCCCCCCTCCCAAATACACTTTATAACTGGATTTTTTTTGTTCCAGTATCCCATCAAAGTTCACATCTTGCATTTGCTTCTAATATCTCTTTAACACTTTATTCTGGAACATTCTATGTATATTTTCTTTCATAACATTGACTTTTTATGGAGCCCAAAGCTGTCATCGTATAAAACGACTCCCAGTCCGGTTCTCATTAGTTCATCCTTGTATTGTTTTATTTACTCTTCAACCTTTGTATTTCCTACAAGTGCAGTTTGGAAGTCTGGGTGCTCGATTTGATTAGGACGGACCTTTTTTGGCGAGGGGCTCCTTAGGTGACACTTGTCTCTAAAGTGTGTTGCATCAGAAGCTCCCTCCCTACGTGAGATTTCCTACCTTAGTGAGCGTCAATGTAACTTATTTGTTAAAAAGTACTGACAAGGTTCCCCATTGTAAAGTCCTTTTATTTTCCTCTTCTGATTAATAAGTCACCTGTGGGATGATATGTCACCAACATTTCACAGAACAGTTTTATTATCCACTGGTGTTCCTTGCCCAGTCAGTTACTACATTGTTGGTTACAGTTTTCTGTTCTGCCATTTTTTTAATGTTTATTTATTTTTGAAAGAGAGAGACAGAGAGAGAGTGAGCAGGGGAGGCACAGAGTGAGGGGGGCACAGAGGACCCGAAGTGAGCTCTGTGCTGACAGCAGCGAGTCGGATGTGGGGCTGGAACTCATGAACCCACAAACTGAGCCAGAAGTCAGATGCTCAACCAACTGAGCCACCCGGACGTCCCATCTGTCATTTACTCTGCCTTTATCTCCTGGCTTTTCTCTGTGAAGCGCTTTTCCTTTACCCTTCCTTTCTCCATTTCTGTCTCTCTCTCTCTCTTTTTGAGATTCATTACAGATTAATGTATTACAAGGCGTACCACCCAGAATTTGGCCTCCTTGGGGAGAGAGTGGGTCTCTATTCAAATACCAGAGACTCTCACTGTTTTTACCAAGTTTTAGTAGATTTTCTTGAATTTTGTTTTTCATTTGCACTATGCTTTGAGAACATTTCCATAGATTTGAATATATATATAATATATATATTATATATACTAAATGTATATATAATATATAATATATATTATATATACTAAATGTATATATAATATATAATATATAATATATAATATATAATATATACTAAATGTATATATAATATATATTATATACTAAATGTATATATAATATATAATATATATTATATACTAAATGTATATATAATATATAATATATAATATATAATATATAATGTATATGTTATATATTATATATAAATTTCAGCAGGTTCACCAGAAAGCAGGTGTATGGAGTGCCTCACTGGGTTGAGCTGTGGTGCTGCAGCCCTGTCCTGTATTTCCTATTTTAGTCCCTGGTGGTGGGAGAATGGAGTTCGTGTGATTTCAGTCTTTTTAAATGTATTGAGGCTGGTTTTGGGTCCTAGCGTGGGGGCTATCCTGGAGAATGTTCCCAGTGCCCTTGAGAACAATGTACATTCTGCTGATGTTGGATATGGTGTTTTTATAGACGTCTGCTGTGTCTATTGGGTTTAGAGTGTTTTCCAAGTCTCTCATTTCCTCGTTTTCTCTCTAGTTTTTCTCTGCATGATTGAAAGGGGGGCATGTTAGTGTCCCACTAGTATTGTTCAATTTTCTATTTCTCTTGAAATTCTTTCAGTATTGCTTTACATATGTTGAGGCCTCTTTAAAAGAAATTTTTTTTAATCTTTATTCATTTTTGAGAGAGACAGAGAGACAGAGTGAGAACGGGGGAGGGGCAGAGACACACACACACACACACACACACACACACACAGAATCTGAAGCAGGCTCTAGGTTCTGAGCTGTCAGCACAGAGCCCAACACAGGGCTCGAACCCACGAACCGCTGAGTTGAAGTTGGATGCTTAACCGACTGAGCCACTGTGAGGGGCCCTGTTGAGGCCTCTTTTAAAGTGCATATATATCTGCAATTGCTATATCTTCCTGAGTGACTATTTTTTCCTGATAAAATATTTCTTTCTCTCCAGTGATCTTTCTAACAGTTTTAAAGTCTATTTTGTCTAATATTTCTATTGCTCTATTCCATCATCTTCCTTTTTAGCAAGTGTTGTTATACATATTATGTCGACATATAAAAGGAACCCATTGATACATTGTTATGTTTATTACTTTGTATAATTTTATGTGTGTTAAGGAAGCTGAGTGAAGAAAAGATAGAAGAATATATATATAAAGTTTTGTTACATTAACCTTCTTATTATTTCTGGTCCCCTTATTTTGTCCTGTAAATTTGAGTTGCCATATGGTGTCATGTTATTTGTCCCCATCTGCCTTCTTTGCACTTCACTGAACATATTGCATTTATATATGTTCCAGGTCCAACAATGCAATTATATTTATATATATCTATATATAAATATATAGATATAGATAGTATCATTATATATGTATAGTTGTATTAATATATAATTATAAATGTTATTTAAAAACATAAATAGTATTGTAGCTATACATATTTGATACATGCATAATTTATACACACAAATTTAAATTCAATGCAAATTTATGTAAATATATAATTTATAAATATAAATGTTATTAAATATATGTGCTTGTTATATGAATAGAACATATATAGATATTATATGTTACATAATATGCATATATGTAGTTTAAAGTAATTGCTTTTTAAATCAAATAAGAAAAAAAGAGAATAAATATGCAATTATATTGTCTTTTACAACCACCTACACAGTTACTTTAGCTGGTACACTCCTGCTTTCATGTGGATTCAACTGCATGATAAGCTTCTCTGGGGTCATTTGCTTTTCCTCTGAAGAACTTTTTTTTTTTTTTAAGTTTATTTATTTATTTTGGGGGAGAGGGGCAGAGAGAGAGAGACAGGGAGCGAGAGAATCCCAAGCAGCCTCTCCGCTGTCGGCACGGAGCCCAACATGAGGCTCGAATTCAGGAAACAAACTGTGAAATCGTGACAGGAGCTGAAATCAAGAGTCGGGCACCTAACCAACTGAGCCACCTTGGCTCCCTGGGAGAAGCTTCGTTAGTATTTCTTATGAGATTGGTTTGCTATCACTGCATTTCCTCAGCTTTTAATTTTTCTCAAAATGTCTTTATTTGGCCATAATGAAAAAAAAATACCATTTTTTCTGGATATAATTATTGGTTGACAGTTTTTCATTTCTTTCAGCACTTTGGGTATGTCATCCCCCTGCGTCCTGGCCTCTATATTTTCTGATGAAGTCACTTGTTGATCTCATTGGAGTTCCCTTGATGTGATGAATCATTCTTCTTTTGCCATTTTCAAGATAGTCTCTTTATCTTTGACTTTTAGTACGTTTACTATGATGTGTCTGTGTGTGGATCTCCTCGCATGTATCCTACTTGGAATTTTTTGAAATTTTGGATATGTAGATTCATACTTTCATCAGATTTGGACATCCTTCAGCCATTATTTCTTTGAATATCTTTCTACCCTTTTCTCTCCTTTCTCTGTCTGTGATTCTCTGTATGTGGATGTTGGTGTGCTTAGTGATGCCCCACATTTTTCTGAGTCTTTATTAATATTTTATTATTTTTTATTCCATTTATCAGATGGCATAATCTCTATACATTTATTTTCAAGTTTGCTGATATTTTCTTCATGAGGTCAGGTAATATAATGCTTGTAATATCCATTTCCTAACTGAGGCTTTATGGATGTAGGCATCCCAATGAATCATTTTACTGACCCTCAGAAATTACATGTAAATAGAACGAGGGTTGCAGTAATGAATAAATAAATGTGTAGAGAATTACCGATGGCATCTGATGCTTCAAATAATTTAGGGAGTAAATCAAGCATGTCTGGGAGAAATTGGTAAGCCTTTATCCTGATCATAAGGCTATTACACAGAAAATCAAATTACCAGAACCTGGTTATGATTCTGAGGAATTAAAACAGATTTTTTAAAAATATACGTACAGATTTATAGTTTTTAAAAAAGCAACATATTCTTAGGAAAATCTAGTACATGAGACATTTATTATTTAGTTTTACTAGTTTCTCTATGTGTTAAGCTTCATTTGCCAATTTTTCTTATGGAAGAATTAGACATTAGAGCAGTATTTATATTTTAATAAGTACTAAGTGAGAAGTGGGACTTTATGAAATTGGTCTTGTCTTCTAGAAATATGCCTCCTACTTCTGAAACAACACAAAGGATATCTTCCTCCGCACCACCACCACCAAAACCCCTGCCCGAAACCAATTCTTCCATTCTATTTAGCTATTATTTACTTATTTCAAGCGGGATGATACTGAGCCCTGAGGGCAATAGAATCTGAGATTTGACAGTGAACAAAACACTAGTTTCTTGACTGATGTCTACAGGACAGAGTTATCTGTTATTGGTATTCATTTTGATAAAATACTGGTGGAGGAAAATTTAGCAACCAATTTTTGGGTGTCTAATCTATGGTAGACTCTGTGATCAGTGTTTTATTTATATTAGTCCCAGTAATTTTCTCAATAACCTTGATGGCTATATATAACCAGCTCAATGTTACAAAATTAAAAAAAAAAAAAAAAGATTCAAGTAGATTCAGTAAAAAATCCTAAGACTTCTCTTTTTCTCTCTCATCAGGTCCAAACCATCATTTTCCACTCTCTCCCTCCCCCCAAGCCCTGCCCACAGGCAATTCTCCATACATTGGCCAGAACCGTCCATTGTAACATGTACATCTGAACGCGTGCCTGGCCTCAAAGCCTTGTAGTGGCTTACCATTGCTCTCAGAACAAAACCCCAGCTTATCGGCCCCCACGGATGCATCAACGGTCTGGCCTCCACTCTGATCTCACCTCCGTCTCCTTAGCTCACTGGTTATGCTGCACCCAAACTGGTGCTCTGTGAAGCTGTCAAACATGCCATGCTTGTTCCTTCCCCTTGCTTCTGCTTGTTTTTATCTTTGCCTCGAGTGCATTTCCCAGTTGGTCCCCTGGGTTGCTCCTTCTCATTATTCGGGGCTCAGTTCCAATGCACCGGATCATGAGGGCCATGGCTTCCACTGCCTTCGCTAATTAATCATCCCCAGCACATGGAATTTTTTTTTTTTTCTAATTTTGATTAAGTGGAGTGATGGAGAGATGGATGGGTGGATGGACAGTGGGTGAATGGTTAAATAACAGAGCTCATAAGCCGAGGAGGTGGAAATCACACACGAGCGCGTCCTTATCCTCAGCTTATTTTATTTCTGTTGCGTGACGTTTGTCTGTGTGGCTTTTTCCAAAGTCAGGTTTATTGAATCAGCATTACCTACAGAAAAAGTTAACCTTTTGAAAATGTGCCGTTCCGCGAGTTTTGGCAAACGTATACAGGCATGTACTCACAATCATAATAAAGATACAGAACATCACCCTAAAGCTTCCTGAATGCAATCCCCTTCATGTTTCGTTGCTGTCAGTTTACTCCCTGCACCCCACCCTTTCTGTTCGCGGCTGTCACACTGTTATCCATTGTGGTAACCGTGTCCAGCTTGCCTTCGGCTGTTGAGCGGCTACTCCTTGGCCCCTGCCACCCCAGGTTCCAATTGATCTCATATTTAGGCTTCCAATTCAGTGACTGCTGTTCCCACTCTAAAGCCCGGCTTATGGAAAAGACCAATTGTAGAACTCTTTAAGGATGCCGGGGGTCCCCTCCCCAATTTCTTTCTCACAGTTATGGGGGAAAGTATGTCTTCTGGACCCTCCCAGGGTAAGTAGGTCTTAAATGATAAATCCACTCGAACACCCTAATCTCACCAACTCTCTGAATGCCTTCTTCTACACTCCCAGCATTTTCAGCTGACTCCGTGTGAGGCACGTTTTTATCCAAATTTCAGCCAATCAGCTAGCCAGACTGTCAACGCCCTTCTAACTCCCCACGAGGCAACATTAAATGCAGAATCTCTGCTTAGCAGACCCATATCAAGATATTTGCCTGATCCCACTTCTATCATTATCCCACACCATTCCACATTATTCCACAGCCACACATGCTCCTCAGATTTATGTCTCTCTATATTAGAAAACTCAACTCATACCAATAATTATAATTATCTTTATTTTTTTAAGTTTATGCATTTATTTGGAGAAAGAGATCGTGAGCAGGGGAGGGACAGAGGGAGAGGGAGAGAGAGAGAATCCCAAGCAGCCTCCTCACTGCTAGTGGGGAGCCCGATGAAAGACTCAGAGATTATGACCTGAGCCAAAATCAAGAGTCAGATGCCTGACTAACTGAGTCACCCAGGCACCCCAATTATTTTTATTTCTTAACCATTTGTGGGTTAAGAAATAACAGTAGCCAATGAGAGCAATTTATTAGAAAATTACCATTTGTTCAGAGATTTTTCCAATCTTATTTTCCAGGCATATTTAGTGGGACTATCCTAGAATTTCACTCAACATAGAATTGAGTTGAAGTGGTTTAGGGTTTTGAATCATGAAATAATGTCCCTTTTTATTTCATATTCACAATGAAATTAGGGGTAATAGCACTTCATCCTCTTAAAATATCCAAGACCAGGGGCACCAGAGTGGCTCAGTTGGTTAAACATCAGATTTCGGCTCAGGTCATGATCTCGTGGTTCATGGGTTGGAGCCCCTCATCGGGCTCTCTGCTGTCAGCATGGAGCCCATTTCGGACCCTCTGTCCCCCTCTCTTTCTCTCTCTGCCCCTTCCCCACTCATGCATTCTCTCTCTCTCTCTCAAAAATAAAGAAACATCATATATAATATATATGATAGATGTATAATATCTGAGACCATGTTAACTTTTCTCATAATATTTATCTAACCGTGGACCCCATGATCTTCATGGGCTTTGTGGAAATGGGTGAAAAATAGCAAATATTTTTGCTAGAGTTTAACACATAGTTTAACTCCTGTACATTTGTTTTTAATCTTCTTCACCCCTACCCCTACTTGTGTTACTATTGCATTTATCAGAAATTTCCAGAAAAATGTGATTGGAAGGCTAAATGTGTTTGATTACATCTTGGTTTTTACATCGTGTTTTTCATTGACTTGATAAAGGACTAAGCTTGCAGGGGAAATTTCAGGGCAGTGTCTAGGAGTCTGGAATTCAGATTTTCTTCTGATTCTTGCTTAGCTAGCCATGGGACTTTGGGGGAGTCACTGCATTTCTCCCAGGGTGGGTTTTTCTCATTGGTAGGGATGAGAAAGACCAAATGATCTCTGAGCATCTTTTTCCTTTACAGTCCTACAATGGTTAGAATGTGGGCTCATTTCTGCAATCCAGCTGAGTTTTCAAACTGGTAAGAGTCTGTGAATGCAGCGGCAGTTTGAAATTTGGCTTCCCCAGTCCAGGGAAGGGAATCTCCCTTCATATGGGTGGAGCAAGACGCTTGGAATTTTCTCTAGAAAGAGACTGTTTTCCCGTCAGGCTTAGAAAGCTGGATGGTATATCTTGCCCACCAGGAAGGAGAAAATAGGGTGGATGAAAATTTGGTATCTGGAATAACTTCCCATGAGAAATGATGGAGAAGCACAGGCAGAAGGGATGACGAACCTTTGCCTTGCCCCAGCAGAAGAGCTGGTGAAATTTAGAAATACATTTCATGCTTTTATTCACCCAGGCTCTCTACCTGGACCAAGAGCTATTGGTGAAACTTTCCACATTAAACTTTCAATTCCGGTAAAGTTCATAGCACCTTCTAACACTGCACGGGGAGGTGACAACATAACATTCCTTTGGGTCTGACGCATAGGGACGCAGTGTGAAGGCTGAAAGGGTTTAGGAGGGGAAGGAACGTACAACCGTGTTTCTACAATATGCCCAACATACAACCTGCATTCACGACCCCCGCTAGATGCTTTATATGGGTTATTTCTCATCCTTCCAAGAATCCATACAAAAAAAGGTGGTTTACAGAGGAAGAAACTGAGGCTCAGTGCAGGGTTGTCGACCTATTTCATTCGGCTCTAAGGGGCTGGTGTGAATTTTTGACTCAGGTCTGTCTGACTCCCCTTCCTCAATTGTATGCACATCAGTTAAACCCAGACTTGTTTTCAACCCCCCGCTGAGAAGCTTTCTTGGACCTTCCAGAGATTATAAACTGTTCCCTTTTCTATAACTGTCTTATTGTGTGGATCATAGAGTATTTGATTTCTGCATTCACGCAATTTTCTTTTCTGCAAGTTGTGAATGTCTGGCGGACAGGGACGATGTTTTATTGGCCTCTCTGAGAATCCTCAATACGGGGCAAATGGTAGGTGGCCAGAAAATATGTGTTCAGCCCAAGTCACATAATCAATTAGCTACAGAGCCAGAACTCATTCCAGACATTTTGACTTCTGCTCCAGAACTATCTCACCGCCCTGTTATTACTTTTAGATTTTCTAATCACATCCAATTACCAAATTATTCTCCCCATAAAGCCTCCTAGTTCCCTCGTCCCAAACCCTGCATGTTATTTCCTTGGGAAGAGAGAAGGATGCCTTTTTGTTTTGTTCTGGTTTTTTGTTTTTAATTTTTATTTTTAAATGCTTATTTATTTTTGAGAGACAGAGAGAGACAGAGTGTGAGCCGGGGAAGAGAAGAGAGAGAGGGACACACAGATTTTGAGGCAGGCTCCAGGCTCCGAGCTGTCAGCACAGAGCCCAGCGCGGGGCTCAAACTCACAAACCGTGGGATCGTGACCTGAGTCGAAGTCAGATGCTTAAATGACTGAGCCACCCAGGCAGCCCTGTTTTGTTCTGTTTTTAATCGCAATTCAAATACAAATTTATTGAAGACTTACTATGTGCTAGGTACAGGTTCATTATGTGCCAAACGCCTTCATGTGAATTCTCTCATTTCATGCTAACAACCTCATGAGCTAAGTGTCATTATTAACCCCATTTTACCGTTGAGGAAGCTAAGAAAGGAAGATGGTAAGTAGACCAAGTTCCCAGAGCTGGGAGGGAAGTCTGTGAAGCGTAGGGACGTTCAGAAAAAAAATTAGTTTTTAGCAAAAGACCTGCAGTATCTTGTAGGATCCTTAAGGCACCTGGGTAGCATCAGGGTCTAGGGTGAGTTAAGTGAATAGCACTCACTCCTCCTAAGCCGCGCAAAGCTCTACCACAGGCTTTTGAAGCAGCTCGCCTGATGCTCCCCATGTTGAATCTATGCGTACTATGGTTTCTTACAAGGTCATGTGGAGGATAAGATTCAGAACATTCCAGGGAGATTACGCTCAAAATGCAAAAACCTGAAAAAGCATTGATAAAAGCCTTCGCCGCATGACTCAGAAGACGGGGGTGTGGTGGGATAACGTACACGTGGAGGCTCTCAAGGCTTATATGATTTTATATGCCCTTTTATTTCCTGAAGCCTCTGAATCCCTCCTGGAGATTAAACTGTAATGACACAACGGATTGAAAGGAAATAGCGTCAAAGATCATATCTGGGGCATTTGGGGATACACGTGACATTATGCACAAACACGGAAGGGGGTTGATCTGAAGTCAGCCAACAATGCCAGACACATACATCTATTTATATTTGTATAAATTTTTAAGTAAGAGGATCAGAGGCAGCAAACCGCCACACAGAGAAAAGTGGGGAGAAGGCCCTTGGTGGGAACGCGGGCCATATTATGGGGGTGACTATGAGAGAGAAGAGGGTGGGCAGGGAGGGTGTGGATATCAGTCTCAGTGAGTGTAGGACTATCAAAATAGCCCTTGCAGGGGACCCCACCATTGGTGAGGCCCAAGTTTCTTTAAAAGGATGAACGATAGGGCAGATGGGTGGCTCAGTCGGTTAAGTGTCCGCTTCTTGGTTCTGGTTGAGGTCATGACCTCACTGTTCCTGAGACTGAGCCCCAGGTTGGGCTCTGGGCTGACCGCACGGAGCCCGCTTGGGATTCTCTGTCCCTCTCTCTCTGCCCTTTCCCTGCTTGCACTCTTTCTCTCAAAGTAAATAAATAAACAAAAAAAATTGTGACAACGACAAAAAGAGAAGTCACCAATGCCTGCTATGTGGGAGACAGACCCAGCCTCCAGCCAATTTCCTTAACACCAGATGGCATTCTGATTTTGCTTGTTCGTTTATTTTCTGTCTCCTCCTCTCCCCCCGTAAAGCGAGTTATATGAGGCAAAGAGCTGATCTCTCTGGTCCAAAGTTAACACTCTCCACTATCAGAGCAGCGGCTGGCTGAGAAGGAGGGAAGAGGGGAGGGGAGAGGAGGGAGGTTGGTTTGTAGTCAACACCATAATGATGATCTGTGCATGCATGTGTGTGCATAGACGGACGCACATACACACATATGCTCACACATCATACGCACGCATAAATGTATACATTGACGTAGGATGCTGTACGTTGTGATAAAAGCATAAATTTAAAACGCTTAATCGAGCAGCTTTCAAGGAGCATTTCAGAGGTTTCATTACGGCCTGACCTCATGTGTGTTGAATGGAGTTTGCAGGCCATCATACATTTTCACAGGATAGTCAGTGTTAGAAGAATATGCAAACAGAAACGATGCGTATAATATAATACAGTAATTAAACAGAAAGAAGTTGAATAAGTGAGAGCATCTGTTGGTCTGTTGCCGCAGAGCTAATCTTCGCCTACACTTTCCCTGGGGGAACTGCCTCTTTCTGGGCCTGGGGCTGTGATTTGGTCAGGGTTGTGGGAGCGGTGGCTGTCCTCATATACCAGCCTATTGGGTAGGGACAGGTTCAAGGTCTGGCCTATGCAACTCAGGCTTGGTCAGGGGTTCACGTGACCCAGGCTGACCAGCGATCATCAGCCCTTAATCCCTCACTCCCTAGTGTCTGGATTACAAACCCGAGGCCTTCTGGTGCCCTGCTTTCTATCCACTGTGGGAGAACTTGCCTGAAAATAAGGCTGACCCAGGGGAAACGGAACCGAAGGCTGTGGGACACGGCCGCTCAATGACGTGGAGAGAGCATCTAGGAGCAGTGTGCCTGAAGACAAGCTCCAGCACCTTCCGTCAAGTGTTTAAGTGGTTTGGGATGGATTTTGGTCACTTGCAAGCTAAAGAGTGCCAAATATAATCGTGTTTACACACTTCTGTTTTGGCAAAACTTTAAGGGAAGGAAAAAGTGTTTTCCATGCTCAATAATTGCAATGGCTGTACATTCTTGTCCTGAATTTAGTCTTTCTGTCCTACAGCTTCCAGAAGTCCCTTGTCTGGTCATGTGTTCTGATTTTGATTTCATAAGACGTAGTCTTTGACATGTATCTCTACCCACACCTTCTCCACTCCATTTGGTGTTTTTTTTTGCTCTGGAACAGAAATATAATTGGGGATGAATGTGTTGAGAAGCATTTTCAGGGGCTCTGCTCCGATTAGGCAACAAGTGAGCATTCCAAATCTGGCCCTACCTGGACCATGCACTTGCACGGCTCTTCAACCCCTTTGTTCCTAATTTTTTTTCCCATTTATGTGGGTAACAGTGTTAGCTAAATTTGATGAAAAGGGATGTTATGCCTTGGCTCAGGCTGCCATGACAGAATGCCATAGACTGGATGGCTGGAACAACGGAGATTGATTTCTCACAATTTTGGAGACTGGAAGTCCTAGGTCAAGGTGCTAGCATATTTGGCTCCTGCTGAGAGACTGTTGCCTGAATTCCAGACGGCCAGCCTCTAGCTAGGACCTTACTTGGCCTTTCTTCACTGTGTGCACATGGACAGATCTCTCTCTTTCTCTTTTTCTTTCTATTAGTCAATGATCTCAGCATGAGGGTTCCACCCCCATGACCTAATGTATCCTCTCTGCCTCCCCAAGAATCCCAGCTCCAAATGCCGTCACATTGGATGGTAGGGCTTCAACACACGAATTTGGGGGGGGACACAGCTATCGAGTGCGTAAAAATGACATACGATAAAAGATTCTATTGCAAAAGGGACCACATGGTAATTTGCATGGCCACTAGAAATGACAGGGCCTGGGATTAGTTTCAGGCATAAATGTACATAATCTCTGACTGTTTTGACTTACTAAGCCAGTTGCTAACAGGTAACCATTTACACGACCTACGCTTCTGGGGGTAACCGTACTTTGAAAAAGGTAAGCTTATAGCCTGATTGTCGAGAAATGTTTCTGAGCGCAGGTCGAAGGCGAGGTGCGAAACTGTTCTGTGAGAGCGTGGACTTCTCCACCCTGTCCTTCCTGGGCTTGCCCTTCAAGGAAGATGACTGTTTCCGAGTGTATCACATTGCGGTGATGTCGCTTTCAATGTGTCCATTCTGTGTTCGACCACCATTATGCCTCCAGGCTGGGAGTCACCAGCCCAGAGTGGTTGTTGGAACCATTGGGGATTGGTATTGATTGAACAGCATATCTGGAGGGGAGGGAAAGAAACAAGGATGACACATTGGTTTGTCATGCCCGAGTTACTTGAGAAGTGAGAAAAATGCTGACCTGGGAGAGCGGTGACCCTCGGAACGAAACCCAAGTGAGTCAGATACACTGTGAGCTCGCCTTGCTGCACCCGGGAATCGGCACATCTGGAGACGGGAACATCCCTCGGTGGGACGACCCAGCGGTGCAGAGGAGGCGAAACGTAATTGAGGCTGTTTATGAAGATCGCTTGCTAACTCAGCTCTTGGCAACACGGGGGATGACCTTTTTCCCCCAAAGTCCGTCTTGCCTTCATATTTCTTCTTTCTTGTTTTGGCCACTACTGAGATTGGAGGTAGTAGTTCTGAGATTAAAAGGCTGTCAGTCAGCAACGTTTGATGTCATGCCTCTTCCCTAAAGAGATTCTGTTTCGGGAAACTTGTGGCCACGAGGTTTACAGCCTAAACCTACTTTCCGCCCCCCCCCCCCCCCTTAGAGGAGAAAGAGGTAACACAGGACCAGGGAAACTAAGAAGTACAGATTTTAATGGCAGAGTAAGCATGTTGTAGTTTTCATTCTCCCAAATAAAAACAATTGGTACGCCGGTTGGTTGGGCGTCTGTCTGTCTTCGGTTCAGCTCACGATCTCGCGGTTTCAGAGTTCGAGGCCCACATCGGGCTCTGTGCTGACAAGCAAGGAGCCTGGAGCCTGCTTTGGATTCTGTGTCTCCCTCTCTCTGCCCCTCCCCTGCTCACACTGGGTCTCTCTCTCAAAAGTAAATAAACATTAATCAAATTAAAAGAAAAAATGAGGGGTGTAGGGTTGAACTGTCTGTTTGAACCCTGATTCTACCCTGTTTTGTGACATCTGACCAGTTCCATGATGTTGCTAAACTTCAACTTTTTAGCTGTAAAATGGTACAGTAATACTTACCTCAAAAGCTGTTGCAAGGATGAAGTCAAGCGATGATGGACGGATGGATGCAAAGTGCCAAAGCATAATTGCTGCCCTATAAAAGCGGTCATCATTTCTGCCTTTATTTATTTATTTATTTATTTATTTATTTATTTTTAATTTTTTTTTCAACTTTTTAAATTTATTTTTGGGACAGAGAGAGACAGAGCATGAACGGGGGAGGGGCAGAGAGAGAGGGAGACACAGAATCAGAAACAGGCTCCAGGCTCCGAGCCATCAGCCCAGAGCCTGACGCGGGGCTCGAACTCACGGACCGCGAGATCGTGACCTGGCTGAAGTCGGACGCTTAACCGACTGCGCCACCCAGGCGCCCCTGTTTTTTTTAATGTTTATTTATTTTTGAGAGAGAGAGAGAGAGCACGAGCAGGGGAGGGGCAAAGAGAGAGGGGGACAGAGGATCCAAAGGGGAGTCCGTGCTGCGAGCAGTGAGCCCGATGCTGGGCTCAGACTCATGCGTCGTAAGACCATGACCTGAGCTGAAGGCAGACACTTAACTGACTTAAACACCCAGGTGCCCCATCATTTCTGCTTTTCAAAGAGGAGGGATCGCTCACCACTAAGTCGCTGAGTCGTGTGCTGTGATCTCATGATTTACCTTAACTCCAGACAGCAAATTAAAGTAAGTTACTAAAGAAGAAACGGGAACTTCAGTGCATACTTGGCGATTTGGAAATTGAGAAGAACACCTACTTCTCTTTCCCCTTAACTGAAAGCAGTGTGACGTGGCGGGCACAAAGCAGGTGGCTTCACTAGGTCAACACCGGGGGATCTGACCGAGACATCAGTAGGGGTCTAACGCAACGTTATCAAAATAATACGTTTTCCTCCATTGTCAATGATTTCAAAGATACTATTCCATGACAGCTAGGCTGGGTGGGGACTAGCTCAAAAGCTCTAGTGAAGAAAAGACCCTACCAGCTCACTATGACCCAACAAAGGTTTAACTGCATTTTTTACTCAGTGATTTCTCTGTTCTGATTACAACTGAGTACATGTATCAGATGCTTTCCTCTTTGGTCTGACCCCCCACCCCCACCCCCACCGCCACTCCTTTCTTTGATATTGTTATATTTGTTACACCAAAGGCAAACTCATTTTAAGAAGGTAAATAAGAATCATTGATCAGATGGAGAAAAAAAATGGGATGCATTTGGAATAAAGAGCAATTTTCAGACATGGGGTAAAAACTGTTGTAACAAAGGAACATCCCAGAATATTTTCCCCTAATCTAAGCAGCGAAAACTGCACAATGGGGAAGGGATCCTGTATGTGTATGCTTTCTGCCTCGGTCTCAGATAGCTTTGATTTTCTGCTTACATGTTGTATAAATAATGATGACATTTATAAAGTTCTGTGCAGTAGGGAATTATATTTAATATATTGTTGTTATTTTGCTACCATGGTGAAACCATTTTCTCAAAATTAAGTAACATAAAATATCATAAAATATTGAGATAGATATGATGAGATTGAAGAAGAATCAAGAAGAAACCCACATGTGCACTGATTTGGAAAACACCAGGTTTCTTCAATAGAAAAAAGGACTCGATGCAAAGCTTTGAGTTTCCGTTTGCCAGTCTCTCTTAGCTGTTTTCAGTCTCTATTTCCACCAAACGTGGGAGTCACTAATTTTTCCTTCCTGACACGACAGCTACAACCAGACATTAATTCAGGGATTGGTCGTGTTCTGGATAAGTGGTTTGAGATGCCAGTAAGCCACGATTTTTCCTTTTGTTGCTTAACGATAGTAAATTGTGGGAATGTTTACAAATGAGAGTAAGAGCCCCTTTGGCATTATGTGAACACCATCATATGCACTGTCAGAGAAGAAAGGAGAAATTAAGTACATTTTATTCCACACCTACTACATGCCAAGGAGGTCACAGAGCACTTTGAAACCATTGTCTCTTTTAATCCTCCCTACGATCTTAGGAACCTTGAGAACGGGAGATTCTTTCACTCTTTGTATAGAGAAAAAAACAGAGACATCGAGGGACTCTGCCAAAGTCTCACATCTTACATTTGAACCTAGGTTCATCTGATCCCAAACTTTACGGCCTTTGCCCAAATTATTACTGAGCCATCAGTACAAGTGGCTGTGGATGATTTCACTCATAGGTGGAATTTAAGAAACAAAACAGATGAACATATGGGGAGGGGTGAGAGAAAGAAACAAACCACGAGAGACTCTTTGAGTTAGAGAACAAACTGAGGGTTGATGGCGGAGGTGGGTGGGGGTTGGGCTGGATGGGTGAGGGGTACTAAGGAGGGCAGTTGGTATGATGAGCCCAGGGTGTTGGAAGTAAGTGATGGGCCACTGAATTCTACTCCTGAAACCAATATTGCACTCTATGTTAACTCACTGGAATTTAAATACAAAATTGGAATGAAATAAAATAAAATAAAATAATAAAATAAAGTAACATTAAAAAAATAAAATAAAGTAAAATAAAATAAAATATTGTCAAACAAAAAAAAAGAAAAGAAATGGATGTGGGATATAGATTTTGGTTATCACAGACTTGCACGTTTGGCAAGGTGGGGGGCGATTTGCAGCACGCAACTTTTCATTTAGAAATATACCACAGTTACACAGCTTCTTGGAGTTATACTCACAGACTCTAAAGTAAAATTGAATTGTCTTGGGGCAGCAAGGTCCTTTGCTGTCACCACAGGAATGCAGTCCAAGCCAGGGTGTCACCAGCAGCTTCTTGGAAAGAATGGGTAACAGACATGATGAGGGAACCATACAGATGGATCCTCCAATTGGCAAACGCTACAGGCATCTGAACACCTTTGGTTTAAGAGCCAACTGATACGAATGTGAGGCTCTGAAACACACGGTCATTGTCTGGGGGGGGAATTACACAGGTACTTAGGGAGTTAAAAGTGGCTGAGGCTGAAATTCCACCCTCTTTCATAATTCCTCTATTTCTTTTTAAGACAGTTGAGAAGGGGGAGGGCTTGGTCCCGTATCAGTGTTCAGGGCAGGGATTAGTTTGCCAAGTCAGTGGAGTTTCCCACTCACCTCTCCCCGCCTTGCAAAGGTCCCGAAGTCTTGCTCAGCTGAAGGTTTTCAGCATGGTGAAAATTCATCCCACTGGATGGGCAGGTAATGCAACTTCTTTTCACAACAGACCTCTTTCTTTGGGGGCATTCTAGCCCGGCCATTCCGGTGCAGGAAGTCTGCGGAGGCAGGTGGGTAGGATTTCAAGTTCCAGCCACTGCTTGGCTGTAATCCCTCCAGGTAGAGATTTAATTAAGCTGAGAAAGTCAGTGTACCATTCACCAAGGCGGCATGTTCTAGCCTAAACCACTTAGTACCTGGGCCAGAACGGATCGAAAGTATAAAATGAGTTTTAGGACGAAGCGGAATGGCTTCAATGGAAAGTAGACCCCGTGTTGAGTCAGCAGGTGCTTCCCATTAGAAGAAGGCTGGTTTTCAAAATCCCCCCCCCCCCCCAAAGAACGAGCGGCTCCCATTGCAGTCATCAAACACTGTAATTGAATCGCGGTCCCTAACTGAACCTGCCATTGAAATGTCACACACCCAGCCCGTTTGCTAGTCAGAGCAGGTATGTGCCCTGCAGACACGGCCACCGCCGCGGAGGAAGCCTTGCAAAGGCGTGGCTTACAGGATCTGAGTTGACTTGCACCGTGCGTGTGTGTTGAACAATGATTGGAATCTGACTCATGCCAGAAGGGAAAGGGTGCACTTGAAGAACTGTCTTTTGCAAGTTCTGGAAGATGATTTATAATGGCAGCTTTATTCGGCATCCTTCCTGTGCACAGCACATCAGAGGTGGAAATATCATGCATGCCAGGGGCCTGGCCATCATGGTATCTACAGGCTGGTGGAGAGAAAAGCCTGAGTCCCGTGGGGGATGCTTCACAGGAAAAGGTATCCGGGAGGATGTAGGCATGCTCTAGACCTTAACAGCCCATGGCTTCAGGCTAGGGAAATCTAGAAAGATCTGTGGATGGGGCGGGATTCAAATCTGGCTTTGTGAGATGGTTGGCATTTAATTGGGAAAAGAGAAGAAAAGGAGGCAATGAGGACACCAGGAAAGCAGAGACATGGTGGGAGGGGGAGGGCCAAATTTGCTCTTGGGAGAGTGGTGAGAGACAGATTTCCCAGGCCAGTTTGTGAATGGCCTCTGGTGGAAGGCCATGGAACATATGGGAACATATCTTTATCCTGTCTGTAGTGGGTAGCCACTGACAGACCTGGCGAGGTGTCAGCAAAGTCCCCTGGTGAGGTGTCATCAAGTTAGTCATAGTCATATGCGGGACCAGGAGCACAGGCATCCCACAGGCATCACTGACAGCTTAGAGATCGCCAGATACTTGGAAGGCAAAGGGGAATCACAGCGGTCTGGGATCGCTCACAGGACAGTAAGAGAGATGCATATGAACGTGGCCTCACCATCATTAGCAGGGGCTGTCGAAGGAACCAGAAGGAGGTGCTATTAAGGGACCACTGTAGTCCGGGTGGGGTGGAGTCCCAACGTGAACAAAACGGGGGAAACCGGAACAGAAAAGAAGGGCCGCTCACTCGCAGGCATGACTCAAAGTCAGAACTGACATTTCGGCCGGTCAGGAGCCAGAGGTCAAGGCCGAGGAGGGGTCTGGAGGCCATTTGGGTAGAGCTGCACAGAGCTGGTGCTTGAGGTTGCTGGAGAACATCAGTACGAAGGACAGAATGACACTGGAGGAGCCCCTCTGGGAGCAAAGAGGGAGGAGCAGGGAAGGAGACCAGGGTGAGGGAGGGAAGTGACGACCACAGGGGCCACCATGGAGAGGGGGCTTGGGGGACAGGAATGTGCTGACTCCTGTCACTCCTCCACCCTGGGATGCTCACCCCTCTCGGATCCCTTCCATGTCTGGGCTGGGTTTGCTCCCACTCACGAACTCCTCTGCCGCATTAAAGAGAACACGGGTGGGGCGCAGAGAAGGTCACTGCCGTCTGCCCAGAGCAGCTTCGCGTTCATCTGGATCCTTCCAGTGCTCAGTCCAACACCAGTTCCTCTGAGAAGCCCTTTCTTCACCCGCCCACCTCTTACCCACTCCCTTCTGTCCATCCCACCTGGCTTCACCCACTGCCCATCGCCCCTTTCCTCACTCAGTCTTAGCCAGACGACCTGGGTTTGGATTCTGGTCCCTTCTTACTGCCGAGATCTCCGTGAGCCTCGGTTTCTTACCTGCCCCACCCCGCCCAAGGAGATAAGCATATTTAACAAGGATAAAGTGAGAAAAATCTTGTGCAAATGCCTAATGCATTGTCTGGACCATGACAGGTGCTCACCCTTCTTGCGTCTTTCCCTGTTAGACTCTCAATAGCTGGTGAGTGAGCATACGAAAGGCTCTCGGACTACTGAATGCATCCTGCTTCCTGTCTCTATTAGAAATCAAACATTTTAAGGGCAGGGTCCTCTCTGGGTCTGGCACGTAGACTCTTGTGCGTGGTGTCGGCTAATTAAATATTTGTCGAATGAATGAGAAAAGTGGTTAAGGAAAGCAGGGCACTCCCCAGCGAGTGATTTCACACCGTGCGTCTGGAGAGGAATTGAATCTTAGGACCCCCGTCTCTCTCAGAACAGGGTCTGGGCACAGCCTCCCTCCGCTCTCTCCAAACAGGTCCCCGCTTTTATGTTTTAACGAAATGTCACAGTGACCTCAGGAGCGCAGGAGGAGGTCGTTAATCAGAGACACATATGCCACTCCTTTGGAACCCGTCAAACACGTGCCTGAAAAATGATCCGTATATTTTCCGCAGTGACAAAAACAACACATTCGAATCTCCCACGGAGTATTAAATCCCACCGGTGAAACAGATCCTCCTGGCAGGGGATTGATAGGCATTTCCCCGACAGCCCCTGGCACGGGCACGTCCCCCCTTCAACCAGTCTCTAAAGGAGGCTAGAAGAAAGGTTGAATTAGCCAGCCGGCTCCCTCCCCACACGGTGTTGTGCGGCATCTAAGCACGCCACACACAAAACACATAACATTCAATTGACCTTTTGCTTATCTATAAACACAGAATGGGCTGCGTGGACCCCGATCCACCAAGGAGCCGTTTCCGGAAAATTTATTTCCTTTTTACTATCCATAAAAATAAATGGCGCTTCACAAAGAAGACACAAAGCCCCCACTCTCTTCCCCTAATAAGATTATGAAAGGGATGTTTTCTCTGAACAATCATAACTGCGTGACATGCTGTCATTTTTTTTTCTATCACGCTTTATTACCTTACCATGTTCAGATCGTCTGGGGTGCGAGGCAGGCTGGGTTTTCCTCTTGTTTTATTTTTGCTGATGTTGTGATGGGGTCAAATGTCTCTGATGTAGGCGAACTTCTCGTACCATCCCTCCCCTCCCCATCAAGGTTTTCCTCTTTATAGTTCCGAAGCTGAGGGCAAATGTGGAGGCCACTTTAGAACAGGGAGAGTGTGTGCTTGGGCATAAATGTGTGAACGCGCACATGTACCCGTGCATACACACCTGCACACGCACAACCTTGCACACTCACACACACGCTCACACTGGGTGGTGCCTCCTGTGTGGCCGGCCCACAAGAGTGGGAAAGAAGTCCTGCCGTCGTGATAGGAAAACAAATATATCTCAGGGCGCCTGGGGGGCTCTGTCGGTGAAGTGTTCAACTTCGGCTCGGGTCATGATCTCGCAGTTCGTGAGTTCAAGCCCCGCGTCGGGCTCTGTGCGGACAGCTCGGAGCCTGGAGCCTGCTTCGAATTCTCTGTCTCCCTCTCTCTCTGCCTCTTCCCCACTCTCTCTCTTTCTCTCTCTCTCAAAAATAAATAAACATTAAGAAAAAAAAAAAGAGTGGCTGTGTCAAATGTCCTGCCATGCCCCTTTGAAGAAGGAAATTAACATGGTGTAGCTGATGTCTACTTCGTGCCAGGTGAGAATACTGCTTGCTTTACAGAAAACCCCATCTTTAACCTTCCCGATAGATTGCTGACTGGTTTTTTAAAATGAGGAAACAGGTTTAGACAAGAGAGGAACTAATCGAAGGTCCCACTGCTAATGAAGAACAAAGGTGGGAGTGTCACCTTCTCCAGGCTTAGTGGGAGGACAAAACTCCCTGGGAAGGAGCAACATGAGGGAAAGACCAGCAGGATCAGGACAGTGGTCTAGGTCCCTGTGACACGTGGCGAACAGAGACCTGCATGAAGTAGGTCAGTCTCTTCAGACACTAATTCTCCGGGAAAAACAGAAGTGTCTGTCTTTCTAACGGGTAGGCTGTTGGGACCACAGCTCTGGAAGTGCCATCATACAAGCTAAGGAAATATAGGGAAAAAAATGAAATCTAAAAATGGGTTTATAAAAACTTACTTGTGTTATTTTGGTTTATTTTTGACTCTCTACATATTTATTATCCTTACATCTATATAAAGTGTGTATTCGAAAAAAGTTTCTAAGCAAAGAGAAGCATATATAACTCACTCAAGATCTTACCATATGTAGGGTAAGTTTGTATTTTAATCCTTATTTTTTCTTATAAATGTTTTTATTTATTTTTGAGAGACAGAGTGTGAGCAGGGTAGGGGCAGAGAGAGAGGGAGACACAGAATCTGAATCAGGCTCCAGGCTCTGAGCTGTCAGCCCAGAGCCTGACATGAGACTCAAACTCACGGACCGAGAGATCTTGACCTGAGCCGAAGTCAGATGCTTAACCGACTGAGCCACCCAGGTGCTCCAATCCTTATTGTTTAGAATTTAATAGCTGGTTTTTGACTACACAATGCATTTTTTATTTATTTAAGGTGTTTTAAAAAATTTGACTCAATTTTTGGTAAATTATAATTTACTGAAATATTATTGGCATAAAATTGTTTAGAATATCTCTCACGGTATTTTAAAAATATCTTTTATTCCTATAGTTACGTCTCTTTGATCTTTCTAATATTGTGTGTGTGTGTGCGTGCGTGCGTGTGTGTGTGTGCCTTGCATAGGTTTTGTTATTCTTAATCAGCTGTGTATCCAAGGAGCCCTGGTTCCTTATTTAGAGACCATAGTTGAAGAGTAGGAGTTCTCTTTGCTGCTGGGTTGGTCAGGGTTTTCTAGGCCTTTCCAGTGAACTGAGCTAGAAAATGCTTTTTGGGGGACACCTGGGCGGCTCAGTCGGTTGAGCATCTGACTTCGGCTCGGGTCATGATCTCATAGTTCGTGAGTTCAAACCCTGCCTTGGGCTCTGTGCTGAGAGTTTGGAGTCTGGAGCCTGCTTCACATTCTATGTCTCCCTCTCTCTCTGTCTCTCCCCACTCATGCTGTCTGTCTCTCTCTCAAAAATGAATAAACATTAAAAAAAAGAAAAATTTTTTTTTTCTTAAAAGTGCTTATTTATTTTTTGAGGGAGAGAGAGAGACAGAGAATAAGCAGGGGAGGGACAGAGAGAGGGAGACACAGAATCTAAAGCAGCTCCAGGCTCTGAGCTGTCAACACAGAGCCCGACGCGGGGTTTGAGCTCGTGAACCTTGAGATCATAACCTGAGCCAAAGTCGGGTGCTCAACCAACTGAGCCACCCAGACTCCCCTAAGAAGTGTTTTTAAGATAAAACACTTCATGGGTTCATACTGATGCTGCCAATGCAAATTCAGAACCACACTTTTCTTAACCTCATCAATATGCAAGCACGCACACATCCTGAAAATTCCATTTATCAAAGAAACCGACATAATTTCTCATCTGTTTTCTCCAGAGGCATCCACAACAGTCTGAAAATTGCAGTGTAAACACTACCACCAACAATGTTTTCTGAAAACATGTTAAGACTTCTATTTTTTATCAGTTCTTAGAAAATACCTTGTTAGGTATGGATAGCCGAATAATGAAGTCAATCTCTGGGTGATTCTATCACCAAATTGATACACAATTTTGCTTTCATTGTTTATAATTATACAAAATATTAAACGATTCCAAAGTCATGTCTGCAAAACAAAGTATATTCAGAGAAGTCTAGTGTTGTCTTCCTGTTCTCATCCCGATCTAGTTTCTACCTTCCCATAGGAAGGTATCAATTTTTATCCTTTTATGATTGTATATTTAATATTAATGTATGTTTTATGTTAATACAAAAATGTGTATATATATTTTAGGTTTGTTATAAGGGAATATAACTTATCAACTATGTTAATGTAAGAAATAGATGTGTGAATGTATCTTTTTATTCCTTTTTTTAGATAAAGAGTTTCATACGATAACATTTTTGGTTTTTTCCCTTTTTTTCCCCTTTAACAATATATTCCAAAGGTTATTTCCCACAAGGGTATAGAGATAGAGCCCATTCCTTTTTACAAGGGCATAGAACTTTATCTGTGATTGTGTCACAGTTTATTGTCTCCTGTTTAGGAACATTTCAGAAGTTCCCAGTCTTTCATTATTACCAATGCGCTGCCGTGGATATCCATGTACGTATTTCTCTCCTTATTTTTGGCAGTGTGTTTTCGGGGATCTATTCCCAGAATCAGGATGGCCAGGCGAAAGTGTACATTTCGCTAACAGCACTTGACCAGACGTACCAAATTCCTGCTAACAGCGGTGGTATTGATTCACGTCCCTGTCAGCAACATGAGAGACATATCCTCACAGATGTGCCACAAAAAATATGGTGCCATGCTTTTAAATTTTTGATGATCCAACTGATTAGGTGGGAAATGGTGTCTCAACGGTATCTCAGAGCTTTCGTTTGTATTTCTCTTATTGTGACTGATGTGGAGCATCTTTCCATACAATTAAGGGCTTGATCACATATACATATTTTCTGTGCGACTTTTCTTCGTAACCCCTCCCCATTTTCCTCTAGTGTCAACATTTGTCATTGGCACGACCTCATCTGTGTAGGTCACGTGCTGACAGCAGACAGAGAGGGGCAGAAGACAAAGTCCGAGTGAAACAGGTGAATATTAGATGAATTCATTAGCATGAATTTTAAGATAAGGCAGCTTGAGATATGATGATTGGAAGAATTCTTCACTGGACACTAATGGAGGGGTTTCTAACTCCTCATCTGAGCCCATAAGTCCACCAAGATCTGGCCTCTGCTACCCCTCCACCCTCATTTTTCTTTATAAAACTCTGTTGTCTTAGGCTCTAGTGGCATTCAGGGAGCGGATGTTAAAAATATGGGCGCCACTGGGAACTCCCTGGGGTGATAGATATATTCTATATCTTGAGTGAGTGGTGGTTACAGTGCTGTTCATATTTTCCAACACTCGTTGAATGGTACGCTTAGAACGTATGCGTGTTATTGCATGTAAATTATATCTAATATATAGTGATGCCCAGACCCCATCTTACCATGTCAGAATTTGGAACCTGCACTTATAGCAAGTTCCATAGGAGATGCTTTTGCATAATAAAGTTTGAGAACATTTAACTACTTGTATTTCCTTAAACTAGCATGATGTTTGGGTTCCTCTGCTTGCTTATTCTGCTTTTTGTTGGACTGTCCCTGAGTACTTGAAGAATGCCCATGCATCCTCAAGTTGGCCATCTGCTGTCTCCTCTCCTTGGGTTGATGTGGGCCCTACCCTCTTTTGATCGCTACTGTGTGTACAAAATTATGACACTTTCATATGTATCTCATTTTATTATGTATGTATGTATGTATACATACATACACGTACAATAGACTGAATGTTTGTGTCCCGCCAAAATTCACACGTTGATATCATTACCCACAATGTGATGGAATTTGGAGGTGGGTCTTTGGGAGGAAATGAGGTCATAGGGGGCAGCCCTCATGAAACAAGTTAGCGCCCTTATAAAAGGAACCTCAGAGGCTCTCTCTCTCTCTCTCTCTCTGCTTCCACCATATGAAGATATAACAAGAATATGGCCATCTGCAAAACCAGAAGGAGACCTTAACCACACTAGCACGCTGATCTTGGATTTCCAGCTTCCAGAACTGTGAGAAATACATGTCTCTTGTTTATAAGCCACCTGGTCTATGGTGATTTGTTACCACAGCCTTACCTGAGACTATATTGATGTGACTTTATATTTTTTTATATTCCATGACTTTGGTGAAGGAACGGTGAAAGAGGAGTCTAAGGATATAGGTTAAGAGTTTATTTTTGAAGGTCATACATATCAGGCTGAAAAGTTGAGTTTTAATTCATTAGCTATCACTTAAAGAGCGTTTGTTTTATACTAGGAACTATGTTAAACACAGTGTAACTTTCATTGCACTACTTTCCTTTGTGGTGAGTAGTATTTATTTTATTTTATTTTATTTTATTTTATTTTACTTTAGTTTAGTTTATTTATTTATTTTGAGAGAAAGAGCATGTGTACATGTGAGTGGGGGGGGAGTGGCAGAGAGAGAGAGAGAGAGAATCCCAAGCAGACTCTGCATGGTCAGTGCAGAGCCTGATTCAGGGCTCAAACTCAGGAACCATGAGATCACGACCTGAGCTGAAATCAAGAGTCAGACACTTAACAGACTAAGCCACCCAGGCGCCCCCGTATTTTATTTTAAAGGTGAAAATCCTAGACTTCAAGAGGTCAAGTCCCTTTCCCAAAGCCACTAAGCTTTAGGTCATACCTGGTCCCACTGCTCTCAAAGCACACATTCTTAAATGCCATGTGAGTGCCTCTTAGGTTGTTAAAGTATAAGGAGACGAACACTTTTCATTGGAGAAATGAAGATGTTTGGGGATCTTGAGGGGATACCCTGTAAGTAAAATCCCACTTTTATGCTCAGGTTCGATGCAAATTAGAAAAACAAAACATAGAGGCATACGGGAGATTAAAAAATACTTTTCTTTCTAATTATGGCTTCATTGGAGAATATAGCTTTGTATGAGAAAAGGGTGGCTGTAACTAACAGAATTGGCCGGACTTGACCGGTCCTCACAGAGCTGGAGCAGTACAGGCGACCCCCCGCAGTCTTCCCTGAGAAAGTAGCTCATTTTCCTCAAAAAGAAGATTCGGACTGAGCCATACAAAGCTGAGTATTCTTCCCAAAGGTGCATAATCCTCAAAGTCATTCCACATGCCCCAGGGGACGCAGTAAAGGTGACAGAGAGAGCTTGAAGTGTTTCGCAAATTCCATTCCTCCTGGGATCTGGAGAAGCAGAAGAAAAATGATGGATCTCCTCTCCCAGGAGACACAGTCAAGGGCCTCACAGCGTCCTGAGCCAAGGACAGGAAACGTCTTGGAGACGTGTGTCTGCCACTTGGCTGCTACGTGGGTGTTGGGGGCACGAAGAGGCGCTCACAGTCTGCGTGCCTGCAAACGTGGACTGCTGTGTAGGGAGAAATGACACTCCCGCAGGTTTGCATAATGGTTCCATCACTTTCAGAATACATCAAAGCAAGTATAGCTTTGGTGCCAATACCAATATGAAAATGTTGAATTTTAAAATTAACATTCATAGAGGGCACGTATCACTTAATCTTTCCTTGGACTCTACCCATGGAATCTCGTAGAAAGTGAAAGGGAGTCTTCCTTTACAACATTTTCCTTTCGTCCTGGGTCTACAGTCGCCTGTGTTAGCATCCTCTTCTGCTGCTTTGGGTTGCCTGAATCCTCTCTGCTTTGCAAATGAATAAATAAAAAACTATTTTCTTATGCACTCACAACATTTCTGACACCAATTGTGTGGGGGTTTTTTCCCCCACACCAAACAATTCTCAAATGCCCTGTGACACCTGCTAGGTGTAATTCAATTCAATTCAATTCAATTCAATTCAATTCAATTCAGACACTATTTACCCAGAGTTGACGTCAGACCCCACAGGTTATGGGCTCAGTCCCGCAAAACTGCCTTCCCTTGAGATGAATTGCAAGTCCCGGGTGGTCACCTATGATAATGACCAACTGGGTATGAGACAGGGCTCCCATAACCTCCTCCTAAAGTTCGATAAATTGCTATAATGGCTCACAAAACTCAGGGAAACATTTATGTATGCTTACCACTTTATTATAAAGAATATTACAAAAGATACAGATGAACATCTAGAGACACTAGGGTGCTGTCCAGAATGACTTCTGGCCCTGTGGAGTTGGGGTACCCCGTCTTCAGAACACATGGATGTGTTCACCAATCCAGAAGCTCTCCAAACCCTGTGGTTTGGGGATATTTATGGAAGCTTCACTATGTAGGTGTGAATGATTAACAACTCAATCTCCAGGCCCTGTCTCCTCCCTGGGGGATGGGCTGGGGTGGGGCTGAAAGTTCCAAGCTTCTAATCATGGGTCAATCTTTCCGGTGACCAGTCCCCATCCTGAAACCCACCAAGAGCTGCCTCATTCGAACACGTGCTCCCATCACCTAAGACATTCCGAAAGGCTTAGGAGTTTTGTGTCAGGAACTGGGATCAAAGACGAATGTTAGAAGAAAGATATTCCTACCACCCCTATCACTCAAACTTCCAGGCAATCATAAGGGTTTTAGAAACTCTGTGCTAGGAATCAGGGGCAGGGACCACATATGTATTTCTTACTGTGTCGCATCGGACATACCTAACTAACGTCCTCATTGCATTCCGTAGACACGGAAGTCTATACAGGTTGGACCAGCTTTTTGGAAGCTGCCCTTTTTTATTCAAGCACCAGATTTTTTCAACCTGTCACACTTCAAGGATTTAACTTAACATGGCTTCTACCTGGAAGACTCCTTCCCTGACTACCTACGTTTTGGTTTATGTTCCTCTTGTCTGTTTCTTTTCTTGTTTTTAATTTTAACATTTATTCATTTTTGAGAGATAGAGACAGAGCGCAAGCAGGGGTGGGGCAGAGAGGGAGACACAGGATCTGAAGCAGGCTCCAGGCTCGGAGCGGTCAGCACACAGCCCGATGCGAGGCTCGAACTCACAAACCGTGAGATCGTGACCTGAGCTGAAGTCAGACGCTTAACCGACTGAGCCACCCAGGCGCCTCTCCTCTTGTCTGTTTCCGATAACCCACCTACATAGTTTTACAATGTCCAGGGTTTTTTTTAAACCAGTTTCCCTGCTATCCCGGAAGAAGGACTGGATTGGAACCATTCACACCATTTCCCTCGTGTCTGACAGAAAGCCTGACACTAAACAGCAACCCCTAAAATACTTTTGAATGAATAAATTATATTGATATGTAGCTTCAGTTTCTCTACTTGCAAATAATAATATTTTTGAAATAAGTCCTGGGAGAACAGTAATAACACCTCAAAGCAAAGAATTTATAAAGCATTTTACTTGATAAAAGTAATAGTTTGAATTTGAATCAATAGCCTAATTGATAACATAGTGATCGATTTATAACACATTTTACAAGATGCATTCTTTCACCCATCGTCTCTTTTAACATGCAAAGCCGTGGCTTGATGTAGTACAGGTTATTTTAATTTGCCATTTTACAAGTGAGCAAGACATATCCTAAGCCTCACAAGAGTGAAATTGCCGCTTGCTTGACCGACATGTATACAATAAACCGTGATATCATGCAGCCCTGAAAGGAATATTCAGGATATCACAGTCCCTCCTTAGAGCCCAGTGAAGGGAGAGATTCAAGAAAAACTGCAGAGATTATTCTGGATCATCAAAGTGATAGCTTTGGATTTGGTGCTGGAGATATGAAGACAAAAACGACATGGTCCGTTCTTACAAACAGCACGTTCCAGTGGTTAAGAGAAATATGCACCCAAAGTCATGCCGTGTCACAGGTTTAGAGCTGGAAGCTCAGTCAGCTCGCCAAAGAGAAGGCAAGGAAGTCTTGGTGGTGATGTGGATAGATAGCTAGGTAGGTGTTCCCCACGCAGAAATGCAGGCATTGTTAACACAGTGGTCCTTTCTGAGACTTTCCAGGCCTGCAGGTGGACTGCCTGGGCAAGAAGCAGGAAGCAAATCTATGGCAGGAGACAGCACCAGACCATGGGATATCCAGGTAAGGCACCAGAGAAAAATGAGAGCATTCAGATTCAAGGGGAAGGTCGTAACTTCAGTTTGGGATTTGTCAAGAGTCAGATGCCTGGCACCATGGGATGTGCACGTGGGGGTAAAAGTCTGGGGTTCCTGAATCCCCTGAGGTTATTCAATAAATTTTTTCAGTCTTACTTGATTTATCTCGTAGAGTGTATAAGATTGAACAACATGCCTAGTCCTTTCCAAGCCAATGTCAAGTAAGATAAAGGATTGTGGGGGCGCCTGGGTGGCTCAGTCGGTTGAGTGTCAGACTTCAGCTCAGGTCATGACCTCGCAGTTCTTGGGCTCGAGCCCCACGTCTGTCTCTGTGCTGACAGCTCAGAGCTTGGAGCCTGCCTCAGATTCTGTCTCCCTTTCTCTCTGCCCCTCCCCCGCTTGTGCTCTCTCTTTCTCTCTCTCTCTCTCTCAAAAATAAATAAATATCTAAAAAAATGTTTAAAAATGGATTGTGTGTGTGTGTGACACACAAAGAGAGAGAGAGAGATAAAGAAAAGAGAGAGGAGAGGGAGAGAAAGAGCGAGAGAAAGAGAGAGGTGTTCCAGAGACTCCCTGAGCCCTGCAGATAAAAAGCAGGGGAGAAGGACACCATCTTTAAAAGCAAGAAGGCATTTTTACTTATTCTTGCAAAGAACAAGAGCTCCGCCAAACCCAGATGGAAGGTAAGACTTTATTCCTTACCAGGAACCTGACATAGAGTAAGAATAAGAACGATCCATAATAAAAGGAAAATGATTATTAAAAAAAAACAAAAAAAACAAAAACAAACACAACAAAGAATACCAGGGCATTTCTTTTCCAAACACCTGTCCATTAGGAGCATAGTTTCCTAATTTTTTCCAAATAAGAATGTCCTCTGTGTCCTCCAGTTTGCAGCATTTTTGTTCCTCGGTTATTAGGTTTTATTTCTTTTTCTGTTCATTAATCAGTGCCAGGCATCTAGAAGCCAAATACTTTAATCCGTACTTTAATCTAGCCTCTCGGTGTGTTTCTACAGTTCTTTTCACGTTTCATGTTGAGACTTAATTTGCATCGTGAGGAAACTCCTTGGGGTGCTTTGGAGAAATCAGAGCACCAGTGGGCAAGCGGGGACCCCCTCCCGCCCTGCAGCCAGCCGTGTTTCCCAGCAAGCCCCCTTGCTGACCGGGCTCCACGGCCCCGGGCCACACGCATCCCCAGCGCGGCTCGTCAGTGGCCTGTGTCCCACGTGGAGGACCTTCTGACCAGCGCTGGCACGCTGGCATGCTTTTTATGAAAGTCGTATTTTACGGCGCGTGCGGACATAGTCTTACAGAAAGAAAACCAACCGGTTCCCAGCAGTTTGTGGCGGTTTGCATTGCGCTTCGAGGAAATTAATTGCCCCCTTCTAAAGCTGTGAGGCACCCCAGGAAGCAAACCTGCAGAAAGTTCAAGCTCTGCCCGAGGTCCCCAGCCAGGCACTCCACATCTGGTTCCTTTTAGAGGGCTCTGGGCCTGTTCGTGTGGGATGAGTGAACGGGGACCATGCTTTCCTGAAATACTCGAGTGCCAAGGTGCCTCTATGTTGACCAGTGATCAACAGGTCTTCAGTACAAGAGGGGCAACCAGGAAATTGAGTTAATATTTATTACTCGATCCCATAACTCGTATGACCTTTAGCACAAGTGTGGACTCCAGCTACAAAGCCGAGTCCCCAGAGAATCAAAATTTGGCATTGAGTGGGTATGACCGTGACTATGATTTGTGTATTTATACATGGCATATACACATGGCCTAATATGCGTCAGAGCTAAAACCCAAGTGGCAATCGGTATACACAGTAGGAAAGAAAAGCTGGCAAATTCACACATGTGGTTTTGATTAAAATTTCTCTTTCAAAACATGACTGTTTCCTTAAATAATGGTCACGATGACTTACTGTGCTTATCAGTGGCCATAACTTGTTTTTGGTAAATAGGCCTTTTCTGTAAATATGTCTGAAAATATGAAATCTTGACTACTAAGCAGTCACGGTTTTGGAGTTCCCACACTGCCAACCAATGCATGAGAATTTATTTACAGTGAACTTTGGTAATAGACATGTGAATATAACCAAATATGAAAATGTTCTTTTAATACAGAGAAATGGCAGCATTAAAAATTTTGTGTTGTAATTTATTGAGAAAAATTTCATATAACTGGAAAAGTAAATTTCTACATCCTATCAAGCAAATGTAATATTTTCAAAACTGTATAAGTTGGTACGACCCTCATGTTTATGCAGGATAACTTGGCAATATGCTTCAAATACTTTAACTCTGTGAATACTCTTGGCGATTCTAATTCTAGAAACACAGCTTAAAAAAATAATATAGTGAGAATAAGGTTTTCAGATACATGAGAATTCGTGACAGCCTGCTCGATTACACTAAAAATGTGACTGCCACATAAACGTACACTAATATGAATTTACTAAAAAGAACATGTTTATTCCATGTATATTCTATGTATACATAGTCTCAGTATACATATGTCATTATATCGTTACGTATGTAGTACTATATATGTTTATAGGTTTTTTTGAAAACATAATTCTGTGTTCTCTAATTTTAGAAATGTACCTGCAATACATTTTTAGTTAGAAAAATAAGATTTTCATTATAAAAAATAGTCTAATGTAAAATTATTTTAGTTAGCTATTTAGACAGCGGATAATTGGCCCACCAATTCTATTTTACCAGTCATTCAAGACATACTTGAACTTCTACCTCTGTATTGGCAAGGGAAGACTCAGACAGAAACATGTATGAAGGAAATGAATGTGAAAGTGTCTTCCTCCAGAAGAAATGGCTCACCAAATAAAAGCTGCAAGCAGAAATTAAAAGGAACACACACACACACACACACACACACACACACACACACCATGGTTTCCAAGTTACATTTATCTGGTTGGGCAAACAAGCAAACAAAAAACACAAAACAAAACAAAAACCCCACAGTTTTCTCACACAATTATCTTATTTAAAAATGTCAAGACGGGGGCGCCTGGGTGGCGCAGTCGGTTAAGCGTCCGACTTCAGGTCAGGTCACGATCTCGCGGTCCGTGAGTTCGAGCCCCGCGTCGGGCTCTGGGCTGACGGCTCGGAGCCTGGAGCCTGTTTCCGATTCTGTGTCTCCCTCTCTCTCTGCCCCTCCCCCGTTCATGCTCTGTCTCTCTCTGTCCCAAAAAATAAAATAAACGTTGAAAAAAAAAATTAAAAAAAAAATTAAAAAAAAAAAAATAAAAATGTCAAGACATATCTTCAGACAGCAGCAGAGCAACCATCAGGAAGAAAAATGCTTTTGTAAAGGAGTTCAGATTTAAAAAATAGTGAAGGTTTTATCATTTAGGATCCAGACCAAGTGAGGGAGACTCTACTCTGTTTGGTTTGTCTCGGGTACAAAAGGTGTTTTTTTGTCTACCTGTGGTTTATGAATTTCTTAGTCATATTGGAAGGGGTACAAGCATCATTTTTCTCCCTACAATTTCTTCTTCAGTCAATTTCCTGCCATCAAGATGTGGGTTTGACATAAAACTCGCTTAGAAATTTTCTGATTTTGCATCATTTTATTTGACATTGGGGCTTTTATTTTTTAATTTTTTTTGACATTGTGGTTTTTAAATACTTTTTAAAAAACTTTGAGAGACAGAGAGCGTGATCACGAACAGGGAAAAGGCAGAGAGGGAGGGAGAGACAAAATCTCAAGCAGGCTCCGTGCTGTCAGCACAGAGCCCAACGCAGAGCTCAATTGCACAAACTGTGAGATCATGACCTGAGCCGAAATCAAGAGTCAGATGCTAAATAGTTTTTAAAATGTAGGCATAACAAGCGATGTGGATTAATGCTTATGTACTTTTTTTTGGTATCATTAAAAAGATGAGGGGCATAAGATCTCACACTTAAGAGTTAATTTCTATCTGAAAGTGTAAAAAGACCCTAGATTTGTAATTTACTTTTATGTGTCAGAAGTATTTTACTGTCTCTATCAGCTTTATTGAGATGAGGAACATAGCATCATCACATTGACCCCTGCAGGCTGATCCTGCATACTTCTGGGTGCAAGGATGTCCTTTTTCTCTGGGACATCCATGTTGCTAATTTTCCTGGACTGTCATGGAATGTATCACCTGTGAGGAGATTTCATAAGCATAGAGCTTATTGGTATTAGTCAGTTTTTCCTTAGAGTCTTTGTACATCTAATTCTACATGTGAAGCATGCTCCTATTCCTTAATAGTGAGCATGCCTGTCTTGCTTACTTTTTATTTTATTTTTTAAACGTTTATTTATTTTTGACAGAGAGAGAGTGAGCAGGGGAGGGGCAGCGAGAGAGGGGGACAGAGGATCCTCAGCAGGCTCTGTGAGGACAGCAGAGAGCCCCATGCGGGGCTCGAACTCACAAACCGTGAGATCATAACCTGAGCTGAACTCGGATGCTTCACTGACTGAGCCGCCCAGGTGCCCCAAACCTGACTTGTTTAAATAAGATTTGGGCTAGCTTATATTTATAAATTACATGTATCTAATTATATTCTGATAGGAAAAAGGAGAAATTATTATGGGTTGGGGTTAGGTAGACTTTATCTCAATGGAACCTCCAAGAATCAATGTAAAAGCAAGCCTCAGCGTCAGAAATATTAAGAAAGCTTATTTTCAGTGCATGCGAGACAGTAACTTTGGAAAGACTGAAATCTTCCGTCACCAAATAAAAATACAAATATTTAGAAGTAAAAAATTCCTTCCCCAGGTTATGATATTTGTATTAGTTTGTTCACAGCCAAAAAGGAGCAACTGATTTATAGGATGACTGAGTTTGGGTAAATGAGACACAGTCAAGGGTTTATGTGGGGCGTAACAGAACCATTAATGTTTACTCTGTTGCTTTTAGTGTATCTCAGTGTCTCAAAAGGCAAAGTGATTTTTGTTTGTTTCTTTTCCTGATTGTGGTATGTGAAAGCTTTAGCGATATTGGAAACAGAGCAGAGTATCATTACTTTAATCTAAAATATAAAATGATTGCCCCGAGTCCCTTAGAGCAAAAGTATTATATGTATCTTAGTGTAGCCTTTCAGCAATTACCTACACTGTTCTCCACTTGCTCTGCTAGAAACATTTTTCCATCTCAGTACAGACTGTAATCTCCTAAAATGCACTCTACCGAGAAGCAGGAAGGTGCCTTTCAACCCTCCTAGAATTTACTCAGAGTTAACTGGTCAGCTCAGGTATGTGGCTAGAACAACAGATTCAGTGCTTGACCTTTTTTTGTTGTTGTTTAATTTTTTAAACACTTTTTTATTCACTTTTGAGAGAGAGAGAAACAGAGCAGGAGCGGGGGCGGGACAGAGAGAACGGGAGACACAGAATAGGAAGCAGGCTCCAGGCTCTGAGCTGTCAGCACAGAGCCCGATGTGGGGCTCAAACCCACAGACCATGACAACCTGACCTGAGCCGAAGTCGGTCACTTACCCAACTGAGCCACCCAGGTGCCCCTTGACTTTTTTTGAGTAAACCTGCCTAAAGAATGATCCTACCATGTAATTTTTGTTTTTGCTTTGAATCGATATATAAAATCTTGTCGCGGTGGAAAGGGGCATGTATGTGAAGGGACATTTGGGCTCCCACACTGTGGAGAAGCCCCTGGCACAGCCCTGCCCATGGTGGTGCCCAGGGGGTGAGTCTCTTGTGCCTGCTGCTGAATCTCCAGCAAAGTTAGGTACCACAGTCAGATAATTTCCTATATCCAAATATATACTATCCTTTCTCATTTTAGTCATAGAATCTGGAAAGAAGCATAAACCTCTCACCTGAACATTTGCCTTGTACACATCACAACTGTTTTTTTTTTTTTTAATGTTGATTTATTTTGAGAGAGAGAGAGAGAGCATGAGCAGGGGAAGGGCAGAGAGAGAGAGAGACACAGAAAGAGAGAGAATCCCAAGTAAGCCCTGCATGGTCAGCACAGAGCTCGATGCGGGGCTCGAACTCATGAACCGTGAGATCATGACCTGAGCTGAAGTTGGAGGTTTAACCAACTGAGGAATTTTAAGTTGTCTCTGTCATTTTGTCTTAATTCCCTATTTAAGAGGATAGTAAAGGTTATGTATACTGGGGATCAGTCTTTGGTCACCTCCTTTCTGATTACGTTAAGCTCCAGAATCTGATATGTCATTAAAAGCACATCTTAGCATGACTAGAGGTCATTTATCGAGAACCTTCCATATCAGCGAGTGCCGGGATTTGAATTTGCTAGTCCCTCTACAAGGTGTTCTGTGCTCCTTCTAGGGCATCTGAATGCCAATATCAAAGCTGGCTGAAGTCTTTCTCCCCAAGAGACCATTTTGGACTGCTCTGCCCAAGCCCGGCTTCCTCTTTTAAAACTCATTTCAGCCTCCACTATACATTTAGAATTGTATACTGTGCAAGGCCCAGGGGAATACATAAAGAAATCAAACTGATGTCTCTGACTTCATAAAGCTCGTGCTACGGGAACCAAGAAAACCTGAAATTCTCCATCAAGTGCTATAGACAGGAAGCAGGAGTCCCAATTTACACAAGGCAGCTCAGATCTTTAAAAAGAAATACACTTCTTTAATTTCTGCCTCTGAGCTGAGAGGCTGATCCCCACTTTGTAAAGCCCACTTGAAGAAAAAAGAATATACAGTGATAAACACAAAATGAAAAACAAGGCCTTGGCTGTGCCCACGCAAGTGAGGCCCTGAGGGTAACACCTCATTGGCTTCCTGGTAAACCCTCCTCTTCCCGAGCTCAAGCATCCCCTGGAACCCTCTGTATATCTGTCCTTGAGCAGGACACGTTGATCTATCCCGTTCTGGTTCATTCTGACCGATAGGCGGATTCCTCAGCGAATTAAAGTATTCTTAACACATCTCCTGTCTAGTTCTGTTTGGGGTCACTTTTAATAAATATTCAGTTTCAAGATTTCTTCTGACTGGTTTTCCTGACTTCAGAGCAAGCCAAGTTCCTGGGTATCTGAAAAGTGACATCTGGTCCTCCTTGCCTCCAGTTGAGGTGTTTGATTTCTTCTTCATGTTTGGGCTTCACTCTGTCCCGGCTCTGTCTGCTGGATGTGTAGCTGGGCATCATGTAGGCAACTCTTACCAATGATGGCCACTCTTGTTACTGTCCCTGGTTGCAAGGTCTGTACATTCTGGTCTCCTGTGCCAACTCTGGTCCCCTTTCAGGACATGAGCCTGCTTAGCTTTCTGTGTTGTCTTTCCTTGAGGTCTCGGTAGCTCCGAGGAACACTTTTTATATTGCAGAGAAACAAGCAGCCCCCTATGTTGCTGCCTCAGGCCCACCAGCCCAAGAAACTCCATCAGCTGTCGCCATGTTGCCACTGGGCACTTCGTTGGAGTTGGAACCGTGCCTTCTCTGGAAGTCTCTCTGTCTCCACTGGCAGCACATGCCCAAAGAAACCAGGCCCTTGTTTGCTGTGCTTGAATTGTAAGCAGGAAGGCAATGCACTCAGTGTGGAAACATGGCCCTCCTCTTTCTCTCCTGACTCTTGAATTTTCCCTTGAGCACCACGGGAAGGTTTTTCCCAATATGGCAGGAATCTAACATCTCATTCCTCAGATTTTGTTTATTACTATAATATACAATAATCAATGCAATATATTAACATGATCATATTATAAATATTATAATATTATATATAATTTAATTCAATTAAACTGTGTATTTATTATTAAATTATATACAATTATAAAGTGTAATAACATAAAGTAATGTATTAAACTCTAATGTTACAATTTTCTGGCTTTGTTCCTAATGGTAACAAAAATCAGCCTTAGGACTACTAACAAAACCCATTTCTCCCTCAACAAAACTAAGTGTCTGTAAACGGTAAGTGTCAATATCAGATTTTTTTCTGAGGTGTTATCTGACATCAAAGGTCAATGTGTTAACCTGACATCTAAGAAGTGGGAAAGAATCCTGGCTGGTAAACAGGAGAGGAGAAATGTGTCCATTTGTACCACAGAAATAAAGGCCTTTGGAAGAGGCGCACGGAGGTGGAGAGGTCAGGATCAGCGGGCAGAAGGAAGGGCTATAGACTTGGGTGAGTAAAACCATAGGGGCATCAGTGGAGAGGGTGAACTTCACCCCTGGGACCAAGGGGACGAATTAGACACACCAGCCGTCAAGACTCCAGACACCTAGATCCTCTGCCAAATATGATTGTTTTCAGAGCCTAGGAAGTAATAAAGGGTGTTTCATAAACATCTAACTGCAATGATGGCCAATCCTCATGTGCTAATTTCCTGTAAGTGGCAAAAACCCCTAAATCCTAAATGACCTTAAAAATGCTGCCCATGGGCTATAACTGTGGCAGCAACCTGGCTCTAGATCCTTGAACCTTCAAGCACTTGGGGTAGAAATAACACTGGGTGGGGGCAGCAGTCAGGAAAGCAGTCGCCGGACCGGATGACGCAATCCTCTGAGTTTACTGCTCCAATGCCGCACTGGGGCTTCGTAGCATTGTTCTCCCCCCAACCCCTTCTAGCCATTTACTGAAGAATCTTCAAGTAAGAAAATGATTCATTTAGACCCCAAAGCAAATTGGAATCAGTAGTTAACGTTTCTCCCCACCTCTCGAAATTAATTGCAAAATGATGTATGCTCGCTTGGATGCCAGGCTGTAGATTTCTATCTGACACTTGCCTCCCGGGACACCTTTTCAACAAGAAGTCAGCTGCCTGTGGTTTGTCATGGAGTCCCCTCTCCCATCCACTTTCTTCGTTTTCTCCCCTTGAAATTCTGAGTCGAGGGCACCGTTACTATTGAGGCAATGGATTAGCTCTACTCGAAACAAAAACAATGGGGCCTCCAGACACCCTCAAGCAAGCACCAAGGGGTCAGGATAAAGGTGAAGGCAATGAGAGCAGAGCGGGGCAGGGGGAGTGGGGGGACCCTCCTCTGCAGGGCGTCGCAGGTTCAAGCTGAATTCTTCCCCTGCATCACTGGCCGGGGGCTTTCAAACCAGCACAAGGCAAATGCATCTTCAAGGGTGGACAGCCACCGGAGGCCTTGACTCGGCCTTCTCCGTGAGGAGTCTGCATTTTAAGAGGTAGAGGAGCTCTGTTTGCCATCTGAGAGCCTTTAGTATGTGGCGCTCAAGAACTTTCAGGTGGCGATCACCAACTCCTTTGAGGTGGTGTCATTAGCCAGGCGACCGCTACCCGCGGGACACTCAGAAACACGTGCGTGCGATGTGCCTTTTACTTGGTGTTTCCCAGGACAGAAATCCTGCAGCACGTTTGGCTGTCTGTAGGCCTGTTCTCATCTCACTCCACGGGTCCTGCTTGTCACCGTGCAGAGTGGAGATAAGGAAGAACGAACTTGTCGTGGCGGGCTTTCCCTGTGGGAGAGTAGGAATCCGAAAGCAAGATAAAGTCTGGTATATTCCACTACCGCTCGGAAGCTGGGGGGATGCTGTCGAAATGTTAGTCGTCAGGGGCTGGGGATGGTGGGGTGCATCACAGAAGTTGCAAAAAAAAAAATGGACTGTAGCTTCAGCAGCGAGTCTCTGTACCCGTAACTCCTTCCTGTACAGAACTGAGGCGGCATCTCTTGCCTCCTTCAAACCACGGTCACACCATCTGTCAAGTTTGTATTCTTTCGGCCAAAAGAAGATACGACACAGATACACCTGCTGGACCCCAGAGAAGAAAAAAAAAAACACGTAGCACACCAGTCGAGGAGTTGCTGGCCTAGGGAGGGGCAGGATCAAAAGCCCCTCTCACATTCTTAGACGAGAAAAGAATCCTACCAGGCTCGAATGCTAGACCAGAATGTTCGAACAGGCAGACAGCAGGCAGGAGAGCCCGGGGGGCGGGGCGTGGCTGGCGCAATGAGAATGGCCAGCACGTTCAGTAGCTGCAGAAAGGTGGGATGTGTAGCAGGATGGACGGCTTCCCTGTAAAGCCAAGAATACACGTGAGACCAGTGGACTACGGGCTTCTTAGTGAACAACAGGGTTCTTGAGCAGGAGCGAAGGCACACTGGGCTTTCGCTTCCACGAGACCTGTGTGGACACCCCGGTTCTGCTTCCGGCCACCTTCCTGACCTCTGGCCATCGCTCAGCCCCCCTGGGCTTGTGTTTCTGTTAGTAAATGAGAATAATGTGCATCTTAAACGGTTGGGGGAAATATTGTTTCAGTATTCCTAGAGGTGTATGCGAAAGCAACCAAATGTGAGCTAGAATATGTAAGGATCTGAGAGACATGGTAAGGGAGGATGGGTTGTGAGTAATTGGAAGTTTCCAGAAAGCAAGAAAAGGCAGGAGGCAGCTGGGCTCAGGGACTGACTGTCTCTCCCAGTCTGTCTCTACTTCGTTTCTCAGGTCCACTTTCTACACTCGGTGGGTAGAAGCGGGGTACGGCCGCTTCAGTTCCTTCCTTCCCGTATGCCAGCTTTGCCACCAGCGACAGTCTGAGAGTTGCTCCTTCCGATCCCAAGTTCGAAATCCCAGAGAAAGACACTGATTTCAGTAGATGCCTCTCTTTGGCCCAATCAACCAGAACATGCACGCAAATCACAAGGTTAGAATGGAGAAAGGAACGTTCCCCAGAGGAGTCTTTTGGACAGACAATACAATAGTGTCAATGAAGAGTAATGGCTGATCCAAGATGGCGGTCGAGGGTCTTGGATCAGAAGCATCTTCTGGAGTCTGGGCAAGTCACAGGGGCAGTCAATTAAACATGTGGAGTGACCACTTGATGCTGGACACTTTACATATTATTTCACTTAACTCTCATATCAATTCCTGGATTAGGTAAGCAGTATTGCTCACATTTTATGCGTGAAGTAATTGGGGAACTCCGAAGCATTCCAACTCGTAGCAATCACATAGGGAGTAGGTTCATCTGGCTCCAAGTCTTAGGTTTCTTCTGCCTTTCTGCATTTCCAGAGGCCAAGGGCTCTTCCTGTGTGGTGCGGCGTATTCCCCTCATTTGATTTTATGGGGGCAGTGTCTGCTTGTAAGCTCAGTGCAGTATTAAAAAACACGTGCATCTAGGGCTCTACCCCTCCTCTTTTTTCTGTGAAAAAGTCAGTCTTTCTTACCATCTGCAAAATAAAACAGAGCAGTGCCTCCTTTCCTCCATTCCCTACAAGTTTTGGAATTCTTACTTTGCTTATTCATGAAATCAAAAAGAGGGTCGTCTTCTAAAATGATAAAAGCCACGTAAGCCCATGACCTTAGTGAGTAATAATCTCATGAAGGGAGGGAGTGGAACTGGAGGAAGACCAACAGGGGGACTCTCGGCCACACTGCAGTAGCTACTGGTAATCGGTACCCCGCTGAATATGTCTAAGCCCCAGGTTTCTAATGAACAGAATGGGAATAAACTAAATATCATCATCATAGAATTGATGTGGATTTTCATTCAGAGACTCTGGTGAACTATTTCATTTTCTTGTTCTTTCTCTTTTTTCTGATTGGTTCTATTGACATAGCACTAAATAGCTTGGGCAATGCCGCATACCCATATGAAGCTTGGGATTGTTCATTTATTTTTTATTAAAAAAAATTCTAAATGTTTATTTATTTTTGAGAAAGAGAGATAGAGAGAGCAGGAAAAGGGAAGAGGCAGAGAGAGAAGGAGACACAGAATTCGAAGCAGGCTCCGGGCTCTGAACCGTCAGCACAGAGCTCAACATGGGGCTCAAACTCATGAACCCTGAGATCATGATCAGAGCCAAAGTTGAATGCTCAACTGACTGAGCCACCCAGGCACCACTCGGAGTCATTCATTTAAAGCAAAATCCCAGTGCACCTGTTTGGCTCAGTCAGTTAAGCATCTGACTGTGGTTCAGGTCATGATCTTGTGGTTCGTGAGTTCAAGCCTGGTGTTGGGCTCTGTGCTGACAGCTTGGAGCCTGTAGACGGCTTCGGATTCTGTCTCCATCTCTCTTTGTCCCTCCCCCACCCCGTGCACTGTGTCTCTTCTCTCTCTTTCTCTTTCTCTTTCTTTCTCTCTCTCAAATATAAATAAACACTAAAAAAATTTTTAAAAAGTGAAATCCCTCTGAGGGGGTGAATGGTAGGTGGCCCTGGGGGTCTCCAGCAGACATTTTGTACACAAAATCTTTTTTAAATATAGCTTATTTATTTACTTTGAAAGAGAGAGAGAGAGAGAGTGGGGCAGAGAGAGAGAATCCCAAGCAGGCTCCACACTGTCAGCACAGAGCCGAATGTGGGGCTTGAACCCACAAACCATGAGATTATGACCTGAGCCTAAATCAAGAATCGGGTGTTTAACCGACTGAGCCACCCAGGTGTCCCCACAAAATCTTTTCATGCACTGACTGCTAAAAAGTCAAGGAGTAAATCTGAAACAAATGACAGAATTGAGAACGCAAAGGGCATTGTTGTTAGGACAAGGGAAGTTAAACATTAGAAATGGCCCCCCAGAGGGGAAGGAAAAAAAAAAAGAGGTTAGAGTGGGAGAGAGCCAAAGCATAAGAGACTCTTAAAAACTGAGAACAAACTGAGGGTTGATGGGGGGTGGGAGGGAGGGGAGGGTGGGTGATGGGTATTGAGGAGGGCACCTTTTGGGATGAGCACTGGGTGTTGTATGGAAACCAATTCGACAATAAACTTCATATATTGGAAAAAAAAAAAAAGAAATGGCCCCCCAGAGGAAGTAATGCCCAACTGATGTCTACTAATATTTCCAGAAAGGATGAACTGAACAATTATACCAAACTCGTGTCCCTTTGAAATGGCACCCGTGACATCCAGGTGGGATAATGGACAGTGTGCCCAGGCAGACCCTTTAATTTTACCAGGATTGACCTTGCTTTGGAAAGGCATGGGCATATTTTATCCAAACACACAAAATATTACTTAAATTGCCAAGACACTGGAAGAATAACTACCCGCCCATCCCAATGAGACAGATGTTGCAGTGGTGGAAATTACATTCTGCATATATCTTGTTCTGTTGTGGTTTCCCTTGCCGACTTGGCAATAACACGGGATTCCAAGGTTAATTTACAGGAGGTGGAGTCAGGGAGAAAGGTGGTGTAGACCAGCGTGAAGTCGACAGGATCTGAATTCAAACATAATGCCTACGAGTTTTGCTGGGCCCCTAGTTTAAGACATGGAGGGGATCCAAGGTTCAGTATTTTTATAGCTGAAAATAAAGACACAAGTGGCAATTCTCAGTGCTGACTAGCAAGGCTAAAACAGCAACAGAGAACATTTACTAAATATTTACTATTGCCAGGCACTGCTTTAAACACTTTGCCTGTATTCTTTGACCCTGGCAACAACACTTGTAACCTTTACGTTACAGACAAGCAAGAAGGAACACAGATAGGTTAGGCTAGCCTCCCCAAGTCACACAGCTAGAGACCCAGAGGCAGCAGTCAAACTCACCCCTCCTTTCCCTAGAGGATGGCTAGACGGGTGGACAGGATGCCTAACGGCCCTGAGGAGGCATCTGACCTTCGTGACAGGTTATGGGTAAATGACAGAAGTCAAGTGCTTAGGTGGGCCTGCGCATAGCAGGCACACGCACGGACACACACACACACACACACACGTGGTGGGAGGAAGCCCGTTATCTCCCTCCTTTCTCTCCCAGTTAACAATCAACAATAATCTTGAAAACTTCACAAATTCCCTCCCAACCTTGGAAGGCACCTTCCGCAGGCCAAACCAGAGATGTCCGCCTTACAAAGGTAGATTCAATTTTAGCTCCGAAGGAGGAAAAGTCCGTGAAAGCCAGAGAGCAGAGAGGAGCTGGGACAGCAGCACAGCGGGGAGCTTGGCCAAGGGGCCAGGGTGGAAGGAGAGCTCGCCCTGTAGCCCCGGCGGCGGGGGCGCCAGAGTCAGATCCGGCCGGGTGGACCACCGCGCCTCCAAGAAACAGACATGGGAATCGGCCGGCGGCTGCGCGCACATCTGGAAAACGAAGCCCCCGGATGAATTATGCACGGATTATCTTCCACTTGCCCAGGAATTTCTGTTTATTCACAGTTGAGAAGCATAAAGAAGAAAACCTGTTTCACACCTGGCATTTAATTTAGAAGGGATTGCTGAAAGGAAAGTCATGTGAGCCACGCTGCCCTGGGTCTGCTTTAGGGCTGCAGCAGCCAAGCGAGGCGCGTTAGGGAAACGGGGAGCGTTATTTTGCAGCGCGCCTGTCTCGGCCTGTGTGGGGAGTGGCGGGGGGGGGGGGGGATGGGGACATGGGAGGAGGGGGATCTGTGCACACAAAGCCACTCCTAATATGTGCAGGCACCGGACACAGCCCGAGTGGGAGGGATCCAAAGCGCATCTGGCCCAATGGCTAAGCTTCTCTCTGTTCCCAGATAGCTTCCTAAATGTCACCAAGAGCTCAGGCACCCCTCTGAGCCACACATCCCACGGAGCTGCCCCCGGCACACCTGTCATTTCGTTTGGAATTCGTCTCACTCTTTGGGTTTGCTAAGTGTGAGAAGTCCAAGGAGATGCCAAACCATTCTATTAGCCCCAAAGCAATGGTCCGTTGTGTCTGGCCAGGGAGGTATCTCATTGAGCACTGCTCTGGGGATTTTTAAATTAAGTTCTTCCTGCTGAAAAAAAAACAAAAAAAACAAAAAAAAACAAAAAAACTTTTTTTCTCCAATCAAGTCTCAACTCTTTGTAAGCGTAATAGAAACATCCCTTGGCAATTGTAGCACAGGGATGCTCAAATGTAAAGACGCTCTTTAATCAAACCAGGGGGCTGTTGGCTACGCTCACGCTCCCTGGGAGGGACAGGACACGTTTTTATATCACTTGGGAAGGGAATTTGCCGAGCAGGCAGTGTGGAAATTACGTTATCGATTGGGGAACTGGTCCTACCTTGCGAAAGATTTTTTTAAAACGTTGGTTTCAAATCAACGTTTTATCCCATCTACAGGAAGTGTCCAGAACAAAGTGAAATAAAACAAAAGTTCTTTTTGTTAGTTTGTTTGTTAAGGGGACAGGCAGAGGTCTGGGTCATAGTTGCCCTTCTTTACGTGACTGTCAGCTCTAGGAGTCCAACAACAGGTGAAACGTTTAGTAACTGTTCCAAAGTGTGTGATATACTTACTTACTGGCCCACTGTCTCATTGATACTTGCTGCCTTCCTTACACGTGTAGCTTAGTCAGGGAGTGTAACAGTGGTTAAGAACTTAGTACTTGGGGGACACCTGGGTGGCTCAGTCGGTTATGCATCTGACTTTGGGTCAGGTCATGATCTCGTCTGTGAGTTCGAGCCCCGCACCGGGCTCTGTGCTGGCAGCTTGGAGCGTGGATCCTGCATCGGATTCTCTCTCTCTCTCTCTCTCTCTCTCTCTCTGTCCCTCCACCAGTCACGTTCTGTCTCTCTCTCTCTCTCTCTCTCTGTCAAAAACAAACATTAAAAAAAGAATTTATGACTTAGAATTAGACATAAAGGGTAGGGGATGGTATCATTTTTATTAATAAGAACGTGTTCTAAGGACAGAGACTGAGGGAGGCAGGAAAGATGAAGAGAAGCTTACATTTTTAAGTCTTGGCTTCTCCCGTGTGGCTAGCTGGTGGGACCCAACAGCAACACCACTTTTGATCAGTGTTGTGAGTTTAGCAAAGCTGAGCGGAGTTCACAGCCGAGCGTCTGAGTGTGCAAACTGGCCACGAGGTGTACAGGGTGGGGAGATCAAATACTCTATCTGACAGAACTGGGGAGATTGAATTTCTTGGAGAAGCCAAGAGAAGGGGACCAGGGCAATCCTGTGGGGAGGGACCCGGGAGAGATGGACCGGCTGCCCAGCACTTGGGTCACACAGGGTGGCTGGGACACTTGTAAAGGACGAGGTCGATGTCTAGCTCTGTTGTTCGTTTTCCTGCCACCTAACGCCAAGCCTTCAACACAAAGCTCTATGCTCACCAGTGCCCTTTCGGGGAAAACAAGGAAAGAGGCTGAGTTCCTCGTGCTGGGTTGTTGTGGAGCAGGCGTTAAGGCCATGGGGGAGGGGGGTCTACACCACGGTAGCTTATCGCAGAGTGTAGGACAGCTTTATTTGACTCTCTTTGGAGGGTCTGATTTTTCTCCCCCTCGATTGTGTGCTGAAGCTGAACACGAGAGGTGATTGGTAACTACTCAGGCATTTTGCAAGGTGGCTGTCAGACTGCAGGCAGCTTGAAATTGTGACGGTGGGAGGACTGGTCCCTAGTGTATCAGCGAGCCCTGCAAACAAGGCTTTTTCTTTTCTTTTTTTCTTTTTTTCCCCAGAGACCCAGTTCGCCAGCATGCCACTGCTTCATGCCCTAGGAACGACAACTTCATTGCGATTCCAAATCATACCCGCTTTATTCCCGGGGTCTCCTGGCTGTGCGTGTGATGCTCCTTCTGCCTGGAACATTTTCTTTTACGTTGTGTTCCTGAAAAACACCTACTTCTTTTATTTTTTTAAAAAAATCTTTAGTGTTTATTTTATTTTTGACAGAGAGAGAGAGAGAGAGAGCAGGGAAGGGGCAGAGAGAGTGTCCCCAACCCTTCTAAACTGAGAGCAGTTTGAAGTCAGGATCTGAATCTCCTCTTAAGTCATGCAACCTTCAACATGGAGCATAGCACCTGGCATATAACAGCCTCACAACCTGTGCATTGAATGAAGGAATGAAGGAAGGAACAGCAGCTGTGTCTCTGTGCTGGGAAGGAGAGAGAAAGATGTGAGACAGACACATTCTATGCATGAGCTCACAGTCTAGTGTCCCAGCAGAAAAAAGCACTAGCAAGATCAGTGCAACCAACCGACCACAGGACCAATCATTTTACAACCAAACCTCATCTGCCGGGACTTCTCCTATCTGTTCAACTAATTTATCCTGGGCATCAAAGAGGGAAACAGGACCTTGAAAGCAAGGTATGAAACGAACACCTAGAAAGCCCAAGGCTGTGAGCTTTCACTCCAGGAGAAACCTGGAGAGGCACCACCCCTCAGATGCATCATTCCCCCCGCCCCCCCGCACTTCTGTCTACCTCTGTTCTGTGGATTTAAAGTCACAGTAGTTTCAGAAGATCAAAGAGAAGTGACTCTTACAGGTAGGCGCATTGATAGCAAAGAGAAATGATCGTTGTTGGTTTGGCAGGAAGATTATAAATACAAACACAAAAATGGATCTGAGAGTTCTTCATCCAAAGCAACTTCTTAAAACTGTAGAAGGTTCCTGAATAAGTGGTCCCAGAATGTTGAGGTCCCGGGACACCTGGTAGAGAAGAAAGAATTTTGGTCAGAATATCTGCATCCGTGTTTTTATGCTGTTACTCATTTCCTGTGTGATCTTGGGCAAGCTACTTAACCTCTCTGAGTCTCAGTTCCTTTATCTAAAATAAGTGAATATTGCAGATTCCTCCTCATAGGACCTTTATGAACATTAAGGAAAATGAAACTATAAAGCTAAAGTCAAACACATTTTTTTGATAACAAAGAAATTTAAAGAAAAAACATACTGAGGCAGGAAAAAAACCCATGCGTATAGTCCTTCTGGCTCTCTCTGTCTATCTTGTCCACAATAAAATGTAGTTCAGAAAATTAAACCTGAAGAGGTGCTTAGGCACTCATGTGACTACAGTTCCCATCCTACAGATGAGAAAATGGAGGCCAGCGCTACAGATCTTCCCTAAAGAAGAAAGGATATTTATAGAAACTTGCTATTTTCACACCTCCTTTCTCTGAGCTAGGCAGAAAGAATGGCTTTATTAAAAGGAACCCCTCACCAATGTGATTATTGAAGACATTTTATCCTGACAGAATCCTTAAAGATGATCTGGTTGTGATTTGGGGTAGTGGGTCAGATAGGAGCTCCAACCCACCGTTACCTGACCTTGGAATCACGAATCATGAGCCAATCAGTTATGGCCAGAGGTCAGGCTCGGCTCTTTTGTGTATTCCATCCAGTGGTAATCTCTCAGCATCCTTGTGACGTAGGGATTATAATCCCAATTTTTTTTTTCAACTGAGGCTTAGTGGTTTCAAACTGAGGCTTAGTGGTTTTTTGGTTTGTTTTTATTTTTGTTTTACAAGCCTCTCCCAAAGGCACCCAGCCAATTAATAAGAAGGCTAGACCAGGACCGACATCAAGTCTATGCCCAAGAAAATACATTACTAAACACTTTCTTTGTGCTAGGTTCTGGTCTGTGCTAGTCCAGTACGTACTCTGTTCCATACTGTTTTATCAAATATCCCTAAGAATAGCAAGCTTTGTGAGAAGAGAAATAACCTTGAGAAAAATGACGATCATTGCTGGATTTATCAGCTTCTGAGCTCATGAGCAGGTGGCCTGAAAACATAGTCTCTTGTCTTGTTACAGACTAGACTTGCTCGACCTTAAGTAATGGATCTCCATGTTCTTAGACAAATAGAAATCTCCACTTGTAAATATTCATAGCATAAAAAATGACTTGGAATATTCCACACAGTGTGAGGATGTAAAAGATATTCATCATCATAATACATAGTTTGATGAAAGATTGCTTTATGACAAGATTTGTTTCTTCACCAGTCACCTCCTGCCTCTCTTGCCAGAGATGTTTCCCACCGTATTTTCTAAATGCATTGGACCACGTGATACTTCCTGCTGGTCTCTGCTTCCTCATTTGAATCTGCTTAGTCTTGTCTCAGCATGGAATTTCCTCCATCCCCAACTTTTCCAGCTACGCAAACCCTTCTTTCTTGTGAGTTTCCACTAAAATGTTTGTTTTTCCCAAAAAAATTCTTGTTGGTTTTCTGATAGAGAAGGAAGAAGGAAAGGGCAACACTGATCACCCTCCAACTCTGTACCAGGAACTATGCTAGTTAAACATGTTTGCGAATTTCTTTTGTTCCATGTTGCATTGTCAGTGGACAAACACCTGGAGAGCTAGGTGCTCAGACACAATCAAGACAAGCTGTGCTGTATATATTTTGGGGATGAATTTATCTTCTTTTTTTAAAAAAAATTTAATGTTTATTTACTTTTGACAAAGAGAGGCAGAGACAGGGTGCAAGTGGGTGAGAGGCAGAGAGCAAACTCACGGACTGCAAGATCATGACTTGAGCCCAAGTTGGAGGCTTGACCGACTGAGCCACCCAGGTGCCCAAGGGGATGAATTTATCTTCTATTTGAAACATAAAACTTTCCTGATATTATATTCATATCTCTAACTCAAGGCCATTCATTGCTATCAAGTCCAAAGAAATAATACCATTTTCGTAAGTAGGTCATATTCTACAGCTAACAAGGAGTTGCTTTAAAGGCATTAGGGAGCTGTTAAAAATAGAGAATAGATTGGCCAGTTAATGTGTTACCCTTGGAAATTTATGCTTCATCTTTTTAATGTTTATTTATTTATTTTTTAGACAGAGAGAGAGAGAGAGAGAGAGCGAGCAGGGGAGAGGCAGAAAGAGAGGGAGACCAAGAATCCCAAGCAAGCTCCATGCTGTTAGCGCTGAGCCCGATGCGGTCTCGAAGCCACGAGTCGTGAGATCATGACCTGAGCCGAAACCAAGAGGCTGACGCTTGACCAACTGAGCCACCCAGGCCTCCTGGAAATTTATGCTTCTTAATAGGGTTGTCTGTGCTGGCGAAGATTATCTACAGAAGTCGAGACCACCGCATTTAAAAAGGGAAAAGATTTCCAGACTAATCATTTAGCCCACCTCACCCCCATTGGTCTTTCTCTTGAGTTTCCATAGCATGGTCTCTCTCTACTCGTTTCGGAGCTGAAGGCACTCAGAGCAACTGTCTCAATTGGGACCATGCTCAGTCCCGTCCATCCATGCTAAACCCTTTATACATCATAACACAGTGTGTGTGAAAGTTAAGTGTATCCACCTGTTTCACTGAGTGGCCATGGGAAATATTATGTACATGTGCTTTGGGAGGGGGAGAAAAAAAAAAGGAAAGACAATTTATCTTAGCTTTCTGCTTCCTATGATGACCCGAGGCTTTCATTTCAATAAGGAATTCCTGTCTTGGCAGAGAAGGAAAACAGATGGTATATCTTTAAGTACATAATGTATGCTTCCTCCACATTATTTTTGGAGAGCATAAAGTATGATTAAGGGAAGTGACTCATGCAGTGAAAAGCAGGCATTGCAGTTGGGTGCCTGAGATAGCTTCCATATGCAGCAAGGTGATGGGTTTTCCTGGTTCCCCACTGCCATCATCCTCGCAGGATTTGTAAGAACAACTGTTACTCAAAGAGAAACCATATGCTTCCAGTCGGTGAATGACCAGTTTATATAACCTACATGGCTTTTCCAAGAACCGTGATTAAAGATAAGATGTCACTAATACAGTTTTAGGTAATTCTGGCAAACTCATTAGCAAAGTTCTTCTATAAGCCACTTAGGAAGTAATCCTCACGCTCTTTCTTGTGCTCACTCTGCACAGAAAGATATGTTGTTGTTAAATACGTTGGTTGAAACGTGCCTTTCTGCAGACACATGTAGGAGAGCATTCTTATGGCGTCGCGTGACAATGGGGAACCTTTCCCAAAAGGTGATGGTAAATTCCCAGGAAAACACCATACATGATTTCAACAAATATATATCTTTCAGGGTATCAGGTAGGGTCCTTTGGCCCCTGGTTAGCAAAAGCCCATCTCAGAATTGCAGAAACAGTCAGGGACCTGGTTGGATCACACACTTCAAGGTCCGGAAGTGTGGGTCCTAAGGTGAACTTCATCTATAGGTTCTGGTCCGATTTCTCTGTACCCCTGTCGGTTGTGCCCCACTCTGTGCCTCACCAGCCTCAACCTGAGCACAAATAACTCAGCGTTTCCAGCTCATATTTGTGCATTTGGATGGCGGGCACATGGGAGAAAGAGTTACTGCTGGAAAATCTCTCAGGCAAGTGAGAAGAAAACATTGCCAACAAATGTGTCCTCACCTCCTGCCTGACTGCTGTCCTCTCCCTTTCAGACCATGTGGAATTCTGCGAACTTCTCTTTTGTTCCAGAGACTAAGAACCAAAGTTCAGACTCGACCCCTTGTCACTGGATTAACAAGAGATTTATTGCATTTGTGGACCACTCTTTCACAGAGGAAATAGTGTATCTGTCAACCATGGCAATCCAGTCTGGCTGTTCAGACAGGCACACAAGACCCCTGAAGAATTCTCTCCTGCCCTTTCTGTTTGGTGTTCCCGGGTCTTACCTCCAGAAGGTTATGGCAGAGAAGAATTGAGCATCTAGTTCTGCTGATCAAGAAACACCCTGCCTTGGTGGCTGTACCTACTTTCATTATGTGTGTGTGTTTTGGTACACACGTCTGATAAATGCTTATGACAGGACTTCTACAACACTATGTAAGGTATTAGAGAGAATATGTTCCTTTAATTAATTGAGAGGATATTGTAAATCTAAGAAAAAGTTATGGATGTGTACTTATCTTTTTTTTTTTTTGAAATTAAGGTGTAATTTACGTACAGTGAAATGCACAACTATGAAGCATGGGGTTTGTTATATTTCTGTGTGTGTGTCTTAGCTGAGGCAGAACTGACCTAGACTGGCCTGTACAGACCTTAAGTACCATTTGATATATGTTGACAAATTAAACACGTGTGTCAGTGATACCCCAGGCAAAATATTTTAAAATGCTATCACCCCTGAAAGTGCCTCCCTTCATCCCCGTGTCACATAGGCAACCACTTTTCTGAATTCTATCAACATAAACTTTTGTCTGCTCCTGTAGTTCAGAAAAATGGAATGATACACTCGACACTCTTGTATGTTGGATTTCTTGCCCTTTAGCATAATAATCTTGAGGTTTGTCCATATTGTCACAGGCCCCGTTACTTCATTTTTTTTTTTAGATTTATTTATTTATTTTTGAAAGAGAAGGAGGTTGGGGGGAGAGACAGAGAGAGAAAGCGCCCGGGAGGGGCAAAAAGAAGGGGAGAGAGAGAGGACCCCAAGCAGGCTCTGCACTGTCCGTGCACGGAGATGCGGGGCTCGAACCCATCAACCATGACATCATGACCTGAGCCGAAATCAAGAGTTGGATGCTTAACCGACTGAGCCACCCAGGTGCCCCTTGATACTTCATTTTTTTTAATTGCTGAATAATATGCCATTGTATGATTCTGCTACGATGTGTTTACACATTTTCCTTGCAAAGGGCATTTGGGTTGTTTTACTTTTTGCCCAGGGCACATCGAACTGTTGCCTCCAGTTCTGGAAATTGCCATGTGTCTCTCTTGCCTAAGAAAAGCTTGTCCTTTGGACTCCTCACAACATCGTTTGATCCTCACCTTTGGTGACCCTGTGGGAAACTGTGGTTATTTTTCTCATCCTGTTTTCTGTTGCTCCCATGGAAATGAAAGTCCTTTGCTTTCTTTACATCCTAACTGTAAGTGGAATTTCTCTTTAAGCATTGGTGTTTGTCCTTGGGAGGGGTGTGTGTGTGTGCACGTGTGTGTGTGTGTGCATTGTTACATACGTGTGCATAGTTGTGTGTGTGTGTGTGTGTGTTGTTTCCAGGAATTGGCCAGAGGAACCGATGCTTGTGCGTACACAGTTGTGTGTGACTTTTGTCCAGAAATGAAAAGGAGGAAACTGAAGGAGTTCCCGGAGAAGGCACGGAGAGGATGTATGTCCCTATTACAGGAGTGGAGAAAACGTAACCCTGGAACGTGAACATTTTCCTGGAAGGTGCTGCTGGACTTGGAGCTTGAATGCATTTCTCGTGGCCAGCCCTCTGCACGTTTCATTAAAACAAGCTGAATAATTCGCAATTGGGGAAATATATTTGAGGGACTGTAGAGCCTCAGATTCCCTGGTTGGAAGGGCAGATCCCTAAGGGGAGGGAAAAAAAGTCTCTCTGGATAGGGGCTGAAACTTTTCTAACGAGGGTAAGAAACCTTACTGTTCAAAGTTGAAGAAACGTGGTTCTCTGGGAGGGGCTGCGTCGGGATAGATTTCAATTCGGGGATGCAGTGCTCGGATTTGAGGGGGGGTGAATATAAAAAGGTTTCTAATAAAATGCTTAAGGGCCATCCCCTCCTGCTCTGTCTGGTTATTTCTAGTCTTAGGATAAATCATGTAAGTTGCATACAGTTTTGGTTTAGTGGCATTTGGGAAGGAGCCAAGGAACAAGGATTCGAGGGCTTTCCAGGGAAAGATGAGTGATGGTTAATGGGGAGATGGATGTGAAGTATGAGTGGAGAAGCCCACAGTGTGAAGCCAGAACAGCCAAGCAGAGTGGGAAGAAATGGGACACTCCCCATCCCCAGATGTGTGACAGGGCAAGTGCCCTTGGAGAACAGAAATGCTGATGTGTGAGTTACGTATCTGGGTGGGTGGGGGCATGTTATTTCCAAAACTAGTTAGTGGATTTCTTTTTCTGGATGAAAAAGTGAACCCACCAGAACCATGCATATTCTTACCCATGTTTACGGCTGTAATTTTATGGCGTTCCTGACAGCAATGAAGTTAAGTTTTGCCACATCTCTTTTGAAGAATCCATTCTTTGCTGCTTCTGTTAAAAGTGTACTTTTCTCTTCTTGTAACTGCTCTAATGTTTCTCCTATCTCACTGAATCCCGGCTGAGGCGGGCATAGGATGGGGAGAGGTGTTAGTAGTGTGGAGCACGAACTTGATAAATGGATGCGTCTCAACCTCTTCAAGTTTGCACAGTGTCATTCCAATAACCCAATCCCCCTTCACATTATGACTTAGCCTTTCACATTGTGTCCGCTTTTCACTGTTGACCACAGATCACCTCAGGGTACACGGAGGAGTGGGTTCGCTTGACCATGAGGTGATGGAAAGCTGTCCAAGCTCTATGCGGATGGGCCCAGTGCCGTCCTCTGGACCTGTTGGTCTCTGAGGTGTTGCCCTTTATCAGCCTGGTCCTTTATCCCTCTGTCGTTGCTGCTGTGAACATCCCACGTGGAACAGGGGCCAGGAGTGCATTGCATTATGCTACATTATGTTGGCCCTGGCCTGCGTACTCTGGATTTAATACACCCTAATGGCTACAGAGACTCATACAGGATATAGCTCTGATGAACCCTCATAATCAGCAATGTGGCTTCTATTACACGAAATAACCACTCATATAAGCCAAAAAGTACATAAGCCAAGACTTTTAATAGTCACTTGGAGCTGCCCCACTCTCTATCATCCACAATTCACAGGACTAATTAGACCCTCGCCAGTGGCCATGTGATTCTGAATAGAAGGACGGTGACTTTACCCAGACACTAACTAGTTTCCACCCCTCCAGGATTCTGGCCAGAGCAGGCCTGAGGACACAGAACCTCTTGGTTTGCCTCACCTCTGTCTCTCTTCCTTTTCACACATTTAGTGCTCAGCAGGAGCAGAATTTCTACTTACTTCTTCTAGTCTATTCAGAAATAGACTCCGAATTTCTCCAGAGTCTATCTGGAGCATACTCCGAAATGCTGTGTTCCTTAGGGTAGGAGGCTTCATGTTCTGTCTCTCTTTCATGGGCATATGATTTGAGTGCCCCAGACTGGTTGTTCACATGAAATAAAGGGACACCCAAGCATTAGAGATGTCTCAGGATTAAATGTAGTGGTTCAATGTTTTCAAAGTATTATCCCCATGACAAAATAGTCATAGAGGCCGAAAAGTACAACTGGGTTCTTTTTCCACTTAAGACCCATTAGTGAAAGAATATCCTTAGGAGAAATATTTTTGAATGCCCCTAGAATCAGACTTAATCCCACCTCAGATAAATTTGCGATTCTAGGGCGCTGAGATTGCTTCTTCTTTATTTGCTTTAGGCCATCATTAGATAATAAAAAAATGCTAATGATAAGGCTGACTTTATGGAAGGCCCTAGAAATATTTGCTGTGCCAAAGTCCAGTGCCTACTTAATGCTTTCATAGATGTTCTGAAAGCTGACGTTTGTGTGTGAATCTGCACTCAGCTACAAACTAATTCTTTTTTTTTTTATTTCTTTCATATGTTAGCAAGCAACCCTATGCATGCTAACCGTTCAGATGGATGAGTAATCCTTCCAATGGTGATAGCATCCCCAGGGATAACTCGAGGCACACCACAAGGCAGGTTATTGATGGGAATGATTTTAGATTACTCATGCCAACTTCAGAGAAGTCTACCAGCTGCTGACAGCAGTGACACATTAGTTTTAAGTGTTACTGGCTGCTTTTAAACCTGAGCTCCTCTTCGTGTAACAAAACTGTTGCAAACCAAGACTGCCCCATTGCATTGGTTCTGACCTGCCAAGAAGGAATCCATGCAGACAAAAAACCAGAGGCATATGGATCCCCAAAAGAAAGTGTTTCGACAATTAATTTTAGTTCCATTTTAACTCTTGATTTAATGGCTCTAACTTCCAACAATATTGACAGACCCCACTACTCATGACCCTTATATGGAGGCATGTGTGTTAAACCATCAAGGTTAAAAAAAACAAAACAAAAAAACAACAAAAAAACCCCTACAGTCCCTCCAAATTAGAGTCAACTCAGTGGGCTTGCTTTACTCCAATAGTCTTGTCCTGCTGTTGCTCTGAACCAGTGGTTTTGACCTTGGCTAGATGTTGAAAATCATCTGGGAGGCTTTAAAAAATATGGATGTCTGGTTCTAATCCAAGAGATTCTGATTTAATTGTTCTAGGGTGTGGCCTATACGGCAGGGGTTGTAAACATTTTCCAGGTGATTGTAATAGGCAGTCAAGGCTGAGACTGCCGGAAGTAACAGGTGCTTAAACAGTTAAGTATGGAACATGAGGGGAGAGACGTTTAGCTGCCCATTAGCTGTACCGGTGGGAGGTCAAAAAGGCATAACCTAGGTCTTACTACCATTTGGGTTGGCCTGAGACTTGTCCCGGTTTCAGTGCCACAGATCCCAAATCCTGTGCAAACCAGGAAGAGGCCATTCTAGTCACAAAGCCTGCTGGGAGTCCCTGCACAGGAGGCAGGACGGAAAGACGAGAGCAAAGGACAGTGTGAACTAGTGGAAATAGAAAGGACAGCCCTCGGCCAGGAGGAGCCCAAAGCTAACCTGGTCCGGACCAGTCAATATCGATGTCAAAGAGGTCAAGGCCAAGGGGAAAGCCTTTGCAGCAGGACCGATCGACACCGCCAGTTCTTGCTGTTGGCGTACATCCTGGCCTTGGATCCGGCGTAGCAGCCCCAGCTCTTCTGAGACGAGCCAGGGTGGAATCAGGCCCATCTGCCTCCCCAAGTTCGATGCTTGCTGCAGGCTTTGGTCCTGGATCTCCAATCAAACTAATCTGCATGGAGAATCTCTGCTAGCTCAGTGATACTGTTCCCTTTCACCCCTTCAGACCTGTGCTCGCACTGTTCTTCTGCTTCCTCCTCCCACCTCGTCGGGGGGAAGAGCCTTCTTAAAAAGATTGACCTCGTATGATGTTTTCCAACCATTTTTATTCATTATTGTTCTCCCAAGGAGACTGTTAAGACATTTTTTTCCCCTAATTTTCACCCCATAAAATTTTAATAGCACAAATGTGCTGTGTATCTGTTTATGTAATACAATCCTTTGGAGGGCCACAAGCTATTGTAATATCTGAGATTTTTCTGCTTCTGCCTCCCCAAGAACCAATTTTTACCCCCTTAGGGGTTACATAGCCCCCACTGAGAGTGCATGAACGAATGTCGTTCTCCCATAGAATTTTCGGCTTCTCTTTATCTTGCTCCCACTGCACCCAGTACGGTTCTATCATAGGATCCGTGATGTTTAATAACTCATGCTTTACATGATTGCCTCCATTTGTAAGGGCAGAGACCAGTTCTAATCATTACACGGGGGTGTGGGTTTTCCTTCAGCCACTGGCAAATACCTGTCACACATTAGGTCTTCCATAAACGTTCGGATGAAGGAATGAATATGTGGGCCAGATTTCTCCAGTCCTCACCATCCTATAATAACTGCCCCCCCAATATACATCCCCCTAACTTGGCTCTTCTGGACATACTCTGTGTCCTTTCCAAGTGATGAGGGGTGTCCTCAGGGAATCTCTGACATTTGCTTAGAATCAAGTTTTCTAGTTCCTTCAACTCATTGGGTCCTCCTGCTCACTATCCTCAGTTACGTGTTCTCTGTGGCACAATTTTGGAAGTGTAGGAGTGTCATTTAAGACGCCATAAAGGCAGAGCCTTTATTTCCCCAGCAATTCCTTTGTTTCAGAAACTGTAGCAGAGCGGGTTCTCTGGTTGCATAAATACAAAGCAAATAATTTTGTGCTGTGGCCTGAGCTGGCCAGTGAGGTCCCGCCCCTCCCGTGTCCATCCCCATGAAGGCAGGAAAGTGGAAGGTGGCAGAGGGAGATGGGGCAAATTTAAATAGCAGCCCTACGGCCTTCTGATGGAATGAGTTCAAGAGCCACATCAGTTTCTCGAGGCTCGAGGTAACTGAAATGAGGCCTGTAAAGTGAAGTTCACCAAGGCAGTGGGCATGGCTCTCAAGAAGGGATCAAGCTGTCAACGAGGCAGCTGCCTGAGGGCACAGAGTGAGACAGTGCTACGATCCTGCCCCAGTCCCCGGGACCTGCCTGGGGAGCATGGTTCTGAATTTGACTGGGAAGAGTGATCCCTCAAAGCGTCATAATTGAGACCCAGGTCAAGTGAGAGGCTGAGCGTCTATGGCCACTAAACACAGGTGGGGAGGGACCTCCATAGTTGCCTCTGTGAATTCAGAATGGTAACATGGTGACAATGAATGGGCTACAGGTTTTGACTGCCCAGTGTCTCTTGGATGGAGGATTATATAAACTTCTTAGGGCTAATGTAACAGATTGTCTCAAATTTGGTAGCTGAAAAATGTATTCTTTCCCAGTTCTAGAGACCAGAGGACCAAACTCAAGGTGTCAGCACAGTCACATTCCCTCTGGAGGTTCCATTCGGGAAGAACCCATTCCTTGCCTCTTCCAGCTTCTGCTGGCCTTTGGGCATTTGCATAAACCTGACCACACATGATCCCACTGCCTCCCCTCTTCTCTGTATCTTCTAGATATTTCTCTGCCTTCCTCTTATAAGGACACTTGTCATTGGATTCAGGGCCCACTGGATAATCCAGGACCACTTCTTCATTTCAATATCCTGAATTATGTTTGCAAATGCCCCCCTCCCCTTTTACAAGAAGGTCACATTCACAGGTTTCAGGGATGAAGACTGGGGCAAATATTATGGAAGCCCACCATTCAACTTACCGACAGGAATCATAGCTAAGTTCCGAAGAGAAGGAACTGTATCAAGGGGGGCTCTATGTCTGCCTAGGCAGCCTAGCTTCTGCAATAAGGTGAGTCACAGGGAAAGTGACAAGGACACTGGAAACTGTGTGACTCCCCTGAGTTTCTTCAGTCATCGCGGGAGCATATTGTGTGTGCTCGTGTGCGTGCCTGTGTATGGAGGAAGGGAAAGGGAAAGGGGAGTTTGGTGCGTGTATCAGCCAAGGTCTCGGCAGGAAGCACTTGGTGCCTTCAAAGAATGACTGGACAGGATCCAGTGAAGGGGCTTTATAGAGGGTCAGCAAAGATAAGGTGTCAGCACAGAGTTTGCCTGTAGACTGACAATGGAGGAGCCCCAATTTTAAACTTCCTGGTCTCTTCTGGTTGGGGCACCAAAATCACATTGGGAAGCACAGAGCATGCTGTATCGATAAGGCCTAACTTGAGACACTTGGATAGCTCAGCTATCAGGGGTGATCAGGAATCATAGAGATAGAGAGGGATAGAGAGGCATCCTGGGCTGGCAAAAAAGAAAGTTGGTGCCAAACTAAGGTAGAAAGGCCAAAGCGAGGATGCTGTTCCCAGAGGTAGCAAGAGTTGTAGCTAGCCTTGAGGCCAACGATGTATCTAGAAGGAGAGTGGACCAAGGAGGACCTAAGGGGATCGAAACCCTTCACCTCCCTCTTCTCCCATCCTCTCTCAGGCCAGAGGTACCTCCTTATGGCTGCTGTTAGCTGGAATCCCTAAGCCAGGAGGCCTGCCTGGGGCGCAGGGCAGGGCAGAGGAGGGCAGAGAATGATCATGAAGGTGCAAGGTCAATAACCCCAGAGGGCAAGACTGTTGGCAGGACATCTGTTGGAATGGATGGCTACAGATTGATTTATTTCAAAGAGGAAACATGACATTTTTTTTTTTTTTTGCAGTCATAGTTGATAAGATCTGGGGTTAGAAGTCCAATCCATTTAAATTATTCCTAGTCAGGCTGTAGGGTCCAGAAAGATCTGACAAGGGTCACGCGTGCCATTCTCACTGCTACACCCTTTTCTCTGGGGCACAGTACCAGAACATAGAAGGTGTGGAAAAAAATGGAATGAATCAAGCCTATCCTCATGTATTTGTGCGTTGGGGAAAAATGAGGCTCTTTGTGCTTGGCTCCTTTTACCATTTAGGAGTCTGCACACCCCCTTATATAATTTTACCTGAGCTGTTCCTACTCTATTGATTACTTGACATACGGAGAGAGAAAGCTGAACCTTAAGAATAGATGCAGCCCAGGCTCCAGATGAGACACTCATGAGCAATGGATTCGTTCATGGACTGGATGGCGGGGAAGAGTCCATGACTAGGGCTATTAGCTTACTGACCTGAAGTTCAGGGCTTGGTTTCAGCCTTGAGGCCTGGGGCAGGGATCTAGGGATCTGTGTCCAAAAAGCTGTACCCCAGGTAGAGATCAGAAAGGAAAACAGAAGTCTTTGTTCACACAGATAAATACACATTTATTCATTTAACACGGCTTTATTGAGTGTCAGCCTTGCACCAGAGACTATGACAGGTGCCTGGGATATAAAACCAAGTAATACACATTCTCTGTCATCAATTGCCTATACTTGTTTTTAGGTGGTAAGGAAAATATTAATAAACTTTTATATTAATATATAAATCTATATTATATATATAGATTTCTCTCCATATACAGCTATAAACATATACCTATATCATCTATATCTATATCTATATCTATATCTATATCTATATCTGTATCTATTTGAGGTTAAAGGTGCCCTGGAGAGAAGGCTCATCACTGCCTGGCTGTGGTGTGGGAGGGGCCAGGAAGTTTTGATAGATGGATGTGGTGGTCCCTGAAGTCAGTCTTGCAAGCTGAGTGCAAGTTTTTTAAGAAGGCACGGATGGGGAAGTCAGCTGGGCACATGGAGAAGCATCCTCGTGAAGGAGATAACGATGCTTTAAGGAAATTATGCGTTTTAGTCCAGGCTGCTAGGCCAGCACCCCATAGACTGGTGACTTGAACAAATACGTGTTTCTCACCATTCTGGAGACTGGGAAACCTGAGATAAGGGTACCAGCATGGTAGGGTTCGAGAAAAGGTAGTTTCTAGTTTGCACATCATCACCTCCTGGCTGTGTCCTCACGTGGTGGGTAGCAGAGAAAGAACGCGGGCTCTCTCTACTGTCTCTCCCTATTAGGACATGAACTCCACAATGGGGATTTTACCCTCATGACTTAATTACCTCCAAATGCCATCGCACTGGACATTAGGGTTTCTCCATGTGAAACAAACATTCAGTGCACAGGACTATAAGAAGTTCCCTGTGGCCCAAGGGAGCAAATTAGAGTCCTTGAATGCCAGGCACAGGAGTGCATGTGGAGATTCACCGAAGCAAGGAGGCGGGGAGGCCATGCATGGTATTTCACAGACTCCAAAACACTCAGGTTGGAAGTGCCTGGAGGGCATGGGTAATATCGGCCTCATCTCCAAAGGTGCCACAGTAGTAGCCTAAAGTCCTTCTTATAGTGGGCATGTAGCCCAAGGACCCAGTCGCATGTAGGGACACCGAGCAGGGATATAGCTGATTTTTGATGTCCCACTTTTCAATGAGTGGGGAAGTGAAACATCACATACACGGCTGACAGGGTTATAAGGGTCTCTCCCATCTTGAGCTGTTCAGATCAGCCCCATTAAGTAGCAGATTCTGAGAGAGAGAGTTATGGGCTAATATGGAGGAGGCTAAAGAGACCTATGGTCAGTTAGGCAAATGGAGCTGCCAGTGGAAATTGTCTTCTTCATTTCAAGTGGCCGGAAAAGCTAAAAAAGAATAAGTTAAAAATTGTTAAATGTATGCCTGAATTTAAACTCTCCACAAGAAGCAATCCCCGAGAACAAGAATTGGAGAGGCAACTCAGAGTCAACCACGTAAAGAAATGGAAGCCAACGGTCCCATGGGGGAGACCAGGGAATGGCAGAGACCTGAACGGCACGGGGGGTGGGCTCCCTGCTGCCCAAGGTGAGGACTCCTGTCCTTGGCAAAGAAATGTGCCTGCCTCCCAAGCCCCAGGGTGGAAAAAGAGGCAGCCTGCCCAGCACCATAAGTAGGTGTGAATTCTGAATTCAGGCTACTAATATGGTACCGTGACCCAAGCCAAAGATATTAAAACAAAAGCTCTTGTCTTAATGAACTGTATAGGGCCCCTGGCTGGGACAAATTCAAAACTGCCTGCTAGCTATGCTAACCTAATTCAGGTTTAACGGGCTGCTACAGGATGCAAAAGTTGAAGATCGATAGCTAGCAACTGAGAAGCACAGAACCTGCAGTAGGATGAGGAAAATAGTCCCCATTTTTGACAACGAAATAGAATCTCGGGAAAAAGAAAATTCAACGTAAACGAACGGCATACGAGAAAATGACCAGATAAATTGTTAAATATAGATTAGCATTGCTTGATTATAAAAACTAATAATGGCTTTTGAGGAAGGGAAACAAGGTGGGGCTAAAATAATGATGAACACGGAAAACGGGTAAGATCAGAATCACATCTGTAATTGCCGACAAGAAACATACTTAAAGCAAGATAACATAGACAGTGTAAAATATCACGGAGGAAAAGCGTCCACTAAATAAACACTAATCAAAACAAAGCAGGCGGGGCTTCTGGTCATCTCAGTCGGAAGAGCACGTGAGCCGTGATCTTGGGGTCATGACTTCCAACCACACTTGGGTGTGAAGATTACTAAAAATTAATAAATAAACTTGAAACAAAGTTGGTACAGATTAACAAATTGGATTATATTAAGCATTAGATTATGTTAGATAAATTACACTCATAAATATCAGAATAACAAAATCGATTGGAAGTAAAGAGCATTGAAAGGTACAAACAAGGATTAAGTTTTTATCATAAGATAAAAGTAGTGATCATTCCAGAGATACAGAAAACATGAAATTGCTTGTATTTAAAAGTATAACTTGAGGGGTGCCTGTCGGTTAAGTCGGCTCAGTCGGTTAAGCTTCTGACTCTTGACTTCGGCTCAGATCATGGTCTCGTGGTTCACGGAATAGAGTCCCAGGTGTGGCTCTGCACAGATGCACGAGCCTGCTTAGGATTCTCTCTCTCCCTCTCTCTCTCTCTGTCCCTCCCCTGCTCCCTGGCTCTCTCTGTCTCTGAAAATGAATAAATAAATAAACATTTAAAAAATACATTAATTTAAAAAATAAAATATAACTTGAAAATAGGTAGTGAAAAAAAAACGATCGAATTATGTGGTGAAATTAACAGAGCCACAATTCCCATAGTGCATTGCAATTCACACCTCTCAGAAACTGATAGACAAAGCAGATAAAAATTTAGTAAGGCGGCGAAAAATTTGAAAAACACCTCTAACAATTGTTTGTGTGCCCGTATACAAATCTAAATATAAGTTTATAATATACATGCACAGATACATGTGTGTATCTACATAATATGTTGCTTGTGTTTTATAGATAATATATAACACATATATAAATATGTTAATGTATAACATTGCATATTTATACATAAATGTACAAACGCACAATTTTTATATATAAATATACATTCAACCAAATAGAAACCACATTCTATTCAAGTCCATATGTAGCTTAAAAAAAAAAAAAGATGGGGGTGCCTGGGTGTCTCGGTTGGTTGAGCTTCTGACTTCAGCTCAGGTCATGATCTCACAGTCATGAGTTCGAGCCCTGCGTGGGGCTCTGTGCTGACAGCTCAGAGCCTGGAGCCTGCCTCAGATTCTGTGTCTCCCTCTCTCTCTGACCCTCCCCCATTCATGCTCTGTCTCTCTCTGTCTCAAAAATAAAATAAAACATTAAAAAAATTTTTTTAAAGATGTCCATAAAGGACATTTTGATAAACAAAAGTATCAATCTCACACACATTGTATCCTCTACTCACAATTCTGTTAATTAGAAATAAACAATAAAATCTAGTTAAAAGGCTTTTAAAAAAGATATTTGAAATAAATACACACACACATGCAAACAAATCCCCCCTAAAATTCTAAAAGTTTGCAAGAAAAAAAGTAGGTCTATAAGATTTTGCGGTAAGAAAGGCATTCTTAGACAAGACAAAACAAACACAGGCTACAAGTTAAAATATATATAAGCTTAATAAAGCAAATGAAAGGTATCTCTACAGAGAAAGAGAGAGAAACACAGAGAGAGAAGGAAGGAAGGAAGGCAAGCCACTGTAATAAAACTTTAAGCTTCTTCAAATAAAACTTCAAACTAGCTATAAACAAAGATAATACATGTGCAGCACACATAGCAGATTGAATATTAGTGTGCACATTAAAGATCTTTTATGCATCAATAAAAAAAGAAAAAGTGATACTATAATTTATTCATGGAGGCGTATACATAAAATAAAATGTTTGTAAGAAATATTTCATTATATTTACTTCTGGGAAGGAAAATAAAGAAGTGGGTCTGGGGAGGAATATACTTCCACTGTACACTTAATTTCCTCTTTTTTAATGTAAAACCCTTTATTTTTTATTTGAGGGAGGGAGTACAAGCAGGGGAGGGGGCAGAGGAGGGGAGAGAGACAAAGAGAATCTTCAGCAGGCTCTATACCCGCCACGGAGCCTGATGCGGGGCTCAACCCCACAACCCTGAGATCATGACCTGACTGAAATCAAGAGTGGGATGCCCGAGGGGTGCCTGGGTGCCTCAGTCGGTTAAACGTCCGACTTCGGTTCAGGTCACGATCTCGCGGTTCATGGGTTCGAGTCCCACGTTGGGCTCTGTGCTGACAGCTCAGAGCCCGGGGCCTGCTTCGGATTCTGCATCTCCCTCTCTCTCTGCCCCTCCTTCTCTCACACTCTGTCTCTCTCTTTCTCAAAAATGAATAAACATTAAAAGAAAAAAAAAAGAGTGGACGCTTGATCAACTGAGCCATCCAGGCGCTCCTTAATGTAAAGCACTTTAAATCAAAATTGGCAAAATGTTAATACCTGTTAATTTATTAATTTGGATATGCAAGTCACTTTTTATGTTTTTTTCTGTTTTTTATTTGTGTTTTATTTAAAAATTCAAAATTTTCAAGTGGGCAAGAAAACACAGAAGAAGTACTAACTGTGTGTGTGTGTGTGTGTGTGTGTGTGTGCGTGTGTGTGTGCACGCATCCCCTTATAGCTAGATTGCATGCCACCATTTTTGTTCCGGAGCAAGATTGGGACATGATTCCTCAAATAAATGAAAATTCCCGTTCAGTGGACTCGACTGGTCCAAAAAAGTTAATATGCTAGTATGTGTTTTCTGTACATAATCCTCCAGCTAAAGGCAATAAATCCCATTGTTTGTACAATGTACAACGTGCGCAAACATAAGAAAATCAGAAAGTGGAACAGCGTATTGAAGAAGAGCAACAAATAAACAAAAAGTAAGGACGAAATACGGAGATGTGGGGAATCAGTGCCCCAATTGTTACAAAAGGAAACAAGTACCAGTAAAACTGTGAAGAAGGGGAAGTTTGAGTTAGCATTCAATCACACAAAGCACCTTGGGCAGGAAGTAACCCACACACCTCAAGGTGGCTCAAACGATGATGACAGGCACCCTTTCGTACAGCAGGGGAGACGGGTGGCTGATCAGGGCTTGTCTGATATCATGAAGCTCTTTTTAGGTCTCTGCTCTGGCAGCCTGGAAGTCATCCTCCCCCTCTGGCTGGTCGATGCCAGACTCGTAGGTCGGAATAGGCTTAGAGACCCATTCCAGAACCAGTTACAGACAAGGGGACGGAACCTCCATTATGGGTATGACATATACGTGAGACAAGCACCAACTACTTCCTCTGTGTCCTCTCTGGGGTGGTTTCTCCCACTCTTTCCTTGTATTTAGGATCTCCTATTTGCCGAAGACCTCGCTTTACTTCCTGGTACCAAAACGGAAGAGCACATTCCCATCATTATTCATTTGCTTGTTTGTTTGTTTAAATTTTAGTCTTGTCATCTGATTGATCCGTGGCAAATACACTGAAAGGAGTTCAGCTTTAGCCACCAAGATCACCAAGGTAGAGTTGAGGAATAGCAGGTAATGAGGTTTGAAGTTACCTGATTCTCTTCCCACTTTCGTCCCCCTCTTTCACCCTTCTATAAGTAATATCGTTGCAGAAAAGTCAGAAAATATGTATGCCGAGGAAAAATGGAGTTGCCCATGATCCCGGGACACCCAGAGACAGGTCCTTTACATCTCAATATATTTTCTTACAATGGCATTCAACTTTGGAAACCCTGTATAATGTTTGTTTGGAGAAATATGTTGGATGTATGTCCATTTCCTATATATTCTTGTACAAATAGAGAAAGGCTCTGAGGTCTTTGTAAGTGCTTGATTCCATTTTTCCTTTTCTTTCCTCCCTCAAGGAATATGTTGGCGCCTATCTGTTGAGTCAGCACTAAATTCTCCATGAACAGCCATCCAGACTCTGAGGGATTAGGGTTCACTCCCCATGTCTGGCTTCATTGCAACCCTGACGACCCAAACTGAGAGAACAACCAGAGCTCACGGGCACCAACTTGCCTTGGTGACTAATGGAGAACTTTCTCTCCTCAAACCGAGATACAACAAGAGGTGTGGCTGGAAAAGAGCACTTTTCCTGACAAGAGTGACGAGAGCCGTGATGGAAACTCTTAAGTCAGTGAGCTTTATTCTCTGTGCTAATAGCACCCCATTTGGCCAAAGAGTAACCTTCTTTCAAAGCAGAAGATCCAGGATCTATAGCTGTAACTGCGACAGCCCTGTGGTACCAGGTTGAAAAATTACCCTGTGTGAGCTATGCTTTTGGCTGGTCACATAGATTTTCTACTTTGCAACCTACCCTTCCCTGCTTTCTTTACCATTATTCTCCAAGGAAGGAATGCTTGAAGGCAATGTCCTTATGCCTGACTTCCTAAACATCTCTATTCACAACGATTGTTCTGAATATTTGGACTGACGTGAAAGGAAGCTAGCTCCACCTGCCAGAAACTTCTTGAAAAATTGTCCCCTTCATTGCTCGTTCCTTCAACTGTCATCCATAGGATGATTAAAACTGCCTTTTCACTTTGGATTATTTTCTTTTCACTTTGGATTATTTTACCAGAAAGCTGCCTTTTGACATTGAATGATCTTTAAATGATCTCTAGTGAGTGAAAGGGATGACATATATTATCTTCATAAAATTGGCGATGCTCAACTTGATTTCCCTGCCTCATTTCTGTCAGATGCCCATGGCACTTAAGTCAGCAAGAGGGTCCTCGTGCATAGAAATAGCAGTTATGTGAAGTCACAGAGTCATGGGTTTGAGTTTTTGTTCACTGGCTATGTAGAGGGTGAACATGTTGGTCTCTTTTAGCCTTTATTTCCTTGTACCTAAAATGGCAGGAAGAATACCTGCTAAATAGATTGTGTGACATTGCAATAAAATAATGGCTGTCAAGTACCCAGATTCTAGAACCTTCCATAGATGACTTATGTAGCAAACATTAGCTTCCCCCATCATCTCTCTGTCATACAATGATCATAACCCTGATATGATCCACAAAGAGAGCATGAAATTTTATGATGCTAATATGATTCACAAACTAGTGGCTCAGGAGGGCAAAGAGAAGCCAAATCTCACAGTGTTCCTTCTTCTAAGACCTAAAAATCAGTGCTTTAGATGGGTTTGAAAATTGAACAAAAATACATCAGTATCACTCAAAGAAAGGAAAGGTTGGGAGATGCTGGCTCTGAAGTCATTGAAAGAGAAGCCAGATATTCCAGAATACACAGTTCCATGAGGTGTCCCACCAGGTAGTTCCCAATTTAACAAGCCACAAAAGCATTAGGATTGATCAGACACATCAACAATGTCTGAACAAAATTGTATCGCTTCCCTAGTTTGGAGATATGCTGCTGATGCCCCCAAAGATATCCATGGTAGTAAAAGCGTCTTAACTCCACTCATCCTCAAAGACCCCGGAGAACGAGGCAATCTTTGGTATTGGCCATTTGGGTTACTTCATGCTAAGAAGAAAGCAGTGGCAGAAAGTCACTGTCATATCTGACAATAAATAAGACAATCAAAGTATAAAAGGTGACGTAAATGAGAAGTAATCGAGGGAGGCAATGGGAGGTAAGGGAAGAGCCTATGGCAATTTACCTCAGGTTAAGTACCTCTCTGGACTCTGCATTTCCATCAACAGGTCAAAATCTATTTTCTGGGGAGAAAGCTGAGATGGGGTAAGACCAGCCTGAGGTGACCGTCTAATGGAAGCAATGACCTAAAGGGTTTCTAAATCCTTGGGACTATACAAAACCACACGTTATTCCCACACAGGTGTGGGTAAAATCCCAATAGTGGTGAATCGACATGTACACAGGGCATTTAATAAGGAAAAGAACAGAAAGGGAGATGACTAGAAATCTACATATTTGATCCTCCTTCTCTGTTGTTAGATGGTTGGGGAGGAGGAACTGTCCTCCCCACTGAGGAGGCACTTTGGGACTGAAAATAAAGCAGGTGACTCCATACAGTTTACACAGTTTTATTCAGGGTAACCAACTGACGGTGGGGGGTAGGGGGGTGGGGTGGGGCACACAGTGATCCAGAACTGCGCAGCTCTTCTCCACAAAGTCTGGACCTTAATCCCCAAGTTTATAGAGCAAGGGGTCATGCAGAAGGGTATTGGAGTGACATCAAAGTGTTCTCATGCGCCTAAAATACTAAATCCTTTTCTAACTAATTAGATCCTGTAGCCCCATCTATGCAGCAGGAAGGGGAGAGAGTATGTTATCTTTAACAAATTTACCCAGGGCCGAAGCAAGCCTCCTCACCTTCTGGTCTTGGTGGGCATTTCTAAGATATGTATATTAATCCCCAAAGGACTCAGAACACGAGGCCAAAAGAGAGGACATTAGCAAGATGGAATGTCAAAGATGGAGTCAGTATTGTCAGCACTCCCACACCCACTAAGAGATATGGAGGTAGGTAAGTGAAGCTGACAAGAGGAGCTCATCTACTAAGAGCAGCCCTGCCTGGAAGCCTATTTGTCGGCACAGATTCAAGACTCTGTCTCCAATCCAGAGGCATGGAAGCAAGCTGTAGATTAGGTGGAAGAGAGACCCAATCGCAATAATGGCCTGGCCTGGGCTAATCTCCTTCAAGTCCTCAAAATCACAAGCAGAGACCGCTGGGAGCCCTAGAAATACTAGATAAACCAAATAGACCAAAACAATACAGCCAAGTCTACAAATTAAACCTCTGTCTGAACCATAGCCCCCAAAAGTTGGCCAAGACCTATAGGCTAACACCAAAACAGGCAACTGCCAGCTAAAATAAATGATTTGAAGAGGGCTGCTAGTCTTTTAACATAATAGACAAAAATGTCCAGGATATAGGAGAAAATTATACCTTGTGTACTTGTCATGCAAGAACCACAGAAAATGCAACTTGAATGAGTAAAGGCAATGAAGTGACACCACGCAGAGATAAATCAGATGCTAGAATTATTTAGCCAGGGTTTTAAAATGGTCATCACAAGGATGCTTCAATAATCAACTATAAATTCTCCACAAATAGAACAAATTACAAAAAGAAAATCTCATCACAGAAAGAGGAGTTAGAAAAAAGCATGAAATGGAAATTATGGAACCAAAAAATATAGTAACGTAAATAAAAATTTGCTGGAAAGTTCAATAGTTGAGTGCATATGACAGAAGATACAATCATTAAACTTGAGAATTTTTCACTGGAGTTCACCGAATCCGAACAACAGAAAAAAATGACCAGAAAAAAAGCAGACACCACTCTGAGGTATGTACTATGGTCCTTAGTTAGGCCTTTTTGATGATTTTGAGATTCAATAACTTTCTTGTAGGTGTGGTTCAAAGTTAAAGAGTAGAAACAGAAAGACAGTCACAAAGGCGTCAGCATTATACTAAATCCTTTTCCCTAAATCATCGTCAGGACCTTCAAAAAGGCAGGGTCACCTGGTGGCTTCCAAGATTAATATTCAGAAAGGATTCATGCTGTTTAATCCCCAGACACAGGAGCCACCCAGGGTGTCTTGTTTTCCCCTTGTGCTGGGGCGTGAGTATGTGTGTGTCAGGGTGTGAGTGTCCAAACACATGTTCTGGATACTAAAACACACAGATGGCCTTGGCCCTCAGCACTGGGCTCTGTCTGCTCCACACCCTGACATTAAAACAAATGTCTTTTGGAATAAGATCGTATTCCCCAGATTCCCAGTTGAACAAGAGTTTTTAAGTTTGTGAATTCTGCTTACTCTAAACATTGAAAGACATTAGCGATAATCAAGTCAACCAAGGATTGTTTCTCAACGTCATGTTAAGCTTTAAGACCTAAAAAGTGAGCCTTGCGGAAGTCAAGGTCATCGGCCAGCCTGCGCATGTTATAGCTTGCGATTGTGAGCGGACAATTTTTGTTTTGCTTGGAGCTCTGTCACGTGTACCTCGTGTAACAGGGCAGGATGGGAAGACAAGCCGTCAGCATCACGTCGCTTTAAGTTAAATGGTGCTTTTAGCCGTGTAACAATTTAAGGTAGGGCTAACACATGAAAGAGCCCGTAGTTGGAGGGATATGGCACTTCTGAAAAACTGAAACAAGGCAGCCGTGGTTGAGGTTGGAGAGCAGCTGAGAGGGCGAAGCAAGAAGAGAATGGAAAAATGGGAAATCGTCCAGGGCCACCTTTAGAATCTTGTCATAATTCTCAGAGCAGTGGGAAATTGCTCTAAAGATCTCCCAGCCGCCAGATGGACAGTGGCTTGGAGACAGTATCCGTTATTATTATCAGCTATTTTGGCAAGAGTAGCTGAGAGCTTTAACTAGGTTCTTGGCAGTGTAGCTCGAGATGTCTGTACAGATTTCCAGATTATTTAGCGAACAAAATCAATAGTAACGAGTCGGGTGTCAGGAAATGAAGGGAATGGAAATAACAAGAATGGCTCCTAGTTTTCTGTCCTCTAAGATTTAGGTTCAAGGGTCATTCACAGAAATAACACGCGATGAGGGCTGGGTTAGGGTACAAAGACAATCAAAGCTTTTGGACATTATTTGGACGTGATACGATCCATATGGCAGGCCTCCAAATGGAGATTTTGTGTGACTAGTTACATACATGGTGCGAAGTTCAGAGAAGAGGCTCTGGCTGAAGGACGTCTGTGAATCATCAGAATTTAGATGGGACTAGAAGCTAGGGATGTGGCTATGTTTGTCTCGCAGGGTGGTCACGAGGACAGATGGGACCCCGGTCACAGCTCGGAGGAACTGCATCGGGTAGGCTAGGTGCAGGAGGGTGCACCTGCCAGGGTGACTGAGAAAGAGAAGCCAGAGGATGAAAGGAAATACAGAGAATGCTGTGCCCGGAGACCAGGGAAAGTGTTATCGAAAGGAAAGAGAGTAAACAGTGTCGAGAGCTCCGGTCAGGTTAGGTGAGGACCAAAGGGTTGGTCCCATTAAGTACAGTGGTGTGGCCCTCAGCCTCTCAACTGAATCCCCCAACCGACTTTTTTTTAAGAGAGAGAGAGAGAGAGAGAGAGAGAGAGAATCTCAAGCAGGCTCCACTCTGTCAGCAGAGCCCAAGGCAGGGCTCCATCCCACGACCCTGGGGTCATGACCTGAGCTGAAATCAAGTGTCAGATGCTTCATGGACTGAGCCATCCAGGTGCCCCCCACTCCCAACTGACTTTTAAATGTTAAGACTCTCTTTTTAAAAGAAGGCTTCCAGATTCCACATTTCCTTCCCAAGACCACTCTAATTCCTTCTCTCCCTGTGCAGCCAAACTTCTTGAAAAGCTTTTCTGTGCTCTATTCCCCACTTGGGCTCACTTTCCCCATGTGACACCTCCACTCTCAAATACAGCTTCTTGTTCACCGCCCTACCCATACGCCTCTCCTGCTTTGTTATACTCTGCATTTTGCATGACGGCGGAGTTTTGCGAAGCGAATTTTAATTTACCCACGTGTATATGCATAAAGATTCTTATTTTTCATCCACATTGGACAGCCTTGGGCCTTTCACGCTCCAAATGTACCAAAAATTCACTAATATCTCAATGATTTTGTATTTTTACATTTGGATTTGGATCAGCAGTAATTAAATCTGACATAAAGTATGAGGTAAGGATCTGACTTCCTAAAGATTCTGGTCACCAATTCCGATGTGGAGGGCAGGAAGGGGGTTTTCCCACACCAGTAAGCAACTCCCCAGCACCGGCCGAGTGTCCTACAATTCAACCCAATTTTGGCACTACCTCCCTCAGTCCTGTCCTGTAAGATGCCACCCCCTTCTTTAGACACCAGTCCTAGTGTCGGTTGCCATTATGCTTCTGACGCGCCAGGTACAGATTGGAGTTTCCGATGACCGCCCCCTGCCATGGGTTCTGACTGATTTGCTAGAGCGGCTCACAGAACTCCGAAACATTTTACTTACTAGATTACTGGTTTCTTATAAAAGGATATAACTCAGGAACAGCCAGAGGGAAGAGATGCATAGGACAAGGCGTGGGGCAAGGGCGAGGAGCTTCCATGTCCTCTCCAAGGGTGCCCGCCACCCCAGACATCCAGCTGTTCACCAACCCAGAAGCTTTCCCAACTCTGTCCTTTTGGGTTTGTAATGGGAGCTTCATTACCAAGGCACGGTGGCTTAAATCATTGATCACCGGTGATTGATTCAACCTCCAGCCCCTCTCTCCTCTCTGGAGATCAGGGGGTGACTCTGCAGGTTCCAACCCTCCAATCACAGAGTTGTTTCCGCTGGCAACCAGGTGCTATCTTTAGCTGACCTAGGGGCCTCCCCAAAGTCACTTCATGAACCCGACAAAAACACCTTGATCTCTCTCACCACTCAGGGAATCCCAAGTGTTTTAGAAGTTCCATGGTAGAAACAGGAGGAAGACCAAGCATGTATTTCTTATTAAAAATCACCATATCACACTTATTTGGCTCTAGATTGCCAGGTAGTTGTCTCGGTAACATAGCCTGAATGCGCTCCTTACTAACTTGAAATAGACACTCTAATGCTCCTCTTTCTTCGGTGAAAAGAGCGGTTTCAAAACTCTCCTTTTCACGCTCACAAGGTGGCAAATCAATGCGAATTGGAAAGCCAACACGGAAGAATATTGAAAAGAATCAACAGTTTTGAACACTGTGTTCAGAACACACGAAGCATTATACTCCTGACAAAAATGATAATAAATGAGAGGAGTGGCCTAAAATTAATAGTTTCCAGTAGCAATGACATGAATAAGACACACACACACACACACACACACGTGCATGCCCGCACACACACACACACACACACACAGCCTTAGAGGTAACTTTTTTTTTTTTCCTCAGTGTTTACCTTTTATCATTTGTTTTTTTCACTTCACTGTAACCTGAGTATATCATATGGGAGAACCAATACCCTAAAGAAGTTTATTCAATTCTTATTTCCACCTCACCTGAAATAATTTCCAAATCACTGGCTTCAGGGCTTCTAGACCCAGATACTCCACAGTGTTAGTAATTCTTGGCCTCCTCTTTATTATATTGAGAGTCACTTAAGGTCAGGAACTTACTTCCCCATCTCCCTGCAATGTGGCCTCTATAGCACAGAGCTCAGTTCCAGGAAAAAACTGTACTTTGATGATTCATTCCCTTTTATGGAGTGCATAGTAATAGGTCAAACCCTATACCGGGAGAGTGAAGAAGACAGATGTGCCATTAAGGCATACTATAGTTTTTCAGTAGAAAAAAAGACAAGTGTACATTGGATCAAGTAAAATGAAAGCATGCAATGGACTCAGTGTCTGTATGTTCCCCAAATTCGTATGTTGCAACCCTAATCCCAACGTGATGATATTAGGCGATGGGGTCTCTGGGGGACAATTAGGTCATGAGGGCGGAACTTCTGTGAATGACATTAGTGCCTTTATAATAAGTGGCTGGAGGGCTAGCTAGCTGTCTCTCCACCATGGGAGGATTACGGCAAGAAGGCAGCTGTCTATAAACCAGGAGGAAGGCCTTCGTCATGAACCCAACCATACTGCCATCTTAATCTAGGACTTTCGGCTTCCCGAACTGTGACAAACAAATGTTTATTGCCCAAGCCACCCAGTCTGGGGTGATCTGTTACAGCAGATTTGTTACAGCTAAGACAGAATATTTACATACACATTTAGAAATTACGACAAATATGAAAATTACTCTGTGAGCAGAAGGGAAGGAGTCCCTTACTAAACCTGGATGACCAACCTAAGTGCGGACTTTTGAGGTGTCTCTCACCAAGAAGCTGGAATTTTCTAGGTGGAGAGGGGAGGAAATGTGCACAAGGTATAGAAATGCCAGAAAAATGAAATGGAGAGACACCGGAGCCCCGGGAGGCACTGACTACATAGGAATGAGCCTTGGTCTCCTGTGGCTGGAAGAGCCTGGAAGACCTCAGTGAGGATCTAGGTCTTCGGCTAGAGTTTTCTCTTCATCTTGAGACCTCCAAGAACGCAAAAGCAAAGCTGGGGTATGATCAGATCCATCACGAAGACAGCATGGAGTGGGGTAGGTGGGACGGAACTGGAGAAAGGAATGGGGTTGGGGGCATTTTGTAATAGCACAGGGAGGATGGCTTAAATTTAAAGAGAATCCAAACACTTCTTAGAAACTCTACATCTGATCCAGGACACCTTGGTTCTAGCCACCTTGGTAGACCAGCCTCTGAATTTGGATTCCTACTTTTGTTCTTGTTTCCCTGAAGCTGTTCTTGTTCAGTTTTATCATTATTATTAGTATTATTGTTATTATTATTATTATCATTGTTATTAAGACTTTATACTTTTAGAACAGTTTTGGCTTCACGACAAAATTGAGGGGAAGGTGCAGAGATCTACCACATAACTCCTGGGCCCACACAGGCATAGCCCCCCCACCCCTGGCCTTATTATTAACATGGCACCACAGTGGTACCTTTGTTACGGTTGATGAACCTACACTCATACATTATAATCACCCAAAGTCACCTTGTTTACACTTCACTCTCGTTGTACATTCTATGGGTTTGGACAAATGTATAAAGACATGTATCCATCATTTTGGTATCACACACAGTATTTTCACTGCCCCAAAAATCCTTTGCACTCTACCCATTCATCTCCTCCCTGCCCCCTGCCACTCGTACCAACCCACAGCAGCCACTGATAGTTTACTATATCCATAATTTTGCCCTTTCCAGAATGTCATTGAGTTGGAATCATACAGGATGTAGCCTTTTCAGATTGGCTTCTTTTACTTCGTCATTTGCATTTAAGTTTCTTCCATGTCTTAAAAAAAAATTTTTTTAATGTTTGTTTATTTTTGACAGAGAGAGAGACAGAGCATGAATGGGGGAGGGACAGAGAAAGAGAGGAAGACACAGAATCCAAAGCAGGCTCCAGGCTCTGAGCTGTCAGCACAGAGCCCGACACGGGGCTCGAACTCACAGACTGCGAGCTCATGACCTGAGCTGAAGTCAGAAGCTCAACCGACTGAGCCACCCAGGCGCCCCTCTTCCATGTCTTTTTACGGCTTGATAGCTCATACACACATAGTTTTGGAACTTAATTAAAAAAATAAACTCTCCTCCTCTCAAAGCTTCCTCTATCTACATCCCTGGAATTCTGCCATGACTTTGGAGTAAGAATGACCAACGTTAGGAATATTTTTGTCATGTCATCTTGTAGAAGAGTCAGTTCACCCTATGCTCACATCCACTGAGTTTATCTGATTTCCTCCCGGCCTGGGATGCTCTGAGCCTCCAAGAACTCAGGGAACTCAGATAATGAAGTCTGAGCAGGAAACCAAAGCAAATTTATCCTCACTCAACGTTTTGATCATTTTGCCTATAGCTGAACCTGTATTAAAAAAATCTGTGTATTGGGGCGCCTGGGTGGCGCAGTCGGTTAAGCGTCCGACTTCAGCCAGGTCACGATCTCGCAGTCCGGTCCGTGAGTTCGAGCCCCGCGTCAGGCTCTGGGCTGATGGCTCGGAGCCTGGAGCCTGTTTCCGATTCTGTGTCTCCCTCTCTCTCTGCCCCTCCCCCGTTCATGCTCTGTCTCTCTCTGTCCCAAAAAATAAATAAAAAACGTTGAAAAAAAATTAAAAAAAAAATCTGTGTATAAAAATTAAAATTAAGTATCTTCAAAAGCCTTTTCCAGCAGAATTGTGTTTTATAATTTCTGGTGTGTTTTTCAAATTCCCTTTGGAGAATAACATTTGAAGAAAATATTATTAAATACCAGGAGTCATATGTAAAATAGAATATAATCACATACATACATATATATATATATATATACAAATATACATATTTATTTGTGTATATATATATATATATATATTTGTCTACATGTATTATATAGATGTACAAATGCATATTTGTATAGTCACAAAACTCACTTTTCAGTTCCACTCGGGAAATGCCTAGTCTGAAGAGGGATGTTTGCATGCATAGGAAGGTGTCTGTCTTCTCGTGAGGGGCAGACACACAGGTAACTTTGATGCAAGGAAGGTGTGTAGGAAGTGTTTTCTTTTTTTAATGCAAAAAACATGAAATAGAGCCAGAAGACAAAGAACACCTAGGCTATGACTGGAAGCTAAATGAGCACGTGCACGATGCTAGAGTTTAAAGGGTGGGAAGGACTTTTTCATTACCTGTCAGGAAAAATTGTGGAAAAAACCTTGAAATGGATGAAACACATGTTCCTAGGCATTCTGTTTAGCCACACTTCCATGATATCTGATTCTAGAGGGGCCCACATCTTTGAGCCATTTTATAAATCTGTAGGTTGTAGAAAGTTCTGCTAATGCAAACGAATTTCGTGCAGTAGAAGACAGTTGCTTATCGTCCTGAGACTATGGACAAGTTCTGTATCTATTGGTAAATTTATTTCAGCATTTCTGATGGCACTCATATATGTGTGTATTGTGTGAATTTTTCCTTGGGTAATTGTAATATCTTACTGATTATTTAATGGGGGAAATCTTTGATACATATTTATTTTATATTTGCACAAAGTCACATTTTAGCTTCCTAAAATATTTACTTAACACCCCAAGCACATGTTGTCAAGCATATTACTTACCTTCTATACATTCTGGCAGTGGCCCAATAGAAGGGAATAGTCTATTAGTATCCCCTCTGTTGCCAAATTGTCCTTCCTATTCCAAGTTAAAAAAAAAAAAGTTGTCAATTAAGATCTAGAATCTTGCTTCTCCAAGTGTGGTCTACAGAAGAACAGCATCTAAACCTGCTGGAAATTTGTTAGAAATGCAGAATCTCAGGCCTCACCCCAGACCTACTTTGTTTTAATAACATCTTCTGGTGATTTGCAATCCCATTAACATTTAGTAAGTGTTGATCCAGAATAAGGAGACCATACTGTTTATAGCTTTGGTGTCTCTGCTTCCTAGCAACTGACTGAGATGGAGCTTTGTAGTCTACGCAGACAGCAGCAATATGAAAAGGCATAAACCAGGAAAGCTTAGTTTTTCTTTGGTTAAAAAATTATTGGCATAATTCTAAGCCCCCATCTTTTGGTAAGAGTTGGTCTTGAATGAACAAAGATACAAAAGGCAATGGGATCAATAGATTGATTGATAGATAGATCGATAGATAGATAGTTAGATGGATGGATGGACAGATGATGGACGCATAGATAGATAATCTCCTAGTAGTCCAGGAACCTTTATTGCTGTAGGCAGTCCTCACTCCACATTGGTTCAATTATTTTCAAGATCCTTGGCCTTGCCACCCATCTTTGGACTTTTCTGCTCTTGAACTTCAGATAGCAACTTGATTGCCTTGATGGTCTCTAAAGACTTTGCTGCATCCACCTCTGTGTCTTTTTCTGTTGTCGGTGGACTTCACGAAGCTGTCCTTGCCTGGTTGTCCTCCAGAACCATGTGTGGGGACTTATCTCAGCCTTCCAAGTGGAGGAGACCACCATAACCTCTAGGGTTACAGTTCAAGTGGCAAGTACACTTGTGGCTTCAGCCATCAGCCATGGCTCCCATAGACAAGAGCACAGAGTATGTATTGTCTCTGCCTAAAGCAGTATCTTTTCAAATAAAACTCTTTGACTTTCCATGTACAAGCATTGCATGATTTTGGTTAGTATCTCTGGCCTCTACCCACTACATGACAGTCCCCTCCTCCCCATCGTGACAACAAAAAACATTACCAGACATCGTCCAATGTTCCTCGGAGAGGTCGGCAAAATGACCCTTGGTGGAGAATCACTGTCTTAGACATTTATCTTTGTGGGCCAGGTCGCTATTGCTGTATTTACAATCCTAACCTTGCAAACAATTAAGAAATTCCAACATCTGACCTGGGGGCTAAAAAAAGGACTTGCTTATCCCCCTTATACTTCTATTCTGGATTCCTGGGTGCACAGCAAAATAAAAACTCATCAGTTTTGTTTTATTTTACTGCTATGCTTTAGGAAAAATGCAAAGTGATCCGGGTGTGCATGAATGAGATAGAAAGATGTATTTTCATAACACAATTAGAATGGGGAGAAATTGCATGTAATTAGGTTGAAGAATGCCCTGTTTAACATGCACTTGTCATAACACGGCCAGCAGGTTGCAAATTATGGAATATAGGTTTTCATTATCAGGTCTGCATAATGTATTTCTTGCACTTAAAGACTTGAATCTGAGGGTTGGTGGGAAGTATGTAAATCGTTTGGGGCTGTAACTAAGGCTTAACATTTTTTGCCTCGATTTTTTATTGCCATTTCCTTCGTTTAAACACGTTTAGTACATTTGCATTTATTCAATTGCTCTTTTTTCAAGTATGTTGCTATCATGGTCTCTGCCATGGACTATCAACAGAGTACGGAAAATAATTTCATGGTCCTCGCAAGGCTGGAGAGAGCAGAGACAGGAGGTCTGGAAACCTCCAGCCTGGGCACACCCACCGTGCTGATTGGGAAAACCATGGAATCTGTTTTCCCATTAGCTGGAAGGAAGGAGGGCAGTCACTGCTCCTTTTCTAGTTCCTAACTGACCCTTTGACTTTGTTAAAATTATCCATCACATGACCCTTTTCAACTTCTCCTTTCAGAAATCCAGTTCAGTATTTCTATTGCTTTGTACAACCTATTCCATCTGGCTCTTGTTTTTGCCAGTAATTTTTATGTCTTAGTTCATCCCCTGGCTTTCCACGTAGAAGCCAGAAAATTTAATTTTTAATCAGGATGATCGTAAAAATATATGAAATTGGTGAGGCACAATCAGATGGCAGCCTAAGCCGGGAAGAGACACTGGAGATACTTGCTAGGCAGGTGCTCGCAGTCACTGGGGAAGCAGGGAGGGGGAAGGACCAAGGGGAAGTCTACAGTCAAAGGCGAAGTGACCAGGTATGGGCCTGGAGCAGCCAGAGGGCAGGAGAGTATCCAGGGGTAGCATATTCACCACTGGTAAGGAGGCATTTGCATATCTTAACATGAAAGCATTTGCATATCTTAACAGGCATGGGCTGTGTGTGCCAAGTCTGGTTAAGCTGCACTTACCCTAACACAAAATGCAAATCAAAACAGTATTTATTTAATGTGGTTATTGTGGTGCTTAACAAAGACTTGCAAGCAAAGCACATAGCACAGGGTCTGATGTGGCATAAATACTCAATAAATATCAGCTAAAGTTATCATGAGACCATTGCCCGTTCCTCGTCTCTTTATGCATTCCTGCTGCCTTATTCTACCCTCATGTCTGCTCCGTATTTCTGGCTCTAGTTCTCCGTTCGTTTCACTGTTCTTTAGAATTTTCTCATGTCCTCAATTTGCTTCTGTCCTTTTATGTTTCCCTATTACTTTTCTCCTTTCCTGTTACTCTTTGGTCGCGCATTTCACCGGACTTTACTGGAAGAATGAACGTGAGTAAATGAAATGGGGTATAAGGCACAAGGCAATTTTTAAAGCAATAAAGTTCTGCAAGTGAAAATGGGAAAAGCAGGATGTTCCACTGGCACGGTAAGTAGGATTCAGTCCTTCTGCTGAGTTCTGCGTCTAGGGAAGCCAGTGGCTGTGCATGAGACAGTTCTATGTGCATGTGTGTGGCCGGGGAGGGGAAGATGACCCACAGGAGGATATATGTGGTGTCGTGTCGGGCCAGAAGTGGCATAATGTCGGGCAGACAAACAGCATACGTGTCCCCAGACTTTAGTTAGATCCCAACAGGGAGAAACGCTAGGCGTGCGTGAAAGCTGAGGAAGTTATGTTTGCAAGGGACTGTGTGAAACTCGGACAAGGAGTGAAAAGTTTAAGCTTAGGACAATGGGCAGTCCCAAGCTGGGGACAGGATCCTTCAAGCAGATCCCAGCACAAACCCTTGCAGTGTGGTCACGGCAGAAGGGAGTGCGGTCCCCTAGAGCACCCGCAGATCTCCTTTTTAGCACCCATGATATCTTGTTTGTATCTATATGCAGGTTACCGGAAGTTGTGGAGGCAGGTCCAAACTGGGAAATATATACTGATGTCTGTTTCTAACCACTCCCTTACACCTCCCAGAAATCACTATTCAGTCTGTCTAAGGAGAGGCCAGGGAATCTGCAATTGTAGACAAGCACGCTTCCCACTCCCAGATCCTTGAAATCCATGCGATGGCTCCATGGACCGCACACTTAGAGCCATGTGAAAGGCATCCAAGTGAGAAATCACTACTCTTCTTTTCCCTTACTTTTTAATTTTTTTTTTTCAACGTTTTTTATTTATTTTTGGGACAGAGAGAGACAGAGCATGAACGGGGGAGGGGCAGAGAGAGAGGGAGACACAGAATCGGAAGCAGGCTCCAGGCTCCGAGCCATCAGCCCAGAGCCTGACGCGGGGCTCGAACTCACGGACCGCGAGATCGTGACCTGGCTGAAGTCGGATGCTTAACCGACTGCGCCACCCAGGCGCCCCTTCCCTTACTTTTTAAAAACATATTATTTTTCCCAGTTTTATGGAGAAATAATTGACAGACATCAAGAAATCACGACTCTGAAGGAGCTTAAAAGTGAAAATATTGAAAGATAGAAAAGGTATGGGGTAGAGGAGGGATTTAAAGTTGATCGAACTCTAAATATAGGCCAGCCAGCAATCGCTGGCGAATTTCGTCCTCAAGTTCTCTGTTTACCTGTAAAAGGCAAACTTCTCCTGATTTTGACTGAGTTTGGGGTGGGCTGATGGCTTAAACATTGGTGATATCTTTGAGTATAAGGAAAAGTTAAATATAGAACCACCAGATGATCCGGCAATTCTGAAGGAAACAAAAATACTAACTCGAAAAGACGTATTTCCACATTCATTGTAGCAAGGCAACTGACAATTTACAATTTACAATAGCCAAGACATGGAAACTACATAAATGTCCACTGATGGATGAATGGGTAAAGAAAATGTGTGTGGGGGGGGGGGGGGAGGGGAAGATGACCCAAAGGAGGATATGTGTGGGGTCGCGTCGGGCCAGAAATAGCATAATGGTGATGGTTGTTGGCAATATCGTATTGTATATTTGAAAGTCGCTAAGAGAGTAGATTTTAAAAGTTCTCGGGGCGCCTGGGTGGCGCAGTCGGTTAAGCAGCCGACTTCGGCCAGGTCACGATCTCGCGGTCCGTGAGTTCGAGCCCCGCGCCGGGCTCTGTGCTGACAGCTCGGAGCCTGGAGCCTGTTTCCGATTCTGTGTCTCCCTCTCTCTCTGCCCCTCCCCTGTTCATGCTCTGTCTCTCTCTGTCCCAAAAATAAATAAAAAACGTTGAAAAAAAAATTTTTTTTTAAAAATTAAAAAAAAATAAAAGTTCTCATCATACCCATACACAAAAGTTGTAACTATGTGTGGTGATGGATATTAACTACACTTACTGTGGTGATCGTTTCGCAAATAGCAAATAATTATTTTGTACATCTTCTGCTAATATAATGTTCCATGTCAATTACACATGTACAAAAGTATATATGCAGACTGCTAAAATTTTGATGCTACCCTCCTTTCTACCAGGAGAGAAAATGGCCCCCGTTGTGCTGTTTCTTCAGACACCAGACAGATCTGTGACTGGGGGAAGATGAGGCAAGTTCATTGTCGAGACCCACTTCTGCAGATTAGTGGGAAAAAATACTTCCCTGAGCCAGAAGTGATAAGACCTGAAGCCAAGACTCAGCTCTGTCACTTGCTGAGCAGGATCTTGAACAGACGTGTTCTCTGCACTTAAGGTTCTTGCCAACGAAATAAGGGAAGAGACCTAGATGATATTTCATGTTGTTCGGAGATCTAGCGTCCTTTGTGGCCTTTCAGGGCTGTTGAAAAATAATCAGCGGTCGGAAAGCTCGGTCACAAGCTTCGGTTGCAAGAAGCAAACCAATACTATACTTGTACGGGCCTGGCCCATTTCGGGGCAGGGTGGAGGGGGAGGTGGGAAAAAAATGAGGGTTGTACTGGGGTTGGAGGGGGCAGAAGGCTCTCCCAGCTGCTCTCACGATGAGGAAATAATCACTTAATGGCTGAGCAATTTGTAATGCAGCTGCCGGTGGCGTAGGGACACAGCTGTTCTCAAAGAGAAAAAGAATCAGCCTCTTTCTGTTCCATCTCCCAGAGCAGATGAATTAGCAATGTAGTCTTAAAATAAATAATTAACTCCTGGTGAGGAATGTTCTTTAGAGTCCCTTGATGAGTCAGGGTCTGAAGGGTTGGGGGAAGTTTCAAAGCCCCCATTTTAGGAACCAGTCGTAAAAGGATGAGAACATGACAGAAAGAAAAGCTCAGGGGAAATGTATACCATCCCCCTACTGGATGTTGCTACGATTGGTGGTCATTATTTCTACTCCCGGAGGCAAAATGAAATCAAAGCACCAACAGGTCAGAGTAACTATCTCTTTTTTCTGGGCCACTGGGTTTAGATAAAAAGAAGTTTTCATTCTTTGATGGCATCAGCCGGGCAAGCAGGGTGTCTGATCAGTGCAGGAGAAGGAGATGATGGGGTGAGAATTAGGAGCCTCCCGCACCTAGTGTGTGTGAGAGGGGAGCTGGACACAACTGGTTTGCACGTATTTTCTCATGCGATCCTTAGAGTCATTTGAGAAGGTCTCATGGTCTCCACCGCGTAGATGACAAAACCGAAGTCCAGTTGACTTCCTTGCCTGAGCTCACCCGGCATTAAAGTCTGCAATCATGTTGAGAAGTTAGAAGAGTGGTTAGGGAACCATTTCAAGCCAGCCTGTTTGAAGCTGGAATTACCACTGTGTAATCTTGGACAAGTGATTTAGCTCTTTGGAGGCTTAGCTTCCACTCAGCACAGTACTTAGCAGACTAGGGCTATGGCAATGACTATTATTAATTCCGTCCGATCTCAAAGTCCTTGTTCTTTTGCTATATTTTCCTGTGCTGAAAATCACACAGGTTTGTGGGGGGGATTTTAAAGAAAGACGATAAATACATCCAGCTATGAGAAATCCAATTTATACTGAAAAACAGTATGTGGGTTAGCTTCCCTAATGTTATCTTCCTGTTGTTAAGAAGGAAACATGAATCAAACGGAATTCTGATTCCTTTCTGAGGATGTTCTTCCAACAGCCTTTACTCGTTGCCTCCCTACTCTGAGTATTAACTTGTGAGTTGTCAATGGTCCAAGCAGGACCTGTGCAGTATCTTGCCAGAGTCTGTCTTTCAATAGATTCCCGCTGGAAGGAAGTACATCATAACGTAATCTCATCATCTCCAGATTGAGCAAGATCTGGTATATTACAAATCTGCTTAGTAAAGGAGCAACTCTCATGGCCTGCCTTCCTCCAGCTGTCTAAATATTGCTCGGCTCCAAAACCTCTTTCTTCTACTTCCTCTGCAAATCCTGCCCTGAGGTTTTTAGGCCACGTTGACCTCTTTCTCCTTTCCAGACTTCCAAGGTCCTCTGCATCAGTGGCAGACATTTGAGAACTTGTTGTTATTATCTTGTACGGTCTTCTGGTTCATTTTAAACCCACATGTGTCCCTTGGGATTGGGGACCACCGCAGAAATCATTGGTGGCTCTGGCAGAGTTCAGCATGACAAAGAAACAATAACACACGATCATTCAAAGTGTAGATTTTAAATGAGATTAGACACAGCCATAAGGGAATTGGTAAACTAGAAAATAAATTGGAAGAAATCACCTAGAGTATTACCTAAGAAGGACACAAACATTCAAGATATGGGAGAGTGAAGGGGTGTAGCAGATCTAGCCTTAACAATAATAATAATAATAGTAATAATAATTGAGGTCTCTGAAGAGAAGAAAAGAAAGATTGAAGCAATGAAGAGATAATGACAGAGTTTTCCTTTACAAAACAAAATCATTGATACACAGATTCAAGAAATTCAGCGGCATCCAAATAGGGTAACTAAAACGATTGATCTCGGTTATTATTCTTTAGTATGAGAAGGTTAGTTTTATTCATTCATTATAGATGGCCTATTATGTTTTATTGTTTCTTATTCCCTGTTCCTGTTCTTTTATTGTTTCTTGTTCCTTGAGCTTTTCAAGGTTACCTTTGCTTCTCAAAACATGTAAGATTTCTTATTTTAAGGGGGCATTTGACAACTCAATTTCTAAATATTTTGATCATAAGCTTCTTTTATCAGTTGGTTTTCATCATGGTGTCTTTTGTCCCTTTGTCATCTGGTTATCTTTGACACTGTGCTGGTCATCTCATGTGACAATTATTTGTAGGAATAATTTGAATAAATTTGAATAAATGCTTTACTTCAAAGAGGATTGCCGTTTGCTTCTTCTAGGCTCCTAAGGAAAGTACTAGCTTGACTACATCTTCAAACAAATCCAAGTTTTGAGATTCACTGGGAGGTCCGTGTGATTTGAACACTGGCTGCAGTCCCTTCCAAGAATTGGTCCTTCTATTCATTCACATTCTGTGTCGCTTTTCATGTTCCTGCAGTATGGGGTCCTATCAGACTCTCCATCCTGTGCTGATGCCGGGCTACAGTGTGTGTCCTCTTTTCCCCACAAAGCCACCAAAAGTAAAGTTAGTCTCTTAACTTTGCTTTTGACAGTTTTATGGGACAAGGAAGGTAAAAATCATGCAACAGTAGCACCCTTTCCCCTATACTTTTCTGGGTTTCTGTTTTTGTTCTCTTCTTTTTCCTTTTCTTTCCCGTTCCTCCCCTCCCCTCCCGTCCCCATCATCTCCCACCCTTCCCCTCACCTTTTCTTCCCTTATCTTTTCCTCCTCTCCTCTCTTCTCCCTTCTTTCTTTTTTCCTCCTCCTCTGTGTCCTGGTAATTTCTTACTGTCTTGCAAGCTCTTTGAGCCTATAATCACTATTTCTTTAGTTTTTGCTGAGTATTTGCTGTTGTTTGCAACAAGTTTTGATCAAGTAACCTGTTACTGTTATTTTTCTCAAATACTTATTTATGGCACAATACATAACAATTTGTAGTGAACAAATAAAGTGATTTTCATGTATTTTATCTTTCCCCCTCTATTTTTATGTATGCCTTCAGAGTCCAGTTGCAGGATATGTGTTGTTCACCATACCTCCAGCACCTAACATTGTGCCTGACATGTAACAGCTTCTAAATAAATGTCCTTCGGGGTTGCCTGGGTGGCTCAGTCAGTTGAGCGGCCGACTTCGGCTCAGGTCATGATCTCGCGGTCCGTGAGTTCGAGCCCCGCGTCGGGCTCTGTGCTGACGGCTCGGATCCTGGAGCCTGTTTCGGATTCTGTGTCTCCCTCTCTCTGACCCTCCCCTGTTCATGCTCTCTGTCCCTCTCTGTCTCAAAAAAATAAATAAACGTAAATAAATAAATAAATGTCCTTTGAATAGGTTCAATTTCCTCATCTTTAGAACTGGTAAGTACTACGTACCTTGTTTGTTTATTGTAAGAATTACAATTAAACGTCATTGATAAGAAAGCAATTTTTGTAGATTATTATGTTTAAATATCAGCAGATGTTGTAAAGTAACTGGCTTGAATGTGACCGATTTTATAGGTGAATCTATTCTATTTCAAATTTCGTTGTTGCTTTAACTTTACTGAGAAGCTACACTTCTCATTGCTTTGACCCTTTGCTCACACATTTGAAATCTTGAGTAACCGATATTAATTTATCTCTGCAGTGACGGAAATGGCCTTTCAAGGAAACATCATAAATATCTGCTGTCAGTTTGAATTTCTTTTGTTTTCAATGGTTCTGTTTTTAAAATTTTGCAGTATTTATGGTAAGGAGCCCATTTCCAGATGTGAATACTATGTCAAGTATTTGTTTTTCTAATATTTAATAGTTGCAGTAGCCAGAATCTATTTTAAGAAAAGACTCCTCCTTGTGCCTTATTTTTCCCCCTTAGTCTTTAGAGGGTGGAGTGGGAGATGCGAGAACAGGGATATTGTCTCCCTTTCTTGACCCAGCATGGTAAGGACCACTGTAGTGGTATATGCAAAGAGGTATAGGACTGGGATGGGTGATTTATGTATCCCAGACTTCCCCTGGGCCTCACCATCCACTGTGATCCTGCCAGTTCTTTGCTCTCTCGGATCATTTTGCAAGTGTTGAGATGATGACGCTGCTTTTGGGTCCAGAGTGTTCGCAGTTTTATTTTGCTCAGCCCAGGAAACTAATAGATGCTATATGATGACAAAGAAGATGATAGTTACATGAAATATTACATTCTGAAATAGGACCAACCATTTGCGATGGCAGAATTAATGTCAGCCCCTTGGACACTAGATGCATTTTCTCTTAGATGAAAGGCATAGTTTGGACCCCACATTTTCCCTTCCTGATCTACCATTTTTCACTCTGTAACAGGATGTAATATGGGCTCTCCCTGTGTCATTATTGGCTGAAGCTACAAAGATCAAAAATAAAACAATAGCTTCCAATTACCCCAAAGGAAGATACTAAACTACTAATTCTACTCAAAAAAAAAAAAAAGTGTGTTTTAACAGAGCACTGAGAGCTTTCTCCAGGGGAGAATCTTTGTTGTAGAGCACTGTCTTGCATTTTGCCAGAGTTTGACATCCTAGCGCCGTCCCTCTAGCAAACTTGCTCTGGTACGCCCTGGGTGAGACAGCGTATGGGAAAAGTAGAGAGAGCTCAACTGAAAAACATGTTCATCCAATTAGGAAGAAATTCTACATAAGCACTTTTATTAAATCACTTAAAGAGATTTCAGGGAAAGAAAAGTGTCCCAAACCTTCAAGAAATCATTTGTGGTAATTTCTGGTTCTAAAGGAGTATTCGCTCTTTTAAAAAAACTTATTGTGGTAAAACACACATAACAAAAATTTTACCATTTTAGCCATTTTTGACCATACAATTCTGTAGCATTAAGTACATTTACATGGTTCTGAAACCATGAACACCATACAACTCCAGAACGTTTTCATCTTCCAGAACTAAAACTCTACCCATTAAACACTAACTTCCCATTTCCCTAACACAAACACTAACTCCCTAGCCCCTAGAAATCACCATTCTACTTTCAATCTATGAATTTCGCTACTCAGTCAAATCATATGAAGCAATACATTTACCCTGTGGATATTCTCCTTGAAACTTAGGAGGATGTACTATAAATATAGGAAAGATAGAAAATAAGGATACCATCAGAGATGGAACTCTTCCACGTGGAAAGTTTGTTTTCTGGGGAAAGATACCAAGCAAAATTCTGTAAACATGACCCCACATTTTTTAAAACAGAAAGTGATAAGAAGTTCTATCAAAGAAGGAGGACTATAGTTGTTCCCAGGGTAAGTGGGTCAGTGTTTATCCATTTAGATAATGTATTATAATCTGAGCAAACCCCAAGTTCTTCAAGGGATATTTATTAGGCACTCACTTTGATTTTGTTATAGCCACAAATGTCACAAAGTAGATGCTACAGAAGCTCTGGAATCTAAGACAGAATTGGGTTGCTTTTTGTTGTTGTTTTTAGCAGTTCTTTATGTACTCTGGATAGCAATCCCTTATCAGATATATGATTTGAAAATACTTTCTCCCATTTCATGGGTTGCCTTTCCACTCTGTTGACAATGCCTGTGGAGTCACAGCTTTTTTTTCTTTTTTTAATTTTGATGAAGTCTAATTTATCTATTTTTCCTTTTGTTACCTATGCTTTGGGTATCATATTCAAGAAATCATTGCCAAATCCAATATTATGAAATTTTCCTCCTATGTTTTCTTCTAAGAGTTTTACAGTTTTAGTTCTTACAGCAAGGTCTTTGATACATTTTGAGTTAACTTTTGTATATAGTGTGAGGTAAGGGTCTAAATTCATTCTTTTATATGTGGATATCTAGTTTTCCCAACACCATTTGTTAAAAAGATTGCCCTTTCCACATTGAGTGGTCTAGGTACTCTTGTCAAAAGTCATTTGACCACATATTCAAGGATTTATTTCTAGGCTCTTTATTCTATTCCATTGTCCTATATGTCTGTTTTTATGTCAGTGTCACATTGTTTTAACTGCCATAGCTTCAGAGTAAACTTTGAAATCAGGAAATGTGAAATGTCCAACTCTGTTCTTTCTTTTCAAGGTTGTTTTGGCTACTTGTGGTGCCTTAAGATTCCATATGAATTTTAGGATCGATTTTTCATTTTTGGCCAAAAAAATGTTCTAATAGAGATTTCATTGACTGTATATGCCTCACTTTGGAGCTTACATCTTAACAATATTAAGTTCTCTAAGCCACGAGCTAAGATGTCTTTTCACTTATTTGTGTCTGTGTTAATTTTCAGCAATATTGTGTCATTTTCAGGGCAAAATTCTTTCATCTCTTACGTTGACTTTATTCCTAAATATTTTCTCAATTTACTTTTCATATTGTTCATTTTTGATGTACAGAAATGCAGCTGATTTTTACATGTCGATTTTGTATCTGTAACTTCACTGAATTTGTTTATTGGTTTCAACATATTTTTGTAGAATATTTAGGGGTTTTCTACATATAAGATCATATCATCTGTGGAGATAATTTTATCTCTCCCTTTCTCATTTGGATGCATTTATTTCTCTTTCTTGCTTAATAGCTTTGGCTATAACTTCTAGTACTGTGTTGAATACAAGTAGCAAAAGTGGGCAGATGTGTTATTCCTCATCTTAGGGAAAAAGCTTTCAGTCTTTCATTTTTTTACTATGATGTTAGCCGTGGGTTTTTCACATATTACCTTTATTGCATTGAGGCAGTTTATTTGTATTCTTAATTTGTTGAGTTTTTTTATCATAGAAGAGCATTGAATTTTGCCAAAAGCTTTCCTTGTTTTTTTTAAGTGAGATGATCACATGTTTCTTCATTATATTAATGTGATGTAACACAGTGAGTGTTTTTCATAGTTGAATAATCTTTGTGCTGCAGGAATAAATTCCACTTGGCGATTGTATATAATCCTTTTAATGTGTCATTGAATTTGATTTTCTGGTATTTTGTTGAGGATTTTGGCATCAACATTCATCAAAGATTTTGGTCTGCATTTTCCTTTTCTTGTGAGGTCTTTGTCTAGCTTTGGTATCAGGGTAATGCTGATCTCATAGAAGTCAGGAAATGTTCCCTTCTCTAATTTTTTGGAAAAGTCTGAGAAGGATTGGTATTATTTCATCGATAAATGTTTGGTAGAATTAATCAATGAAACTATTCGTTTTTGGTCTTTTCTTTGCTGGGAGGATTTTGAATACTGATTTAATTTCCTTCCTGATTTTAGATCTGTTCAGGTTTTCTATTTCTTTATGATTTATAGAAATTTCTTCTATGAATGGATAAGGAAATTGTGGTTTGTATACACAATGGAGTACTATGTGCCAATGAGAAAGAATGAAATATGGCCCTTTGTGGCAACATGGATGGAACTGGAGAGTGTGATGCTAAGTGAAGTAAGCCATACAGAGAAAGACAGATACCATATGGTTTCACTCTTATGTGGATCCTGAGAAACTTAACAGAAGCCCATGGGGGAGGGGAAGAAAAAAAAAAAGAGGTTAGAGAGGGAGGGAGGCAAACCATAAGAGACTCTTAAAAACTGAGAACAAACTGAGGGTTGATGGGGGATGGGAGAGAGGGGAGAGTGGGTGATGGGTATTGAGGAGGGCACCTTTTGGGATGAGCACTGGGTGTTGTATGGAAACCAATTTGACAATAAACTTCATATATTGGAAAAAAATAAAATAAAAAAATAAAAGTGAAAGAAATAAAACTAAAAAAAAAAAGAAATTTCTCCTTTCATCTAAGTTATACAATTTGTTGGTTTATAATTATTTATTGTACTCTTTTACAACTTTTTAATTTATGTAGTATAATAACAAAGTCCCACTTTCATTTCTAATTTTAGTTATTTGAACCACCTTTTTTTTCCCCTAGTCAATCTAGATGAATTTTGCCAATTTAATTTTGTTTGTTAATTTTTTCAAAGAATCCACTTTTGGTCTCATTGATTTTCTTTATTGTTTTTCTTTTATCTATTTTCTTTATATCTATTCTAATCCCTTTATTCTCTTCTTTCTGCTAATTTTGTATTTAGTTTGACCTTCTTATTCAAGTTTCTTAAGGTGTAAAGTTAGGTTGTTGATTTGAGACCTTCTTTTTCAATGTGTATACAGCTTTAAATTTCCCTCTTGGCACTGCTTTCTCTGCATCTAATACATTTAAGTATGTTGTCTTTTCATTTTCATTTGTCTCAAGAAATTATCTAATTTCTTGTGGTTTCTGCTTTATTCATTTCTTTAGTTTATTGTTTAATTTCCATATATTTGAGAATCATCCACTGTTTCTTCTGATATTGATTTCTAGTTTTATTTCATTGTGATTGGAAAAGATGCTTTGTATGATTTCAATCTTATAAAATTTATTAAGACTTTGTGTGTTGAGTGTGTGTGTGTGTGTGCGCGCACGTGTGTGTGTGTGTGTTAGCATATGACCTATTCTTGAGAATGTTCTTGAGAACATGTGCACTTGAGAAAATATGTATTCTGTGCTGTTGGGTGGAATGTTCTGTGTATGTTTGCTAGGTCTAATTGGTCTATAGCGTCGTCCATGTCTTCCAAAATGAAACATTGATGTCTCCTACTATTATAGCGCTTTTTATTTCTTCCTTCAATTCTGTCAATGTTTGCTTCGTATATCACAGAGCTCATTTATATTCATAATTATTATAACTTCTTGGCAAAATGGTCCATGTACCATTGTATAATTCAATCTCTGTCTCTTGTGGCAATTTTTTCTTAGTCTGTTTTGTCTGATATTATTATGTCCACCTCTCTTCTTTTTTGGTTACTATTTGCATGCAGTATCTTTTTCCCTCGTCTCACAATCAACTTACAGGTGCCCTTAGATCTAAAATGAGTCTCTGCTTATAGTTGGATCTTGTTTTTAAAAATCCATTCTGCTAGTATGTGTCCTTTGAGTGAGGAGTTAAATCTATTAACATGTAATTACTGACAAGGAAGCCCTTAGTTTCACCCTTTTGCTCTTTGCGGTCTGTACCTCATGGATTCTTCATCCCTCATTTCTTCCCTTTTTTGACTTTTGCGTTCAGTAGATTTTTTTTTTTTTTTTGGTAGTAACATGTCTTGATTCTTTTCTCAATGCCTTTTGTTTGTATTCTATAATTACTTTCTTTGTGATTACAATGGCGATTACATATAAAGTCATAAGATTATGAGCATCTATCTTAAATTGATGCCAACAGCTTCAATTATATACAGAACTCTACTTACTTACAGTTCTGCCCCACCCACTTTATGCTATTGATGCCACCAATTACGTGTTTATAGATTTTATTCACTAACATAGTTTTATCATTCTTCATACACACTTGTCTTTTACATCCTGTAGGAAATAAAAATTGAAGCTACAGCCCGAATTAGAATAATCAGAATCTTTACATTTGTCTGGATATCTGTTCATGTACTTCATATCTTTATATCACTCTGAGTTATTGTCTAGGATCCTTTTCTTTCAGCTTAAGGAATTCTCTTTAGCATTTCTTGTAGGGCAGGGCTAGTGGAATGGACCACCTTGGTTTTTAATTATCTGGAACTCTCTTAATTTTGCTTTCATTTTTGAAGAACAGTTTTGCCACATATGGGACTCTTGGTTGACCATTTCTTTTTTTTTTTCTTTTTTCTTTTTTGTCTTTCGGCACTATAACTTGATCATTCCACTGACTTCTGGTCTGTAAGTTGTCTGCAGAGAAATTCACCAGCAATCTTATTTCGGATACTTATATATGATGCATTGCTTTTGCTTGTACTTTCAAGATTCTCTCTTTGTCCTTCAACATTTGATTGTAATGTGTCTTATTGAAAGTCTTTGTGTTTATCCTGCTTAAAATTTTTTTGAGTCTCTTATATTTGTATATCCATGTATTCCTTCAAATTTGGTGGTTTTTTGGCCATTATTTCTTCAAGTAAACTCTCTGCCCCTTTATCTCTCTCTGCCCTTTCTGAGACTCCCATAATGCATTTATTGGTCCATTTGGAAGTATTCCATAAATTCCTCAGTCTCTGTTCACTTTTTCCTCATTGTTTTTTCTTTTGGCTTCTTGGATCCAAAAATTTCAAATTACACGTCTTCATACTTGCTGGCCATTTCTTCTGCCTCTTTGAATCTATGTGTTTCTCTAGTTCTTTGGGCATATTTAAGACATTCGTTTTACAGTCTTTGTCTTGTGAGTCCAAAGGTGGTGTTTGATAGGTTTGGTTTCTGGAGATTTGTTTTGTTCTTTTGAATGGGCAGTGTTGCCTTATTTCTTTATATGCCTTGTGATCATTTGTTGAAATTGGGCATTGGAAGAATGGTACTTCTCCCAATATTTGTAGACATGAAGACTTATGGTCTTTTTAGTCCTTTGGGGGGGATGCATCTTCCATGAGACTGTTTGTCTGTTTTTTTTTAAGGAACCAATTTTCCCATATACACGTGTTCTTTTGAGTTTCCTAAGAGTCTTACCCTTGCTTTTCTTTGGGGTCTTGGGTGTTCTATTTTGTTTTCTTCCAGTAATATCCTTGAGTCTACAGTCTTGCTGCAGTGTTTACATGCCACACTTCCCAGAACTGCTTTCTACAACTTCAGTGTGACATCCACACTATCTTCTGAGCTCTGAGTCAGGTGAGACAGAAACCAGTCCCTCAGGCATCCCACAGATGAATGACAATTTTTCAGACAGGGTCCACTTTGTCTTCTCAACCAAAGGGGACAAAATGATATTTGGGCCACTTCTTTCCAACCACGAGGTGGGAGCAAGAGGTGGGCAAGGAAGAGTAAAAATAACACAAGATTTCTGATTATTTTGAATCAGATTATTCAGATTAATCAGATTATTATTTTGAATCCTATTTAAAATCTGATTATTTTTCTTGTTTTGGTGCTTCATTGGTTGTTGTAGACTTCTGATGGTTTCCAGAGCTCCATAAAGTGATTTTAGCTGCTTATTAGTTGTTTATTTGATGCTTCCTTGGAGGAAGAAGGACCGGGAGCATTCTCGTTTGCAACCATGCTGATGTCACAATAATTATTCACTTTTGTACTTAATTTCATATTTGAAATTGTGTATCCTTTTTTTGTAAATAGACCCTACACCAACATGAATATATTTTGGGCCCCAAAACCTAGATTTGTTCCTGGCTAGAGGAAGGAAAATTTTAACTGTGAAATATGTTTGAATTTTTATTATTTCACTGGACATATTAATTGCAAAAATAAGCCATTTTATGTCTGGAAGAGACCAAGTTTTTTTTTCTTCTTTTCCCCTCAATCTGTTAAATTGATCCATCTATTCAGAGTCACAGGAAGAATCTATTCTGGGTCATGGAAAGAACAGACTGGACTTTGAGGACTGAGAATAAAGAATGTGTGTGTATGCACCATCATTCTCTCTTGCTTTCTTTTTCTCTATCTACTTTATTGCTTAGCACGTGTTCTTATAACTGACCCTGTAAAAAGGAGAATAATTTTAAATTTGAGAGTCTATCATTTAAGAAAATGTTTATGAACACTAGTTTTAGAGTTAAACTTAAATTTTGACCCTAGGTCTGTTTTTATTGAGTTGGGAAAGTTGTTTGTCCTTTAGAAGCCTTGGTTTTCTTTGTCTGTAGAGATTATAGAACATACTTTAGGCTTGTAGTAAGAACAAAATGAGCTCATTCAAGGAAGGGCCTTAGCATAATTCCTGACACGTAGAAAACACTAACATTCAGAGAGGGGCTATTGTAATCATCCTTACTATTTCCTGCTAAAATATTTAAAGAAGCAGGTACTTTGGCTCACCTACTTTACACTTGGGTAGACTGAGGCCAAGAGTTTAAATATTTTGTTCGTAGTAATTTGGGAGTTGGTAACTACACTATAGCTTATAAAATGTGGAAATTATCAACATCTTCTTTTCACCTTCCCATCAGTTCATTATGAACTTCAAATTATAAATGTTTCCAGACACTGAGCGGAGTATGCAAGATTTTCTGGATGCACCAAGCAGGTGGGGTTGGATTTGGACCTTTTTTTTTTTTTTTTAAGAATTTATTCCTTTTATAGCTCATATTGCTGGAAAATCAACGGCTTGTGCCAAACAAGTTGTTTTCTTCTCTTGACAAAACTCAGATCAGCAAATTTTCATACTGCACTATTTTCAATGGCTGGAACATCAACATTTTATAACAAGAAAAAAATCACAGTTCTTCAGTATTTGGAAAAGAAGTGCTTGTAAAAATGTTCACATCCATTCACCATCTGGAAAAGCAAGGTTTTACAGTTATTCCTACTGATGTTTAGAGTCACTAAGCATTTTGGAAAATGACCTCTTATTGAAGATATTTCCTCCACAGGACACCACAGTGTTCACCTTTCTACAACGTTACACTTGCTTAGGACTTATCTTGGAAAATTAAAAGAAATACACACACACAGAGCCAAGACTGTAGCCTTTTTTTTTTTTTTTACTGGGGAATGTTTTGAGGCCAAAACGAATTATAGGCTCATGAGGAAAACCCAATGAATCTTGGCTCCTTGTTTCTTTACTGAATTCCACATTCAGAAGTACTTATGGACTGCTTCTCGTGTGCCAAGCACTGGACTGGAGAGAGATAATTCAGGTATGAATCTCTGTATTCTCATTCTTCTCAAGTGAGGACCTTGCCTATGCAAAGTCCTCCCAGGGTTTTTCCTGCTTCCTCAGAGCTTGGCCAGGTGTGATGTGCCTGTTCCCCATAGTGCTTTGGGTCTGCGTGCTTGCAGCAAAGGGGACCTCAGACATATGTTGAAATAGTGATTGATTTCCCCCGTATGCGAGCAGGATGAGCTTTGCTAGATGTGGGCAGACTTGTGCTGAGGGAGAACACCCACGCACACTTAAAATGAGCCTAAACTGAGATTGTCTAAGCCAACTAATCATGCAAGAAATTGTCCTAATTCATTTCTTTCTTTTTAACTTACGCATTAGGGTTTTGATCTTACTATACAGATGCATGGAAAGTAAAATGATGCGTCTCTTCTTACCCTCTCTCCAATTATGTGAGCTTACTGTCTGCCTACAGGAGGCTGCTCCTTTGGTCCTGGCTAACTGGTCACCTCATTAAGGGCACATAGAAATTTATGTGAGTCATTAGTGGTTACCGTAAGGTCGAAGGCAGGCAGGCCTTTCTTTTTTGGTGAGTGTGTAGATAGACTCGCGGTTTAAATTTCATTTTCTTCCATAATGAGTACATTTTCTGTTGTCCTAAGTCTTTTGCACTCTAAACACTGGAAGTTTCTGTTTGAGCCTTTGAGGCACAAGTCTTGGATAAAGGCTGCCTCCTTCCCCAGGGTACGTATCTCTAGGTCATAAGAATGCAGAACTTTCTTCTGGCAAATGACCAATAAACGCATGCAACTGAACATGTACCCCTCAGCAAGAAATAGAGTCAAGGAAATCGAACTCAGTCTTATAAGGAGTAAAGCCCACATATTAAGCGGAGAGCTAGACCCTATAAAACTCAACCTTTGGTGTTACTAGTGTTGACAAGGAAGCACAGCTTCTTTAAAGTATAGTAGGAGAGAAGAAATAGGAAACTAGTCTGTCTCCAGAGTTTCTCCAAGTATGGACTCTAGACCAGCAGCATCAACATCCCCTGGAAAACTGTGTTAGGATTGAAGTTCTCAGGCTCTGCCCAGACTTGCTGAATCAGAAACTCTGGGGATAGGGTCCAACAATCCTTCTTCCAACCTTCTTTCCACGTGATTCTGATACATACTCTACGTTCAGACCCACTGTGGAGCTAGGCCATGCTGTCTTCAACTCATCATGTTACCTCCCAACATAGTGCCATAGTAGAAGAGAGTGGATACTATCGGGCTTTGGTCAGTTTAGGTTAAACTGCATATATAAATATATATGCATATATATGGGGAAATGTACACACTTCGTATACATATATACATATATACATGTATCCCAGCTCCCATTGTACACACACACACACACACACACACCCTTCTTCAGCGAAAGGCTAGAACTAGCACTCTAGCTCTATATCTCTGGGCATTTCGGGGTCCAGCTGATTGCAGACCACTTGTGAGGGTAGGCCCTGAAAGGGAATGGATAGGAAAGCAAATTTCTTCTTGAATACTCATGAAGTCGGTTTCTAATGCCAAATATTATTTCTTCAAAGGTTACCCCACTGGAACCTGGATTGCTACAATAGCATTCTGGATATTTTCCTCCCTTCAGCACTGGCCTATTCCAACATATTACATAAGTAACATTCAGAATAATAGCCCTCCAGGGTCACTTTGCTTGCATAATTCCTTTTAGAAATTCTCCAGTTTGGGGGTTCCTAGTGCTCTCTGTGCTGTGAGTCCATGGCGTCATGCAAATACCTCTATGCTAATGTAAATGTCTCTTTGCATAACCAGATCTTTCTCTAAACCTCTAAAGAGATTGTCATGGAGAGAAGTAACGCATTAATTCCCTTGTATAATTCTTTCTTCACACCCCTGGGTTTTAGCACTGTTCCTAAAACTGGTTTATAAAAATGAGCCTTGTGTGTTTGCTTAATAAGGGAATAAAATTAGTCTCTGGCCACTATGCTCCACCCATAAGTGTATCCCAACCTTCCAGCCTTGCCCATTTCCTTTTCTATCCTTCTCATCTTTGGTCTAAAAAATCCCCCTGGAGCCCCCTCCTTGTTCAACTTGTTTCTCAAGCTAATGCTGGGCCATAGCTTTGATATCTTGGGGTAACACTGGATTTGGAGGTTTGGAAATAAATGCCTCAAAGCTGGCAGTGTTGCACTCAAGGGAACTCGCACTTCTTTCGGTCCAATCTCTGATCTAGAAATCTGAAAAGCTGACTTCTTGAGCAGCTGCGCACTTCCCTACTTACAAGCTTGCTCACCGTTAGGCTGCAGATAGAAGTTTATTTGTTCTTTTTAATGAGAACCGCAACATAGCAGGGTGTCAGACGATGACGGTTCAGTGACTTTTGTCACTTTAAGTTCTCAGAAGGGCCATCACCCAGTTGAAGCGATGAGCCTCTCCCACAAAATCTATGCAGCCTTTGACGCAGCTCTGGGAGAACATGTGCTCACAAGCATTCTATATAGACAGTTTGCAATGTCCCCCATGACCACATTCTTGCGCAGGTGTTCGGCTGCTCTCAACCATTCTTCATATTTATAAAATTTAACCAGCCATCCTATGCCAATGAAAGCACCCGTGATACATCTGTCAAAGGAGGTCATCTCTCAAGGTGGTTCCACATGGGTTAATTTTAGTACCTCTGGTTGAAATTGCCATAGCCCAAACCCAACAGAGGGTACAGGCAGATTACGGTGACAGCGTGTCCCCATCAAAGTGACACACCCTTCTCCCTTTGTGATTTGTTTCCGTCCTGCCTTGACTGGTGAGGTTCCGTCCCGTAGATTTCAAACCCTGAAGTCGGATAGGAAAACCCAGCTTGGCCTCACCCCATCGCCCATCTCCCAGTTTCCTTTAGGCGGATGTGAAGTGTCTTCGGCACCTGCTGGTTCTTGAACTCACACTCACGATGACCCAAAGCAGAAATTGCAGGGGAGGCACGCCAAAATTGCTGCCACCTACCAGCCGTAAGTTACGTATGTCCATTTTGCTTAATTTCTTTTGCATTTGTGTGTACTCTTTTCACATTTATATCTTAAGTGAACGTAGTATGCGTTTCTTTTAGAGCAGAAGATAAGGTTGCATGGGACTTGCGGGCATAGGTTTTGCAGTTAGGTAGACATGCGTTGAAAGCCAGCTGTGTCACTTATTACATTAAGGATCTTAGAGAAGTTTCTTCTCTAGGCTTCAGTGTTCTCGTGTGGCTATCGAGGACAACAATCCCTACCTTAAAGGACTGATGTGAGAGTTCACTAAAGACATAGTCATTCTACAGATATTTTTAAAACATCTATAGGAATAGAACCAAGAGAGGAGGATGTAGCTGTGAGCAAGACAAGAATGCCCTTCCCCACTTCTTCTGGGGTCTCTTACTGCAGGGTTTCCGTAGGCAATTATGATTGTTCTAAGAGTTATGGGAGAAAAAGTGAACACGCTTCAGGATTCCATAGCATGGCATCCACGCTGTCTGGATCATGGAAGGAAACTGTCACCATCTACTAAGTCCGGGGAAATGTCCAATCGCTAAATAGGAAATCCTTGATTTACCTGTTCCTTAACGTTTTGGCTGAGTAGCGGAAAATGCAGGGTAGATAGCTAGACAGAGAAGGTTCTGGGAAGGATGCAGAGCAGAGGGAATGAAGCGTGACTAGACATCTGAAAGACTCAAAGAAGCCCAGGAAGGCTCTAAGAAAAAAAGTGAAGGTTAGTCTTGGCCTGAATTGTGGAAGGTCTCATGGGCCGGGTAAGGAGTCATTACTAAGTGCTGGATATGTGGTACGTTCTCAATAAATAGTAGCCATATCATTCAAAAAACTGTATATAGTAACTGGCTTCTAAGAAGTAGGCAGTGTTCCTATTAGTAACTACTTTAGAACTGATGTTTTTAACCTTTTTTTTTTTCTATAAGACACTTAGTAGAGACTTTCCTCTGTGAGTATAATCCATAAACGTCCATTTGTGGCCTGAAATCAGATTGTCCTCCGGCAAACGGCAACCTCCTTATTTTTATTATTTTACATTTCATAGAGGCCAGCGTCTCCAAAACCCGCGTGGACACTTGGGTCTAATTGTCAATACAGGCCGTTACACCGACTCTGTCCCCAGAAGGACAGGAGAACGCCAGTCTCCCAGGCAAGAGCTTTCGGAAGCTTGGCAGCTTTTAAATGCCTCGTTTTTGAATAAACAGGGTACTTTTCTGGAAAGATTTAAGGCCACGTTATGTAACTTACAATTAGTGGCTTCCCACAAATTACATATCAGTCCAGCAAGTATAATCTCCCTAAAGTGTTTTGTTGACTGGCTCACGGGGTCGCACTTCCTTGGGCGGTGGTCGGATATCTGTCTCTTCCCTCTCGTTCTCTCCCGCTTAGATACATACCTCAGATGAGTGCCCCAGGGAGGCCCTCAACTAAGGACACACAGAAGCAACGTCACCTGTTGCCGTGAAGAGATATTTTATGGTTATTTGCAGCAGTTAGGCATAGTTCAGGGGCAGATGTACATAGAACAACATTTCACGGGCAAAAAAAATAGAGTGACGTGATAGGTATTCAGGAGTCTTCGACTTCGCCTGGCTTGGACACTTTCCAGCTCTCAGACACTGGGCAGATCACCTGAGTGCTCTCGACTTCTATCTCCTGGCCTGTGAAAAGAAAGAATTAGGCCGAAAATCCGTAAAATCCCTTCTGATCTTACGTCTGCACGTTTCTGGATTCACATCTCAGGTCAACTCTTTCATTCTGCCTCTCAGGACAGCACTGTTGAATGCCTGGACCTTAATCCTGGAATAACAACAATAATGCATGTCTTCTACTGTACTTGGATGTTTGATTTAGACACTGTCTGTGAAAATCTCCAGCAAAGGGCCAGACACATAGTAAATCTCGACATGTGTGCGGGGACCTTGCTAACCATGATGTGGGAAAAAAGTAATTTTTCTTAAAAATAGCTTCCGGGTACTAGGCAGACCCTCACCTAAGCAAGTGATTTCTCAGTGCTAGCATTTGAACAGATTAGCCAAGGTGGGATCTGAGTAAAGAAGAGAAGCCAAGGTTTAAAAACAGCCATGGAGGTGGCCGGATAATAGCTCTTAAAAGCAGCAGGATGACCACGAGGCAAGTTTGTAAGATCACTGCAATGGGATGAGAGAAATTGAGCTCAGGACCCACGGGAGGCAGTGTTTGTGGACACCATCTCACTACTGTGCAGGATCTGTGCTTCTGATCTCCTTCCAGAGGCAGCTAGTAAAGAGCCTAGTGTGAGGGGAGGGCCACGGGACCGAAGTCAGACACTGTGGCAGAAATAACTAGCTTTCCCTCAAAAAGACACACTCCTTCCGTGGTGTAGAGTGAGTGCGTGAGTGCAAGACCAAAGCTGCCACCCCCCACCCCCAGGGCCTACACTTCGCACTTCTGTATACCCATATGGCCATGTGACTTGCCCTCACCAATGGCATATGCGTAGAAATGGAGTGTGGCTCTTCCGGGCTGGGTTCTTAAGCAGGAAAGGTCACCTTCTGCCTTCTTCTCTTTATGTGCATCACCTAAGCCTTAAGAAAAGGTGAAAGCCCAGAGGAGAGGACCCCAAGGTCACCAAGTTCTTCACATCCAGGAAAGCTGTCTTTGAAACAGGAATACAATGTGGCACTCTGACATGAGTGCAAAATAGATTTCTATTATGTTAAGTGACAGAATGTCACAGCTGATTGGTTGTTCTAGCAGGAAGGGTGTGCTGATATGGTAACACAAGTAGGACTCAAAAACATTACACTTGGTAGAAAAAAAAAGCCTTACATGAAGGACTCACAGACTACATTATTGGATTTGCATGAATGTTCTAGAACCGGGAGAACTAATGGAGAAATATTAGAAGGCCCGTGGCCTCTGGAGAGGTGGGGTGAGGTTTGACTCATAGGAGCATGGGACAACTTTCTGGGGTGATCTTTATGTTCTGTATCTTGACAGGGGTTTGGGTCCCACGAGTATATGCATTTTCAAAAGTCAGCAGACATACAGTCAAGATTTGTGCAATTCTTGTACATAAATTTCACACCCCCAAACAGCTGTAAACAAATATTGAACTGCAGTTAATGATATGTAGGCTATAAAACTTAGAGGAAGGATTTATTAATGTCTACTTGGGAAGGTGTCACAGGTAAGATGAATCACATATAGTTCATAGACAATCTACTGAAACTGAGAGGCTGATGGTAAATAGTCTGACCTTCACTATAAGAATGACATCATGTTGATTTGAACCCAGCTCTATCTCATTCCAAATCTTTGCTCCTTCCACTCTGTATTGGAATTAATGGGTAGAAAATCTAAATCACTTGCTATGAATCATCATGAGAAGAAAGATTCAAGGGAAGGGAAGAAGACCATGAAAAGTTAGAATCCCACAGATAAACCAGGTAAAAATCATCTAGAGTTTCAACAACAGAACTGCTAATTAGCTCTAATGCTTAGCTCCAACGTGGGTTTTTCTGAGGGCTGCGACATTCATGGATGACTAATTAACCTGTGTGGCAAATCCATTCCATTTGCTGCCATGACACAGCCAATCAAGACTGGCTTACTGTTTGCTCATTTGGAAAATGATTAGGATTCCCATTTAGACTTAATTACAGTGCAAAGGTTGACAATTATCTTCTCTATAGACGCATCAGATGCTTCAATATTTCAGTGAACATGTGCCTATAATTATGTACATAATTTGTCTGGCAGAAAGTGTAACCTAGTCATTACCTGGATCTTATGCCTATAATTAGAGATCATAAAAATACCAAATGGGAAAAGTGGGTTGGTGGGATGTTAGGACCATTATAACGTAAGAATCTGTAGGGAGCTGTTAGCAGGGACTCAGTAGCAACCAACATCTCTTGGATTGCTGCCCTCTCTTAAAGGTAATTAAGAAGCATGAGAGAAAGGTGAAAATCGTGGCAGGGCGAAAGCATAGCACAATTGCTTTCCCAGAACTTGACTGCAGTCATGAAAAGTGCCATAGGCACCCAAATTCAACACAACTAAAACGAAACTCCTTAGCCAACCCTTGCCCCACCCCACCTACTCCTCCCTTAAGTTTGCGGTCTTAGATAATGACTAGGCATTCTCGAGTCATCTGTTGCCATTGTTATCTAACCTTCCGGGCAAAGAGATGGAATTCTAATCACCGAAAGTTCCTGATGGCGCCTGCCGCTCTCTGAGACGTGACTCTTCCATACTTCTGCTTTCATCACTGTTGTAGGGTTGGTTGCAAGAGAAAATAGAAACGGTTCTGCCTTCCTCCAGCCTCTCCACTCTGTTGCTGACCTTCTACATTTTCTTCGCGATGACCCTCTCCAGTCACAAGTCGGATTATGTCACTCTACCCTCAGGAGAGTTGAGAATGTCCACCTTTTTCCTAAACAGCATTTACCAGGGCACACCAAGAATTTTACACTTTGGATTCTGTGCCAGCTTCTCCTTTCCTGCCCTCTTCTTCAATGTAGCAGGTAGCTTCAGCGGATGACTTACTGAACATGGAGTGCGATGCGTTCATTATTTCAGTTATCGCATAGCAGAGCTGACAACCCCCAAACTGAGTATTTTCAGATCAACTGGTTTTATTTTGCTGATGATTTTGTGGGTCAAGGGTGCAAGGAGGCCTCTCCTGGGCTTTCTTTTCTGATAAAGGCCGCATCACGTGAAGAGAAAAAACTCTTCCTCCAAAATGGCTTCTTCACGCACGCATCTAGTGTCGCAGAAATCCTTGGCCTTTCTCATGTGGGCTTCAGGTACTCCAGACTTTCTCTGCTTGGCCGAGTTTCTTACAGCATGGATATTTCAAAAGAGTTTCACTCTGTACACGGGGGCTGGATTCCAAGAGCAAGGCGGTAGAAAGTGCACGACCGGTTAAGGACCCTGACAGAAAGTGGCGGGGCCAAACTTCTGTCATGATCTATTGGTGACAGCAGCCCCAAGGCCCCTCAGATTTAAGGAGGTGAACAAGTAGATTCCCCCTCTTCATAGGGACATGTCAAAGTGACATTGCAGAAGAGCACGTAGAATGGGACATCGTTTTTGCCCATCTTTGGAAAAGAAAGATCTTCCACATTTCTGCTGTTTTGCTCCTCCAGAAATCCTAATTCATTCCTTCTATTGTATTCAAATCCTGCTTGTCTTTCAAGGGGAACTTGCATGCCCGTTGCTCAACTTTGCTTTGCATTCTGTAAACAAAGCCAATCTCTCTCTCCTATGGTATTTTGTTCAACCCTCTTTTATCCTAAATTGGAATATCGTTGTCTATGTCCTCCATATTTATCTCGCTGGCCAGAAGGGAACTATGATGTCATGTCTACTCTATAACCCCTTGTATATAGCAGCACAGAGCCTGGTACACAGTAGGTGCTGAATACATGTTCTATTGATCATGATGAAATCGATTCACTGAAGGACTAAATAAATGGTTCTATAACGTGTGTATCCCTATGCTTGGTGTACTCCCTAGAATAAGTTTAATACCTCTGGTTACCAGGCTCCAAGAGATACCCCCAATGATCTCCGTCTCTTAATAGTCACACTCTGTGTTGTCCCTTTCTACTTTCTACCGGAGCTGGTCTGTGTGTGGTATAATATGGCAGAAGCCATGATATTATACTTCTGAGAATGGGTTGTAAAAGAACCTGCAGCTTCTATCTCTCTGTCTCTCAGCCTCTGTGTCTTACCCTTTCTGTGTCTCTCTTTTCACTCACCCAGTAGAAACCAACTGTCATATTGTGAGCAGTCCTATAGAGGGGCTCACAGGGAAGGAAATGATGCCTCCCACCAATGGTCACTTGAGTGAGCTTGCAACTCACTTCAAACTCAGCCAAGCCTCCAGGTGCCTGCCACCTCAAAGGGCAGCTTGACCAAAACTTGATAAGACCCAGATGGAGAACGAGAACCACCCAGCTCAGCTGCTCCCGGATTCTCAGTCCTCAGAAACCATATGAGATAATAAGTGTGTGTGAGTATAAGCTGCTATGTTTTGGAGTAATTTTTTTTTTTTTTTGTTATGTAGCAGTAGATAACTAACTTAATTCCTAAAACATTTTTTGTGGATGTTATTAAAAGTAGTACGTAGGAAGTGGTTTCTCTCCTCTTCTTGGAAATGTAGCCAAAGTATTTTGTTGTTACTAGGACAGACACCTGGGCTTTGTTTCCACCACAAAGAACCTTTCAGATACAAGGGAGAAGTAGTAATGATCTCACTTCTTGGAGTATTTGTGCTAATTAGCAGCATGTTAAAGTTAGCAATAAACTATTTGCACTTAATCTTCCAACATGTTTTTTTATAGAAAAACAAAACAAAACAAAACATGATGCCAAGGAAACAAACATTAAACTACCATATAAACAGTCAGATCTTACAAAGCAGCCTTATTTTCCTAGTTTTCTATTTCAATGCCTAATTGCTGAGCTAATAAGATTCCTGATTGTTTTGGTTGAAAATAAGGTCCTTAATTTTGTTTCAACAATACTGGAATATGAAAAAAGTAGATGATACTATCTAGAAAGAGCTTATGTATGCACTTCTAAGAAATCCAGGAAGGGATTTTTAAAATGTAGTGTCAAGCAGGAATCCATAATTTTTTTAAAAAAATTAATTTTTACTTACTTTTGAGAGAGAGATAGAGCACTAGCACGGGAGGGGCAGAGAGAGAGAGAGAGAGACACAGAATCTGAAGCAGGCTCCAGGTTCTGAGCTGTCAGCACAGAGCCTGATGTGGGCTCTGTGAAATCATGACCTGAGCTGAAGTTGGATGCTTAACTGACTGAGCCACCTAGGTGCCCCAGGATTCCATAATTTTTATATTCAAATATGCTTTCACAAAATGTTTATATTTATAAAAATTAGAAAAATGTCATAAGTTACAGACATAACAAACATTATCTATGCTAACTTAGTAATTGGTTTACACTAACCTGTTCATCTATATTCAGCGACTCACCAAACATTTATGGAATGTCAACTATTGACGGGTCAACAGTTTGAATATTGTTAAAATCTGGAGTACAGAAAACTGAAATTAGGCACTTCCTCTCTAGTTAGACCTTTTCCTTCTCCTGGAAATCATCTGAAAGACAACCCCCCTCAAGAAAAGCAAGCAAAACTCTTGCACATTGTGTTCAATAAAACTGGAGACAAATATAATTCCTAGACCTCAAAATATTTCCAGGCATCGTGAAAAGCAGCTGGCATTGAGCAGAAGACATACCAGAAGAGCAGAATAACTAAGCAATGTGAGAGATCTCAGGGGTAAGAGTCTTTGGTATCGATTGCTCTCAGAAAGTAGCAGCATGAACATGCTTCCTGAAGGAAACACAAAACCCTGAGATGAAAAACTGGATTGCTTGTTTGCAATATTATGGGTTAAGACCTGGGTGGACTGGGCTGATGAGAAATCTTTTGCGGGCCATTTGGTCCAAAGAGCCAAGGCAACAGGGTGACTCAGAAAAGTAGATCAGTCATACTTGCTAGAAGTTCATAATTCGAAGAAAAGAGTCTTTGAATTAGGAAAACCAACTACACCGGGACAGTATCTTTGTTCATTCCTATAAGGAGCTCTTACAGTTATCTTGCCCACAAAATGCAATGTGTTCGGTGATGAATCATCCAAGGAGCTAACCCAACATTGATACAAAGAGGTAACAGGAAACCAAAAGAAGGGAAAGAGAAACAAGAATGACAGACTAAAAACATGTGCATATACACACACACACATAAATTTGTCACACAACAGACACAAATTATAATCAAATGAATGTGACACAAATTTTAAAATCTTCAAGAATTACAACTTTTTGGGTCACCTGGGTGGCCCAGTTGGTTAAGCGTCTGACTCTTGGTTTCGGCTCAGATCATGATCTCATGGTCCGTGGGTTGGAGCCCCACATCAGGCTCCGTGCTGTCAGTGTAGAGCCTGCTTCGGATTCTCTTTCTCTTCTTCTCTCTCTGGACCTCCCCTGATTGTACTCTGTCTCCCTCTCTCTCTCTCTCAAAATAAATAAATAAATAAACTTTAAACAAAACATTTAAACGTTTTTATTTTATTTTTGAGAGAGAGAGAGAGAGAGCATGAGCTGTCAGCACAGAACCCTACGTGGGGCTCGAATCCACGAACCGTGAGATCATGACCTGAGCAGAAGTCAGGTGCTTAACCATCTGAGCCACCCACGGGCCCCAATAAATAAACTTTTCAAAAAAATTTAGAAAAAAAGAATTACAACCTTTCGATGGCGAACCATGAAACCAAAATGAAAGAATTCAGAGTGGCAATGATCAAAGGCTATGCAACTTAGAGTAGAAAATGTCAGAAATGAAATAAATGAGCAAATAAAACTATTACGGAAATCAAGAAAATTGGAAGGCATACAAAATAGACAAAATGCAGAAGAAGTCACAGTAAAGATGTAGGAGATAGAAGTGAGAAATCAAACACTTAAAAAGAAAGGAAATAAAGGTTTAGAAAGAGAATAACAGACTATACAATGGGAAGTGTAAGGCAAGGATTTTTTTTTTTTAATTTTTTTTTCAACGTTTTTTATTTATTTTTGGGACAGAGAGAGACAGAGCATGAACAGGGGAGGGGCAGAGAGAGAGGGAGACGCAGAATCGGAAACAGGCTCCAGGCTCCGAGCCATCAGCCCAGAGCCTGACGCGGGGCTCGAACTCACGGACCGCGAGATCGTGACCTGGCTGAAGTCGGACGCTTAAACGACTGCGCCACCCAGGCGCCCCAAGGCAAGGATTTTATACCCCATCGGGCATTCTTCACTTACCTACTTCATAGGCAATCTTCAACATGGGAAATCTCAGAAAATAGTTACCCAGGAGCCCTTCTTGACAGAAGTAATAGAACAAAACTGTAATGAACCAAGAAAAGACTTGGGGAGGTGAGAGGAAAAAAAAAAAAACATTGGAGGTGACCAATATTTCAGTGAATTGAGTGGAAAGGAAGATTGGAACAGGTGCATATGAGAATATTAGAACGGAATGCAGGTATCTACGTCCTGCTCACCTAGACATGATCCGGCAGATACAAACAAGGAAGAAAATGAAGGTGGGAAGAACAATAAGTAAATACCAATACTTCACAAATAAAAATAACACCAGGGTAAGTAACAAAAGGAGCAGGAGAAATTAAGAGACTCATAAAAATGAGGCAACTAAACTGTATGCAAATAGATTTGAAAATCATCACGATATGGAGCACTTTTAGTGAAATTCGTAAAACATAAGGATTTCAGTTTCCAAAAGAGACACAGAAAAAAGTTGTTGGAGAAGCAATTTGGGGGCAAAAAAAAAAAAAAAAAATCACCAGGGACATTATACCGACTTTTAAAGAGCCGATCATTACAATGTTATTTAAGCTATTCTACAGTCATAGGTGAAGAAGAAAAACCTCCAAACACTTCCTATGAATGAAAATTTCATTTTTACCAACAAAGCCTGAAAGAGTAAACTCACACACTAAGAAAACTACAGACTCAGTCTTTCTGATGCATATCACAAATCATATCCTAAAATATCACTTCAATAAAATCTGTAAAATGAGCATACTTTGTTATTAACTTAAATATTAACAAACGGATTCCAGCAGTTATTTTAAGTTAATAATGATCAGGGTGCCTGGGCGGCTCAGTTGGTTAAGCATTGGACTTCAGCTCAGGTCACGATCTCTCCGTCTGTGAGTTCGAGTCCCACGTCGGGCTCTGTGCTGACAGCTCAGAGCCAGGAGCCTGCTTCAGGTTCTGTGTCTCTCTCTCTCTCTGCCCCTCCCCTGCTCATACTCGGGCTATCTCTCTCTCTTGCTCTCTCTCTCAAAAATAAATAAACATTAAATTTTTTTTAATAAAATAATAATGACCAAGTAGCAATTATTGCAGCAGTATAAGGAGAATATAACTTGAACTCAAGAGTCCCTATCTAGTTTACGGTTCACTGCCTTGTGGCTAGTAGCTAACTTCCATCAGTAAGGACAATAAGCCAAGCATTGCTCTCAACACTTTACATCTGTTAACTCTTTTATCCTCAGAGACATTCACTTTCCCATTTTATAGACGTGGAAAGGAAGGCACACTTTTCAGTAACTTGCCCAAGTTCACAGTTAGTAATTATGAGAGTCGGAATTGGATTCCAAGTAGTCTGGCTCCAGAGACCATAATCTTACTCATGGTACACTTCTCCAGGACCTAACTAATGATATTTTTTCCAATTTCCTAATGCTGTTATTACATATAACATGCTCAGCCAGAAATGGGCTTGGTTATTGTATCACTGGTTACGTTTCGGAGGCCTCTCAGAGGCCATGTGTGTCTCAGGGGTGATAATTCATGCAAAGCCCTTAGCACATGCATAAGCATACACGTCCTCACTCAGCTTAGGTTGCCATGAGGACTGTCATGGGAGGATGGAAGTCGTAGACACTTACCTTAGCGTGCATCAGGCATGCAATCACGAGTGACCTCACAATCCCTGGCAAGCAGCCAGAAAGATGCCTTTTACCTTGCTTCCAAGGTCTTTATTTCCCTATATTGAGTCTGATCCTTTGCTTTACTCCTCAAAAGAATCCAGTCTGGGTGTTTAGAAAAATTAAGAATAAAGAATATATGGTGTGTATTCACGGCGGAGTATTATTTAGCCTTAGAAAAGAAGGAAATCCTGCCTTTGTGACAACATGAACGAACAGGGAGGCGTTATGTTAAGTGAAATTAAGCCAGGCACGGAGAGACAAATGCGTGATTCCATGTCTATGAGGTTTCTAAAACAGTTGAACGCACAGAAGCAGAGAGTAGACTGGTGGTTACCAGGGGCAGAGGGACAAGTAGAAGAATATTCGTCAGGAGGGTACAACGTTTCACTTATGCAAAATGGAAGAGTTGTGGCCATCTAATAGACAGCAAGAGGACTGCAGCTAATACTGTATTATGCACTGGAAATTTCTAAGAGGGTATATCTTAAGGGTTCTCACCACAGGGAAAAGCAAAAAGGGACTGAGGTGACAGATATGTTCATTAGCTTGATCTTGGTAATCACTTCACAGTGCAGACCCATATCAAAACATCAAGGTGTACACGTTAAATACGCGCAATTCTTACTTGCCCTTGTCAATTACACATCCATAGGAGGGAAAAAATAGAATTATTCTGCTAGATAGATGACAACTCCACAATAAATGTGTTTTAGAAGTTCAGAGAGGGGCGCCTGGGTGGCGCAGTCGGTTAAGCGTCCGACTTCAGCCAGGTCACGATCTCGCGGTCCGTGAGTTCGAGCCCCGCATCAGGCTCTGGGCTGATGGCTCGGAGCCTGGAGCCTGTTTCCGATTCTGTGTCTCCCTCTCTGCCCCTCCCCCGTTCATGCTCTGTCTCTCTCTGTCCCAAAAATAAATAAAAAACGTTGAAAAAAAAAATTAAAAAAAAAAAAAAAAGAAGTTCAGAGATGTAAGATAACCTTGCAAGATAACCTTGTGCAATTCGAAAAGGTCAGAGGCTCAGAATCATCACGAACCGTGACCAAATCAAAACCCTGCAACAAACAGAAATGAACAATAGCACTGACCAAACCCTGTGTGTCCAAGGCCTTCTTGGGGGAGGGCATTTTTTTCTGTACCGATCACCCTGCAGGGACTCAGACAGCCTCATTCCAAATCACGTCATTTTTCTATAGGTGAATGTTAGCAGGGGGAACGAGATTTTCAAATGAGAAGTGGTTAATCCTTTGTTTTCATGCGGCTACACAGGCTCTTGACGTTAATGCCAGGAGGCATCAACCGTACCCTATCATTTGTGTGCGTGTTGGCTTTGTAATATTACTTAGCACTAATAGATTAGGATTTCAGGGCATTCCGCATTGGCAGTATTCCTGGGAGGAAGGGAAGGAAAGGCGAGCAACTTCACGAGCCCGAAAAGCAGATAATTCATATTTCTGCCTTCTGCCTCTAGCCAAGAGTAAGCTCTGTCAGGTATCTCTGATTACAGGGCACCGTGTGATTCCCCAGTAAACAGCAATTAGTGGTGACGATGGGTGCTAATGCCCTATGAAAATAAATTGAGAAGGCCAACCCAGGACGTAGGAGGACCAAAACTCCCATTTGGTATGAGACAGAATGCTTAGCAGCTAAAACAATCACACGAATTCCAAAGTATTATTTATCCAGGCAAATAAAGAGCCAAGTAGCAAATGTGCATTCTTAATATTCCAAACAAAATATGAATGTGAGAGGGGATATATACATATACATATGTATATATGTATACGTATATATGTATATATATACATATATCTACATATATGTATGATAGATAGATAGATAGATGTAGATGATGATAGATAGATAGATAGATAGATAGATGTAGATGATATATAGAAACATAGATAGATAGATAGATATAGATGATAGATAGATAGATGATAGATGTAGATGACAGAAAGAAACATAGACAGATAGATAGATAGATGATAGATAGATGTAGATGATAGATAGATAGATAGATGGATAGATAGATAGATAGATGATAGATACAGGTATACATCTACATATATTTAGGGATTTCACAAACTGTGATCAAGGGCCAATTCTATTGTTTCTTTTCCCAATACTTTTGTAAACCACAATAAAATAAATTCTGAAAAATAAACTGAAATAAAAAGCAGTCATTCAAAGTACATTCATTTAAATAAATTTTCTGATTCAACTATATATATATATATATATATATATATATATACATACACATATACATACACACACACACACTATATATATATATATATATATATATACATATCTGTGTGTGTATATATATATATGTATATATATACATGCATTGTATACACACACACATATACACACACACACAGGTTCAAACTTTGGTTAACTAATAATAAAAGTTAAAAATCAAAGAGCAACTTTGATTAAGGGACTTAATTAACTTAATCTCCAAACTAGAAACCATCCTCTAGAGAAAGTGGTTCACAGCGTGACATTAGGAGTCAGACTGACGTGGCTTCGCCCCCTGCAGGCTGTGAGAGCTGAGCTAGATAAATTATCTAACGTGGCTAAGCCTCAGTTGTCTCACCCGTGAAATGGGGATGCTGAGAGCACTTTGCCCTTCGGGTTGCTGAAAAATCAAATCAAGTATTGCGTAGGGAGAAGGGTATCCCCCTGTATGATCTACAGCCTGACCTTCATCAGTCCATGAGGAGATGAATACAAACATTGAGAGTGCTCAGACATTTACATGGCAATTTGACCAAGTAATTGTATGCAGGTTCAATCAAATGATTTTTTTTTTAAATGAGCATGTATTTTGAATGTCTACTTTTTAATTTCAGTTTACTTTTAGGAATTGCTGCGTCATGTAGTTTATAAAAGTATTGGGTGGGTTGGTGTGGGGGGTGGGGGGCAACAAAAGAATTGGTCCTTGACCAGTTTGAGAAGGACATGACATGGTTCCTGGTCCATGGTAAACTGTCAATAAATGGTGGTGGTTGTTTTTATTCTTTTAATTATTCTTTTTCATAGTAGTAGCTATGATTGAATTTTCATAAAGTTCTAAGTTGACCAGGAACCACAATATCAGAGATGTCCTTTGTGTCAGTTCAACATTCTTGGCTGCCGCACTTATCCCTTGTTCCAGACGTTGATGGACCCCCAACCTACTTCTTACAGACACAGCTCCCTCCCCCTTGACTGGTGCTTACTTCGTTCCTCTAGTCCCCTCAACTGGCGCTGCCCCTCTGACACAACGCTTGGGGTATCCTGGGACCCCACTCTGCTCAGCTGCCTCTGAAACTCAGAAGTGACAGGTATAGTGCTCCAGTGGGTGAAGTTCTCCTCAATGGGAAGAGTAGTGGGTCTGCGGCTGTTCTCCCTTTCTTCCTCCAGACACACTGTTCAAGATTCGCTCCATTAAAAAGCTTCTCCGAGCACTTAGTGGTTGCCTATCCTGTCCCCTATCCTCAGCTTGCCCCCCGTCTTTGCTGCCTCATCCTGCCGACCATATCCCTAATAGAGAATTCACACATGAGGCTTTGCTACAGGCTCTGTGGGGAATGCGGGGCAAGACATCCCCGTGTGGGTCTGGGAATTTCTGTGTCTTATAGAATTCCTCGCTCTTATAGATCTTCAAACTCATTCAATCTGTCCCTTTATTTTACAGATGCAGAAGTAAGATCCATGAAATTGGGGCCAAGGCAAGGGTTCTAGTCCCCTTTCCACTACACCAGGGACCCTCCCATGAGCTAGAGTCACAGAGGATCTTGAAAGCTACTTTTCAAGTGCCTCTAAGTTCAAATATGTTGAAACACCCACTGCTAGGAAACGTTGGCATGCTGAGGACAGTCTGACATTACATTCAGTGCTTGTACGGTGTCCCCGGACTGCCGTAAAAATGATACCACAAACGAGAGAGCTTACGTAATAGAAATTTATTTATTCGTTTTCAAGCCTAATCGGCAAGTTGTAGCCTGTTTGAAGTTTTCAGCGTCAGCCACCATAACCCAAGTAAGATAAGTTTAAGAGAAAGAATAGCATTTGATGTCAGCCTGGTATACTCTCCACGTGGCACGCTTAGGGTGGCTGCAGGGGGCAGCAGTGACAGTGGCAGTGAGGAGTGTAGATGACACAATTTGGGGTTGCCTCAGCAATAGGACCACTTAAAGTAGAAAACACTGATGGAAGAGAGTTCAGCTAGCAGATGTTTGAATTCTCTTCTTTTTAATTTTTTAATGTTCATTCTTTTTAAAAAAGTTTTGTTTATTCATTTTTGGAGAGACAGAAAGAGGCAGAGTTCGAGCGGGGGAGGGGCAGAAAGAGAGGGAGACGCAGAATCAGAAGCTGGCTCCAGGCTCTGAGCTGTCAGCACAAAGCCCGATGTGGGGCTCGAACCCACAAACCGTGAGATCATGACCTGAGGTGAAGCCAGATGCTTAACAGACTGAGCCACCCAGGCGCCCCTGAATTCTCTTCTTTTTGATCAAATAGTCTGCGCTCTTGGATTAACAAAGAAGGATGTTTTTCCCCTAAGAGGGAGAAGACAGATTTGAATCAGAGCCAACCTGACCACCTTTGGAAAAGGTAGTAGAGTCTTCTTTCTAAATAGACCCATTGATGAGGTGAGGGGGACCAAACAAAACACAACACAACAAACCTTGCCCCTCTGCTTTGGGAGGAGTGCCAGGAAAGACCCAACAGAGTGGATATTAAGACAGCCCTTGAAACATATTAGGTCACATTCTTCATTTGGAGCTTGCACCTGTGCAGTTAATTGTAACTATTTGGGTCAATTTGCCACATTTAGCAAATAAAAATAGAGGGTGCTCAATTAAATTTGAATTTCAGAGAAAGAACAAATGATTTTCTAATATAAGGATGTTCCAATATGCCTTAGGAGGGCCATATTCACACTAAAACTTACTTGCCATTTTTCTGAAATTTGAATTCAATCAAGCATCTTATATTTTATCTGGAGACTCTACATTTGAGAGATTTTAGAATCCTCTTTTCAGAAGACGTTTTCATAGAGTGGGTGAAACTAACAAAGTTATGTTAGAACTTTGCCCTGACAGAATATGGTCCTTAAATGCTCTAGCTTCTGATATTCAAAACAGGAAAAAATGTTTTATAAAAACAGAGCCCCAGGGGCGCATGGGTGGCTCAGTTGGTTGAGCATTGGACTTCGGCTCAGGTCATGATCCCACGGCTAGTGGGTTCGAGCCCTGCATCGGGCTCTGTGCTGACAGCTCGGAGCCTGGAGCCTGCTTCGGATTCTGTGTCTCCCTCTCTCTCTGCCCCTCCTCCACCCGTGCTCTGTCTCTCTCAAAAGTAAATAAACATTAAAAATTAAAAAAATAAAACACAGAGCCCTGAAGAGTAGGGGTTGTGAGGATACTCTTATATAGTTTAAATTTTTTTTTTTTTCAACGTCTTTTATTTATTTTTGGGACAGAGAGAGACAAAGCATGAACGGGGCAGGGGCAGAGAGAGAGGGAGACACAGAATCGGAAACAGGCTCCAGGCTCCGAGCCATCAGCCCAGAGCCTGACGCGGGGCTCGAACTCACGGACCGCGAGATCGTGACCTGGCTGAAGTCGGACACTTAACCGACTGCGCCACCCAGGCGCCCCTTATATAGTTTAAATAGCAGAAGGAAAAAAAAAACACTTAGGAATTCCCCAAATTTGAGAAAAGCTCCTCTAACCTATTTAAACTTGTCCAAAAGACTTTATAGTCATTCATCCTGAGCCTAAGGAAGAAAAGGCAGATTTTCTTCGCCTTACAAAGTTGTATAATCCCGTGGCGAGACACAGAAAAGCACTAAGTGAATATGCCTGTGTAGACCCTGGCAATAATGGAGAACTAAAGAAAGCAAGGAAATGTTCTCACCCTACTACTCACTCCAATTCTTACCCTATCCTCAACAGGTATGCACTTTAAATATACCCTAAATGGCCACAAATAGAGGCTCAGGTACATTATGACCTCTGCAGCCATTCAAAAGTATAATTGACCCTAAAATGAACAACTGGGAAGTTAGGGGCATGGACACCTCCCCCCACACAGTCGAAAATTCTTGGATGCCTTGTGACCCACCCCAAACTTAACTAATAGCCTACTGTTGACCGGAAGCCTTACCAACAATATAAAGAGCCGATTAACACATGTTGTGTCATTGTGTTGTATAATAGTACATATTATATGTACTATATGCTATATTCTTACCAGAAAGTAGAGAAAAGATGTTATTAAGAAAAGCATACAAGAAAATACATTATAGTACTATACTGTATGTATCAAAATCCACATAGATGTGGACCCCTGCCATTCAAACCTATGTTAAAACACAACTCTACATTATTGAAGAATAATTTTTTTTAATGTTTTATTATTTTATTTTTGAGACAGAGGGAAACAGAGCGTGAGTGGGGGAGGGGCAGAGAGAGAGGGAGACACAGAATCTGAAGCGGGCTCCGGGCTCCGAGCTCTCAGCGTAGAGCCCAATGCGGGGCTCAAACTCACAGACTGCAAGATCATGACCTGAGCCAAAGTCGGACGATAAACCGACTGAGCCACCCAGGCGCCCTGAAGGATAAATTTTGGTTTGAGAAAAAGTTTCCCACATTGCTGAATTAAAGCAAGTACTCTCCAAGAATTATTTTGATATGTGTGAAACCAGAAGGCCAAGCATCAAAATGTACGTGCATCCATTTCCTCTAAGTAGATGGATGATGGGTGATTATACAAAAGGATTATCTCTTAGAATTTGGGGTTACAGACTTTCTGCACTGAAGATGCCTCATTTAATTTTCTAATTAGGAAACATGAAAAATCTAGACTAGCATAAAAATCCACAGAAAACACCCTCCACAGATCCTCTCCCCCCTAAATAATTTAAGATTTGGTTCAGAATTGAGGATGTACTCAGACAAAAAAATGATGGACCAAGGGCCCGTGGGTGGTTCAGTTGGCTGAGCGCTCATCTCTTGATTTTGGCTCAGATCATGATCCCAGGGTCGTGGGATCAAGCCCTGAATCGGGCTCCGTGCTGAGCATGGAACCTGCTTAAGCCCCGCCCTCAAATTATAAAAAAAAAACAAAAAACAAAAAAACAGCGATGGACCAAATCTGGGTTATCTCAGGGCTGTAAGTGACTGAAAGTTACACAAGCTCACCCCACGTCAGGTTCTCCACACAGAGTGGAGTGTCAGGAAAGGCTGTACGGATGCAGAAGTTACCAGGGCAACAGAGCTTCTGGTTGACAGGTAGCGTCACTCTCATTGGTTGGTGCCCAGTCAGTCCAAATCGCTATTTGTCTTGAATGCCATCTCTGAATGTAAGACAGCACAGCTGGATTATGTAATGGCTTTGTTTCCTTTTTATAACACGCAAATTAGGCTCATTTGCATAAGTATTGATAAGCTAATAATAATAATAATAATAATTGGATTAAAAGGCACTGCAAAGCAGTATTTATAAAACCCATGAAATATATAGGACACTGAGCCTGGTGCTAAGGATGGAAAGAAATTTCAAAAGCCTTATACTTTATTTGAGGGAAGAAAGATAATGTTCCTTAAACAAGCATGTTCAACCATACACGAATGCATAGTGTAATGCCAAATGAGTGCAACTGGTAAGAGAAATAACAGGTTTGGTGGGGAAGGAGGGATGGATTTAGAGCTTGAGAGCTATGGAAAGCTTCATGGAGAGAACGCCTAAAAAGGCAAGAGAAAGTACAGAGATGAGGAGATGATTATTTCGGAAGAGGAAAATGGTAGAAAGGCAAGGCGAGATATGTTTGGAGGTTGATCAATACTACCTTATTTTTTTTAAGTTTATTTTTTTTATTTTGAGAGAAAGAGGGAGAATGCAAGCAGGGAGAGGGGCAGAGAGAGGGAGAGAGAGCATCTCAAGCAGGCTCTACACTATCAACCCAGAGCCCGACTCGGGGCTCATCTCATGAACCGCGAGATCTCGACTCAAGCCGAAATCAAGAGTTGGATGCTCAACTTACTGAGCCTAGGCGCTCCAGAACCTTATTTTTAAGGAGGTATTTAGATTAAGGTTGCAGAGATACATTGGCAGAAAATTATTTGCTGATCTTGAGCGCCAGGGAGTTGAGATTTTATCTTGAAGGAATCCATCAGTTTTGTAACCGAGGAGAAGGTAGTTGCAAACTATTGGTTTAGGGGGACTAAATCCGGCAGACGTGCAAAGACCAAAAACAGGAAAATCTGATACAATGCGATTGTATTAGTTCAAGAGTGAGGTGACGAAAGCCTAAAATAAATCAGTGCCCATGGGAATAGAAATGGTGGCATGAATATGAACACAGTTCAGTAAATTAATACTATTAAAACTAACAGGGCTAATAAATCTTCACTTGCATCTGGTTTGTTAACAGTGATGGTCTCTAGAAGATGGATACCACATCTGATAAATTGATTGTCCGGTCCAGGGAAATGGCTACAAGAAAATAAGCAGTGAACCACCTTGTCTATAATTAGCCTATAAAACACTCCTCATTTTCCCCGCCCCCTACTGACGCTCCCTACTTGGTTCAGCATAAGTCTTCTGCAAGTAACTTTCAGCTTTCAAAGAGCCATAGCTTACAAACATAATGACCTACTCAAGCCCAGGTCTAGGAGACGCTTATCGAAGAAAGCAATATTTTATTCAATCCAACATTTTTAATGGAAATTCCTTCACTTCTAGACTGTGTGAGGCCAGCTTTGAGAAGCCAGTGACCGATCAGAGTAGAAAACATGGCTTCCCTCTTCCCTGCACTGCTTTCTGCCAGAAGTGCTTCCACAAATTTTTTTCTCTGCTGAAATACAATGATATCAACATCCCCAAAGGACTGTCCAGCAGATTGGTTAGGAGGCCGTGAACAGTCCCAAATCCTGAAATGTATGTTTCTACGGCCATTGCTGCTGCTTTTAAGACCCAGATTGGCACCGTTAGGAAAAGGGAAGGTACATTTGTCACACTTGGGCTCTAGAGGAAGAGTTGTTAAAGAAAGGTTGGCTGTGGGGGGTGCTTGGGTGGCTCAGTTGGTTAAGCATTCCACCCTTGATTTTGTCTCAGGTCATGATTTCATGGTTGGGGAGATCAAACCCCATGTAGGGCTTTGTACTTTCACTCTCTCTGTCTCTCTCTCTCTCAAAATAAATAAATAAGGGGCGCCTGGGTGGCGCAGTCGGTTAAGCGTCCGACTTCAGCCAGGTCACGATCTCGCGGTCCGTGGGTTCGAGCCCCGCGTCGGGCTCTGGGCTGATGGCTCGGAGCCTGGAGCCTGTTTCCGCTTCTGTGTCTCCCTCTCTCTCTGCCCCTCCCCCATTCATGCTCTGTTTCTCTCTGCCCCAAAAATAAATAAAAAACGTTGAAAAAAAAATTTAAAAAAAAAAAAAAAGAGAAACAAGCGGGGCGCCTGGGTGGCGCAGTCGGTTAAGCGTCTGACTTCAGCCAGGTCACGATCTCGCGGTCCGTGAGTTCGAGCCCCGCGTCGGGCTCTGGGCTGATGGCTCGGAGCCTGGAGCCTGTTTCCGATTCTGTGTCTCCCTCTCTCTCTGCCCTTCCCCCGTTCATGCTCTGTCTCTCTCTCTCCCAAAAAATAAAATAAAAAACGTTGGAAAAAAAAAATTTTTTTTTTTAAATAAATAAATAAACTTTAAAAGAAAAAGAAAGGCTGGCTATGAAAGCCCAAACTCTGCGCAGAGACATTGCTTGATAGGTTAAATAACAATCTTATTATAATTAGGATATTAGTAGTATTTACTATGTACCAGATAGTTTGCATATATTATCTCTAAGTTTCTTAGAAAATATTTTCTTTTCTTGAGATGCATTTGATAATATACAGCATTATGTTAGTTTCAGGTGTGCAACATGATTTGACGTTTGTGTGTATGGCAAAATGATCACCCTGATGATAAGTCCAGTTAACATCCCTCATCATACATAGTTATAGAATTTTTGTCCGTGTGGAGAGAACCATTAAGATCTGCTATCTTTGGGGCACTTGGGTGGCTCAGTTGGTTGGGCGTCCGACTTCAGCTCAGGTCATGATCTCACGGTTTGTGGGTTCGAGCCCCGCATCAGGTTCTGTGCTGACAGCTCAGAGCCTGGAGCCTGCTTCCAATTCTGTGTCTCCCTCTCTCTCTGCCCCTCCCCCACTCGTGGTCTGTCTCTCTCGGTCTCTCAACAATAAATAAATGCTAAAAAAAAAATTTAAAAAAAGATGTACTATCTGAGCAGCTTTCAAATATGTAATACAGTATTATTAACTATACCACCATAGGGTACCTTATATCTCTCTGATTTATTTATTTTATGACTGGACGTTAATGCATTTGACTTCCTTCACCCATTTTACTCATCCCCCACCTCGGCTTTTGACAACCATCAATCTGTTATTTATATCTAGAATTTCTATAGTTTTTGTTTCTTTGGTGTGTGTGTGTGTGTGTGTGTGTGTGTGTGTGTGTGTGTTTGGTTTGTTTTTTGGGGGGATTTGACATATAAGTGACATCATACGGTATTTGCCTCTCTTTTTTCACTTGGCATAATTCCTTAAAGGTCCATCTCAGTTGTTATAAATGGCAGAATTTCTTTTCTTTAAGAGCTGAATTTTGCATATATATATATATATATATATATGTAAGTTTTATTGCATTTTGTTTTATCCATTCTTTTGGTGATGGACATTTAGGTTGTTTCTGTATCTTGGCTATTGTAAATACTTCAATGACCGTGGCGTTGCAGATATCTTTTCAAGTTAGTGTTTCCGTTTTCTTTTTTTAAAGTTTATTTATTTATTTTGAACGAGAGAGAGCGAGCAGGGGAGGGACAGAGAGACAGGGAGGCAGAGAGAATCCCAAGCAGGCTCTGCACTGTCAGGACTGATGAACAGAAATCGAGAGCAGAAATCAAGAAATCAAGAGTTGGATGCTTAACCAACTGAGCCACGCAGGCACCCCCATGTTTTCATTTTCTTGGGATAACTACCCAGCAGCAGAATTGCTGGATTATATGATAGTTCTAGCTTTTAAGTTTTTGAAGAAACTCCATACTGTTGGAACCAATTAACGTTCCCACCAATAGCGCACAAATGTCCCCATTTCCCCATAATCCCAGCCGTGCTGGTTATTTCTTGTCTTTTTGATAATAACTGTTCTAACAGGGGTGATGTGATAACTCATGGTGGGTTGGTTTTGTTTCTGTTTTTATTTTTGAATTTCCCTGAGGCCTGCTGATATCAAACATTTTTTCATGTACCTTTTGGCCATCTGTATATTTTCTCTGGAAAAATGTCTGTTCAATTGCTCCGTTCGTTTTTAATTGTCCATTTAATTTAAAACCCGAGAGGTTTTTGTTTTTGTTTTTGTTTTTTTGGCATTAAGTTGTAAGAGTTCTTTATATATTTTGGATATTAACCCTTTACCAGCTGTATGATTTTCACATATTTTCTCCCATTCGGTAGGTTACTGTTACATTTTGTTGATGGTTTCCTTTACTGTGCTGAAGTTTTTCACTTCGAGGTAGTGAAAACTTGCTTCTCTTTGCTTTTGTTTCCTTTGCTTTTGGTGTCAAGTCCAACAACTCGTCACTAAGACTAATACGAAGGAGCGTACCCCCTATGTTTTCCTGCAGGAGTTTTATGGTTTTCAGGCCACTACCTCTGATCTTTACCTAAAACCTTCAGTCAGTGCAGATATTATCCCCATTAATTAAATGAAGGCATTCAGAATCTGTGAGGCTAAATAACTTTCTGCCAAATAGACAACAGAAAGCTCCAACCCTCCAACCACCATTGCCCGGGTCTAAAGTCCACTGTCTTGGTAAACTAGGGATGTTACCACTTCTTTAAAAAAAAATTTTTTTTTTAATGTTTATTTATTTTTGACGGAGAGAGAGAGAGACAGAGCACAAGCCGGGGAGGGGCAGAGAGAGAGGGAGACACAGAATCCGAAGCAGGCTCCAGGCTCCCAGCTGTCAGCACAGAGCCCGACGCGGGGCTCGAACCCACGAGATGCGAGGTCATGACCTGAGCTGAAGTCGGTGGCTCAAACCGACTAAGCCATCCAGGCACCCCAAGATTCTGTCACTTCTAACTGAAGGTCCAAGGTCCTGGTCTGGCTCACCAATTTACTGGGTAAGAAACAATTTTGCCGGTTCATCCTGTGTTTATTAGGCTTAGAACCTGTTGATACGAATTCAATCGCAACGGCCATGAGTAAATCAGAGGAGTCTACATTAACTTACACTGGAGAATGTATCTATTAAAATAACTGGCCTGAATTGTTTGCTCAAGGAAACTCCTCCCTACTGGTCAACCCAGGAGATGAAATAGTATTGCTTTTTGCACCAAGAACGAGGGAAAGGGGGAAATGGAGTTCTGAAGAAATCTCTCCGTAGCTAAGCTCTCTAAACACGTATCTCATGATATTGAGTTCTAATCGCTGAGATTTGTTCTCCATATCTGAGCACCGTCTCCCTTGGCCTGGACAACCAGAACTGTGTCAAAGAAAGCACTCCATTTTAACAAGTCTTCTCCTTTGGCAGCCCTTTATTCCGAAATAATCATTACTTTGTTTGATTTTTTTTTTTTTTTTTTTTTGAGATTCCCTCCCTTAGGGTTCCTGAAAACATAACGATTTCACCCTGGGAGCCACCAGGATAGAAACACTGGTCCTTCTCACTCTCTGTAAAATTGGTTGCCACTTGGAACAGAAGAGAAATATACTTCAGGGGCGCCTGGGTGGCTCAGTCAGTTGAGCAGCGGACTTCAGCTCAGGTCATGATCTCTTACAGCTTGTGAGTTCGAGCCCCCAGGCAGGCTCTGTGCTGACAGCTTGGAGCCTGGAACCTGCTTCCGATTCTATCTCTCTCTCTCTCTCTGCCCTTCCCCGCTCATGCTCTCTCTCTCTCTCTCTCTCTCTCTTTCTCTCTCAAAAATAAATAAACATTAACAAAAAAAAAAAAAGAAAGAAATATACTTTAACATCCAATGTAACCTAACCCCTTAGAGGTCCCTGGGACAGATTGATTGATTGATTGATTGGAGTAAGAAAGAGATCGTTCCTCCCCCTCTACCTAACCCCAAATTCTTTTAGTAGGTGGAGAAAGGCACACACATGTACAAGCAAAACAAATGTTTGGGAAGGAGTCGCTAATTGATGGGCGAAAAGTTACTTGCCTTGGGAATATTTGCCTTCCCAACATGTTAAAACACTCATTAGTGCAACTCAGAATTCAAACCACTCTAGAGAGTCTTTCTGATGTAAGGGGGCAAGGGGGGGGGGGCCTCCATTTGTAACGCATTTTAAACTCCAAACAGAATTTCCATCAACAACCCGAATATCTGAAAGGAATTTCAGGTCGTGCATTTGAGGAAATGGGATTATTAACACAATTCTTGCTGTGTTAGCACTGATGGGAGACAGACCCAGGGCTTTGGAAACCTGGCAGCAAAGGAGTCCATTCTGAGACCTCTGTGGGGTGGTAGGAAAAGGGTACTCCTGGCTTTGAGAAAGTCAGAAAGAACCACTGTTCTCTACTTTTGTTCCACTTTCTTCAGATGGTTGCAATTTGTCAAGCTACCTTCAGTCTTGTGATTTGGCATCACAGTCTAACGCGCAAATTCTCCCTCTACCCCCATCCTCCTTCCGATCCCAATGTCATAAATAAAGCCTGAATTTTAAGAATTCCTCATTGAATATGAAAAAAAAAAAATCAACCACTGGTTTTAGTCCTGGTCCTGATCTATCGTTATGAATTGTGTCCTTGTAGCCTTGGACAAAACACCCTTCTTAGCTACAATTGTATTGGGCTTAAAATAAGAATAACATCTTCCATGCCCGTCTTGCTATATTTATTGTGAAGTTCGGTAAGTTATTGTTGGAGACATTCAATTTTATTTCTATTCCACTTTATTTAGAACACATGAAATGATCATTACTGGCTTATACATCTATCCATTCATTAAAAAGAGATCCCTTTCTGTCCATGTCTATTCATCCTTCTATTGGTTAAGCAATTCACGCACATGTTAATTAACAGCTACGTGGGTGCCAAGCACTCTTATAGGCATTGAAGTATTTTCTGAGTTCTGCTCGCTATTGCTACACGCACTTCCTGGGGGGATCCATTCATTTCCATTACACGTTAATTGCCTTAAAATTTGTATTTCCAACACAATTTCCCTTCTGAACTGTAATCCAGCTGCTATCTAGGCACCTCCCCTTAACTATCCTTTGGGCACCTCAACCTTACCACGCATAAAGATGAACAAGGAATGGCACGATTTTCAACCGACTTTACAACCCTACAAATAATAATAATAAAAATAGCCTGAGATTTGTCCTTGACTCATTCCCGTCTCTAACCCAAACTCCCAGAATAAATCCAGTCAATCACCGAGTGCTGTCAGTTCTGCCTCTCAACCATTTATTGAATCTATTCCCTTCGATTTACGCTTGCTATTGCCACACTGATGCTGGCGATCATGATTTGTCCCCGGGTTTACTTTAAGATGTTCCTACCTGGTTTCTCTGCACGAGTCTTTCTCCATTCCAAATTAGCCTCTTCCCAGGAGCCTAAGAGAATTTTCTCATGTGAGTCCTGTGAGAAGAGAATGGGGAGGTGGACTGGAATTGTATCACGCGAGACTGTGAGCATAGCCAACACTTTGTAGGGTGCCCGGCGCTTGGAGGGTGTCTCCAAGTACGTTTGCTGGTGTACCCCAAATTTAGAGAGGCCGTTTTTGAAAACTGCAGGATTCTGCAAAATTAAGCTCAGCGTAACACATTTTAGCTTAAAGGTGATGACATTTAGTTCAGTGAAGTATTTCTCTTTCCTTCCTGGATTAAGCCTTAAGCCATTGCTTTGCTTATATATTTTTACCAAAGGAACATCTAAATGTCAAGGGTGAGTGAAATCCCAAGATATGAATGGAAATGTCAACTCACAAATCCATTGAAATTTTTATTCCCATGGAAAATTGGATGAATCTTATAAAACGTAGAGTAGCGCTGAAGTGTTTGGGAAGTGGCACTCTGACCAAGAGAGATCAGATTTAAAGTTCACCCTCGTAAGTTGCTATTGATGTGCAAAAAGTCCAGCAAAATAATGGCGGAGACATTATGAGTGTATATGAACTCTTGGGCCTTGCAGAGGTATGGACACTAAAATATCTCCTCAAACTTTCTGGATATACTTTTCCCTATATTCCAAATTTATCCCCTCTGCTGGATAATATATTTACTTTGCTTATTTCAAGTTCATGGAAAATCTTGAGTTGTTAGATGAGACAAATAAAAAAAGATGAAACCAAATCTCTCCTGGAAAACACAGTTTTGTGACATTTGTTTCCCCGCATCTAAAATGAAAATGAAAACATTACTATATTTAAGTAATTAAGGTGACCAAGAATAAATTTTTGCAGGGAAGCAGCACATTTGCCTTCAAGAACACAGCCTTTAGAGGTCTTTGGTGTAAAGTGAAAACTCACTAAGTGTTTGAACTATGAACCTTAAAAAAAAAAAAACAACCGTGTTTTGCTCAGGACCCATTCCTGTATGTCTTCAAACATATTCCAAATGTGTACATGAGGGATCATGGATTAAATAGTATACGCAGACACTTCTTATCTACTCCCTCAAAAATCCTAAGGATCTGTCAGAAAAGTACATTTGAACTTCATTTCGTTAATTTGTTCGGGTCACCTGGGTTGAGTTACTTAACATCCCTGGACCTTATAGATGAATTACTTCATCTATACAATAGGGGTAATTATAATATCTATATCATCTGCAACACTTAACAAAATATTGAGTACACAATGATTACTTGGTAAAAGTAGCTAATATTTTTATTGTCAATTATTACTCATTTCCAGGTTTTGAACTCATACTCAGAAGCAGGAATATTTGTGTTTAGGGTAAAAAAAAAGAGAGAGAGAGAGAGGGAAATAAATACCCTGAAATGAGGACAACCGTTATATGATGAGATCTTCAGTAATCCAATGCTACTTCTCATTCTCCTGTCATTTTTAAATTTTTTTAATGTTTATTTTTCTGAGAGAAAGAGAGAGAGAGAGAGAGAGAGAGAGAGAGAGAGAATGCGAGCAGGGAGATGCAGAGAGAGAGGGAGACACAGAATCCGAAGCAGGCTCCAGGCTCTGAGCTGTCAGCACAGCGCCCAGTGTGGGGCTCGAACCCACAAACCATGAGATCATGACCTGAGCTGAAGTTGGACGCTTAAGTGACTGAGCCACCCAGGCACCCCTCAGTCTCCCTTCATTTTAAAAACACAATTTCTGTGTTTTCCTTTTTTTCCAGCTAACAAATTAGTACTTGTCTTTGTTAAAAATTTATGAAATGCAAAAACGTATAAAGAAAAAGCATAAAAGCTCTAGTAATCCTCCCACCTCATAATTGTGACTAATATAATACACACATTATTATATGTACTATATACACTTACCACTATATCCAGAAAATTATGCCACTTTGTTAAGGTTTGTGGTTTGTTGTTTTGTTTTGTTTTGTTTTGTTTCAAAAAATCTAGCTTTCCACAATATATTCCTAAAAGTACCAATAATTCCTCCTGAAGAATTACCTTTTCCCCTTGGTCTACAGTCTGGTGAAACCATCCATCAAGGCCCTTTACCTTTTTCTTGTTGGAGAACAAGCCCAAGAACCAAGCAAGGCCATGGGATTCTTTTTCCATTGAATTTTAGTAGGTTGACAAAGTAGTGTGTGGTCAGGCTTACCAGTGATGACATTCACACGAGGGGTTTCCTACGAAGACACAGAACCTCTCGTTCTCATGGCTAGCCCCCTGTGGTGGCCTTGGTTCTCCAGATTTTCCACTTAACATACAAATGTATTTCCAACAATTTCTGTTTTGTGTAAATGAGCCACCGTTTTCGGTCACCTGCTACCATAGAACCTGACTTATAGAGAAATTAATACCAGAAAATGGACGTACCAGCAATAGATATGAAATGGAATTTCTCTTCCTTCTGGAAAGTGTATTTAGCAACCTGAGAAATCCTACAGAAAAACAGCTAATTAGACTATTCGTGTAGTTGCTGTGAATTTTTTGTTTTTGTTTTTGTTTTGCTTTGGTCAGTCACTGGGAAACTGGTTGACTGCTGCCATGTGAAAAAGAGAAAATCCGGGGGGACTTTTGGGGTAGCATGATGGAATGGGTGCTTCTGATGGCACTGCGTAACTGAAAGGCAAGAAATGCATAAGCTAAGTTCTTTGTTTTTAATTTTTAAAAAGTTCATTTATTTATTTTGAGGTAGTGTGAGTGGGGGAGGGGCAGAGAGAAAGAGAGAGAGAATCCCAAGCAGGCTCCTAGCTGCCAGCACGGAGTCCGACTCTGGACTCAAATTCACAAAGCTGTAAGATAATGACCTGAGCCAAAACCAAGAGTCGGTTGCTTAGCCAACTGAGCCACCCAGGCACCCCTAAATTCTTTTTTTAAGGCACAGGCCAAATTTCACTGGTTTTTTTGGACCATGCTACGAGACTCAGTTTACTCCTACAGCCCCAAGTCTAAGAACACTAAAAAACGTTCTGAGACTGTGCCTGTGGGTTGCTGAGTTACAACATTAATTGAATTAAAAATCGTGTCTATCTCTTATGTGAACGTTCTGGCTGATAATCAGTAGAGTGGGATCTCAACAATTAAACTGGAAAAATCTGAGTATTCCACTTTAGCGGTACCCTAAATCTTCAAACTGGAACACCCCCCCACACACACACACATAGAGTCTTCCTTGGTCAACGAAGCAATTCTCTGAACTTGCTGTTGCTTCCTTCCTCACTCCTTCCTTCTTTCCCTCATTTATAGAAAAGTTATCTTTGGGGGAACCCAGGCTGATAAAGGGTACTTACACAGGCTACCCCAGAGGTACTGAATAGAGAACACAGTAGACTCCAGGCAGACTCTTAGAGCTTCTTCTCAGAGGTAACACATTTTACTTCTGTTCGTACTTCATTAGTCAAAGAAAATCACACTTCTGTGCCTGCATTCAACAGTGTGTGAGTCAGGAGCAAGTCTTCCAGAAGAAGGAGCCTCAAACATCAAATATTCACCAAAGGGGGAAAAAATGCACAAGCTTCTTGAACTTGGGATATACCTTTTGATTTGGCAAATGCCCCCCCCCCCCCCCCACACACACACTTTATAATAATAATAGTAGTAATCATCACCACCATCATCATCACCACAAGAAATTTACTTACATCTGGCAGGGATAACAGTATACTTTAACCATCTCAAGTCGTGGGTGAATTGTCTCTAGAGATCTATGCTAAGATACACTCACTATCTCACAGCACCTCACCCTTTTACACTAAGTGGGTGAAACCATGCTGATAGACTGTAGGAAACTGTAGCGGGAACACAAGGTACCCTATTGAAACACGGGTTTTCCTTCATAAACAGGACAAGAAAAAAAACGTGAAAACGCTAACATCTTCCACCTGTGAAAGGCGTAGGGTCCTGAAGTCTGCAGCCTACTAGAACTCATATCCCTTCTAAAACAAAGGACCATAAGTTCACTTTGCCTTCTCTGCCACTAAGAAGGCACATCGCTTAGCTGCTGTCTTTGGATTTGGTCAGCAACACAGGGTGTTGGGTGAATCACAGAAGAAACATCTAGGATTTGGGGGAAAAGAAGCCCTGTCATCATCCAGTAGATAACTATTCTGTGTGACCCATCTCTTGTCTTACTTCTGGGCTCTGCTGGATTCGAAATTACAGAGCATGGGCCAAGCCGATAATAACAAACTTAATGTTACCAGATCCAGTCATGTGGGGAGCATCTTTTAAGTTCTGTGGACAGTGGTGAAGTTTCTGAAAATTCAATTCTGTATGGGAAGAATCAATGAGAACTAAGTTCTGTCATGAAGTAAGTTTTGTGTAACTCTACCTGGCAAAGAACTCTTGCCGACTGAGAAGCTAGCTGAATATCAGGTGAATGTAGAATGAATAACAGGCAGGACCAGCTGTAGAAATCAAGACTGGAGTCTTCACACCTAGTTTTTTTTTTTCCTGATTTTTTTCTTGTGTCACACGTTAACTAATGTATCTCCTCTTTCCCTTATATTTCTGCTACCATTTTTTATTGATGGTGTTTGTTTGTCATGATTAAAGGTAGCATTATTCCAAAGTTTCACAATTTTTAAGTGGAACACCAACAGAACGAAAGGAAGAGGGCATGTCTACCCAGAGAGTTTAGATTTGTTCCCAGATTTAAAAATTGACGAAATTTTTTCTACTCTTAGAAAGTAGATTTTTAATTTTTAAGGATATTCCATATGCAGAAAACAATGTATGCATATACAAGGTGGTGAAGTTTTACAAACCGAACAAAATTAACCAGCAGCCAGGTCAAGAAACATATTACCAGCAACTTGGAAGGTCCCTTGTGACTCCTAGGAGGGTGGAGTTTATTCACGGTTGGAGAAGCCTAGCAAGAGGATATTAGATTACGAACATTTCTGGAACACTATCTGAGCCAGAAGAGTTGGATTGTCTCTCCTTCATTGCCTCAAATGGCAATGGCAGTGGAAATGTTAAGGTGCGTTCATTCCCACTGGTGATATCATCACTCCAGACCATTTCAGCTGTGGGCCCACCTCTGTAGTTCCCACATCCCAGCCTTCCTGGCTCACCTCTGCTTCTCCACAATTTTTGAGCTGCCAACATCCTTCCAGCGAACTCCATTTTGTTTTCCGATTGGAGTCAGCGTTTAGTGATACATGCCATTAGCTATTCTTCCACAGTAAGATTAGTTTATCGCTCTTTCCCTCCCTTCTTTTCTTCTTTCCTTCCTTCTTTCTCTTTTATATTCCATTCTGTGGAGAACTTTGTAACACACACATCATTTTGCCTACTTCTGATTGGTTATGTAGAATTGTTTTAAATTAGAAGGCTGACTAAATAGGTGTGTATATTTTAAACTTAAAAAAAATTGTTTATGTCTTTATTTTACTTTGAAAGAGAGATAGAGTGCGAGTGGGGGCAGGGGCAGAGAGAGGGAGACACAGAATCTGAAGCAGGCTCCAGGCTCTGAGCTGTCAGCACAGAGCCCGACATGGGGCTCAAACTCACAGACTGTGAGATCATGACCTGAGCTGAAGTTGGACACTTAACCAACTGAGCCATCCAGGTGCCCCTTAAACTTTTTAAATGAACATTCCCAGATTTTCCTTGAGGAAGAGTTATCAACTTATGCTCCATTCACGCTCCATAACTCTGGCCATTTTCCTTAATTTCTGCCCAGACTTGGTGTTCACATTTTAAGTTTTTGGTTGTGGTTGTTGTTTATTTTATTTTATTTTTTTAGTTGTATCGAGTTCTATGTTTGGGTCACACTTTCCCCTTAATGAAAATTTGTAGTTTGATGAAAAGAAAGCGCTGCTGGTAGATAAATCTACACTTTATACTATAAAAATAATGTAATTAACATTTAATAAGTGGCTTGCTATCCATGCAAGATGACTTTAGATGAGTTATCTCCTAAATTAGCACGCTAAGTCACCTTGTCACACTTCTTGTAACAATGGTTGATCTTATCCACTTAGTATTATTAGCAGTTTATTAATAAGAGACCATCCCATTTTTGAGGTAATTATAAAGCCTTTGAAGGGAAGAATTTTCCCTTTTTGGGTTGGAGGGATGAAATATTGTTCATTTACAAAGTTTGCCTCACTGACTGCATTTAAAAACTACCTGCGGGCACCTGGGTGGCTCAGTGCGTTAAGTGTCTGAATCTTGATTTCGGGTCAGGTCATGAGCTCATGGTTCATGAGTTTGAGCTTTGAATCAGGCTGTCTCTCCCTCTCTCTATGCCCCTCCATCTCTCTCCCTTTCTCTCTCTCTAAATAAATAAAAGAAACTTAAAAAAAAAAACTACTTGCGGGGCGCCTGGGTAGCTCAGTCGGTTAAGCGTCCAACTTTGGCTCAGGTCATGATCTCATAGTCTGTGAGTTCGCGCCCTGCGTTGGCCTCTGTGCTGACAGCTCAGAACCTGGAGCCTGCTTCAAATTCTGTGTCTGTCTCTCTCTCTGCCCCTCTCCCCTTCACCCTCTGTCTCTCTCTCTTTCTCTCTCAAAAATAAACATTAAAAAAATTAAGAAAAACGACTTGCTTTTCATGTAACTGTGTGAAATATGATAGAAAGCTCTCTCTTAAGTGACTTTCGCTCAGCCAACTCCCAGAAAGACACTGATTCCTCTTGGATTCCCACAGAATTCACTTATTTTTATTTATTTATTTTTTAATGTTTATTTTTGAGAGAGAGAGAACACAACAAGCTGGGGAGGGGCAGGGAGAGAGGAAGATAGAGGATCCGAAGTGGGCTCTACACTGTCAGCACAGAGCCCAATGTGGGGCTTGAACTCACCAACCATGAGATCATGACCTGAGCAGAAGTTGGACGCTTAACCCACTGAGTCACCCAGGTGTCCCATGCTGCTGTCTTTAAATTCCAGATGTCCTTTAAAGAACCCAGAGTTGGGTAGTTTATATATTGAAGCGTCGATAGAATTGATGCAAAAGGATGACAGAAATATCCACTTAAAGACCCCTCTATAACAAACGCACACACATACGCTCGAACAGGTTCTCATCCACATCAAATTGTATGTGAACCAGTTTGCATTAATCCATGTTCATTTAAAATACATTCTGTAAGACAGGTACATGCCATTTTTTAAACAATTTCTCACCTTAATCTGGTTTTTAATTAACCAAGTAAACCAAGGATTGCTACATTTTCATTACAGAGATTTTCTGTAGAATTGAGATTAGCAAGGAGAATTCAGCAGTAACTTATAGCTTCTCAGGATTTTCACTGATGTCCCTTATCGTATAAATGTATGAGGCTGTCACAGATATTACCGCGGAAAATTAGCTGCTAATTTTATCCTACTTTTTCTAACACAGATATAAGATAACTCGAAAATCACATTGGGAGCCTTCTTTATTTTTTTTTTTAACATTGTAAAAACTCAAGATTTTCTCCTTTCTTTGTCCTCCACTTTCCCTGTTCCCTTGTACCACTGTTTGCAAAGATGAAAAGTAGTTACTGAAGTCAAAGTACACATTAATTTGCATGATGATTAACAACAGATGAGAATTCACATTGTCAGAAGGTCATAAAATCCATTTAAAAATTAATCCTGGAGAGACAAATATGGGAGAGCAGCAAAGGCCATCTGTCTAAGCCATTCTGACTGTCTTAGAAGCTCCTATCCTTTCAGTATCCTCTCTAGGAAGACTTTCTGGACACTTCTAAAGTGCTAGTGTTGCTGTAAAACTATGCTTAACGTCTTGGCATTTCTCAAGATGGCCGGTAAAACGTATGTGATAAAAATATGTACTAAAAATATTCTAAGTGAATGGCCACATGCAATTAACAAGGTGATTAAGAATGTTTTGGGATCTCTTCATTGAAATGTACTGTCCCTGCTATCTATGGATCCCAAGACACCACCTTCATTTTTTCCTCAGTAATATTCATTATGGAAAACAAATTTATGGGGCACCTTGTGGCTCAGTAGTTTGAGCATTTGACTTTTGATTTTGGCTCAGGTCATGATCCCAGGGTCAAGGGCCTGAGTCCCGTGTCAGGCTCCGAGCCAGGTGGGGAACCTGCTTAAGGTTCTCTCTCTCTCCCTCTCTCTCTCTTTCTCTCTAAGAAAATAAATAAATAAAAAATAAATAAAATAAGAAAGTGAATTTATGACTCCTGAGTCCTAAACATAGCTTCATGTATAACCTCATTAGCATTTCAAATTTAGACTAAATGAGTATCTGTTCCTTGTGACATTTTATATTTCTATGCTTTATAAGATTGCTCAATCAATCTTATACTGACTTTAAACATTCACTTGAAGATCTGAGGAATCTTCACACAGTATTTAAGGACTATCTCTGATCTGCTGCTGAAGCCTTAGGTCCCCATCTTAGTATCTGACCAGGTCCCCCCTCACCAGATCACATGGGATTGGGATCTCGTCATCTCTTATGAGGATGCTGGGGGTGAGGAAGTGGTAATGAACTCATAAATCCCAGCTACCTGCCATTTTAACAAAAGGAGAAGTCTTCCTTTTAACCAAAAGAATACTACATCTGTCAGCACAGACGGGTCCCAGATTGTTGTGGCATCCGAGAGGGCAGTTTCAACGGCCCCTCAAGGCCATTTATGATCTGGTCATCACTAGGTGCACCCACAAAGGGAATTCAAGGCCTAGGTCGTTCATGGGAAGTTGCACATAGATGTACAATCACGGGTCCTGACAATTCCTATGGTTTGTCTCTTTGGCTCATATTTACTAGTGTTGTAGAACTAGAATCGTCACTCAGAGGGGCCCCCCCACCCCCAGCCACTAACTCACTGGACGGTCCAGCATGTATAAAATCGCATCTTCAGAAGCTAGCAAGGGCGTGTGACTAAGCAGGGATGGTCAAGTCACCCAAAACCACCCAGTAGCAGAAGCAGCACCTGGGAGGAAAGGTGTTCAGATTTCCAGGCTAGAGTTTTCAGGGAAACCAAAAACCTTTGATTTTCATATTTTGACGAAGACATTTTCACCGCATCTTTTGGGGTCTACAACAAATGGTGTTGTATTTCCACAATGACAAAGGCCTTGGAAACGTTGAGCCTAGCACATGCCCAGCTCTTCCCCGTGAACGCATGTGCATTTGAAACAAATGGTCTCTCACCAGTAATTGGCACATAGCAGGTGTTCAGAAACTCTTCGTGTATCAGATTAAATGAGGAAAACTGGAGGCATGACAGGATCAAGTATTTCCTCAAATGCTTCAAGAATGTTGGGATGGTCGAATCATTAACATAAACTCGTTTTATAGTTTTGCTTAAAGACTTTGGTATATTTAGAAAGTTAAGTACGAAAAGAATAAAGTTTTGTCAAAATAAGGAAGATGTCTCCAAATGTGGTTACACGATGTGGCCAAACAGAGAGGAATATGGAGAGGGAGAAAAGGGGTTGAAAGGAAACCGGTAATATATATTTTGTCTTACTGTTGCGACACAAAGGATAGGAAGTAGAAGTGACAACAGAATAAGCCATATTCACATCAACCAAAAGCAAAGAAATAAAGACTTCTTTTAGCAAGAAATACCAACCTCTACAAGGAGCCTACGTATACGGGATTTTTATATCAGGACTCCTGTCTTTGTTTGAGCTACCATAGGAGAAGGACATGACTGGATGGCTTATAAGCAACAGGAATTAATCTCCTACAGTTCTGGAGGCTTGGACATCCAAGATCAAGACACCAGGAGATTTGGTGTCTGGTGAAAACCGGATTCCGAATTCATACGTGGCTGTCTTCTCGCTGTGTCCTCACGTGGTGGAAGGACTCAAGAGATCTCTTCATAGGGACACTAATCCCATTCATAAGGCCCCCACCCTGATGACTTAAATACCTCTCAAATACCATCACATTGAGGGTTAGATTTCAACCTATGGACTTGGGGCTTACAAACATTCAGTGTAGAATATTTCCCTAAAGAACTAAAATTCTGGAGTTCAAGTCCTGGCTTCCTGAAGAGAGATTTGGAACTCTAAGCCAGTTGATTAAGGTTGTTTAGAAACTAGAAACCTATTACAATTCAGGAAGGAAACGGATTAGGTTACACATTGATTTTGAAGGTATATAAATGATGTATTTTTTACACTTGATTTTAGCCAAAAGTCTGAGACGCAATTAAATGATGTATTTTCTATTAAAATAGCTACCTTTCTGGGGCTCCTGGGTGGCTCAGTCAGTTAAGCATCCAACCTCAGCTCAGGCCACGATCTCATGGTTTGTGGGTTCAAGCCTCACATTGGGCTCCATGCTGACGGTAAGGAGCCTGCATGGGATTCTCTCTCTCTCTCTCTCTCTCTCTGCTGCTCCCCCATTCACACTTTTTCTCTCTCTCCCAAAAATAAATAAATAAACTTTAAAAAAAAACTTTAAAAAATAAAATAAAATAGCTATCTTTCTTTACATTTTGGTCGAAGTGATGGGCCTACCACTTAAATAGAGTAATTGCTAATACAATGAATTATATGCTTATTTATTTTATAATGTGTCATATTTTTACAAGACATATAGAGTTAGTAGAAAAACACGTTGAAACGTTGATACAATTGAGGCAATGGTCTCAATTCTTTTTCACTTTGGTCAGTGAGATGTCAAATGTCCAATTTGACCTTTCCTGATGTTTAAACTCTTAAATGAAATTAGTCTAAGGTTAAGAAATGTTTATGTGAATTTTGTTCCTTTCATTACATTTTATAACGACACATAGTATAAAACACCAAAAATGATTTATGGAATAATTTACTAATTATTAAGTTACTAATAAGTATTAGTAATAAGTATACTAATAAGTATTAATTTCCTAATAAATATTAGTAATAAGTATACTAATAAGTATGAATTTACTAATAAGTGACTCCAGATCTATAGAACTTATTTAAACTTGCCTGTTACACTAACCAAGTGCTTTTAAAACTTATTTTCAGGGCACCTGGGTGGCTCAGTCAGTTAAGTGTCCGACTCTTTATTTCTGCTCAAGTCTTGATCTTCTGGTTTGTGAATTTGAGCCCCAAGTCGGGCTCTGTACTGACAGCATGGAGCCTGCTTGGGATTCTCTCTCTCTCCCTCTCTCTCTCTGCCCCTCTCCTGTTGGAGCTCTCTCTCCCCCTCTCTGAATAAATAAACATTTTTTTAAAAAACCCACGAACTTATTTTCTTAAGTTAAGACATTTAGTTTTGGCAACTACTCCGTGTCTAGAGCTGTGTTAATTGCTGTGAGGTGATAAAATGACAGGTCCTGTTTGTGAAGGAGATTACACTCTATTTGGGGCCAAAGAATCCAATAAAATGTGACTTGTTCAAAATATAGTGCAACTTGTTCACGCTTAAGAGATTGATGTTCTCACCTAAGGTTTAGGGAAGTTTCATAGAATAAAGGATAGTAAATCAGCCTTGTGGCAGGTAGAAAGGAATTAGACAAGGTTGGGGTGGAGAAGAAGGGAAAGCACACCTTGGAGATGATAGAGCAGAGTGTTGGGAGAGCAGTTCCAATCTCTGCCGTGCAGATGAGAAAGGTTTTGGAGGATGAGAAAGGGTCAAAGTCAGTGTGACCTTATTTTTGTTTTGTTTTTTTTGTATTTGAGGATTCTTTAGCAATTGTAGTAATTATATTGCAAAAGTTAAAATTACTTTCAACATTTTACATTTGTTCTTTCTTTTCCTTTCCTTTCCTTTCCTTTCCTTTCCTTTCCTTTCCTTTCCTTTCCTTCCCTTCCCTTCCCTTCCCTTCCCTTCCCTTCCCTTCCCTTCCTCTTTCTTTCTTTCTTTCTTTCTTTCTTTCTTTCTGAGAGAGAGTGCAAGTAGGGGAGGGGAAAGAAGGAAAGAGGAAGAGAAGATTTCAAGCAGCTTTCATGCCAAGCGCAGAGCCCAACATGGGGCTCGATCCCACAACCCTGGGTAGACGTTCAACCGTTGAACCAGCTGAGCTACCCAGGCGCCCCTTGTTATTTCCTTTTTAAATAGCAAAACAAGGATGGAAAAAAACTGGGTTTAGAATAAAGTGGACAGAGCTTGAAGTCTTCCTCTGTTACTAACCAAGGGAACTTGGTCAAATCAGTTTATCTCTTCACAGGGGAAGAGAACAACTTCTTCACAGAGTCTCCTCTCATCAATTATTATTATTAATAATGTAATAGACTAACATTTATTGAATATTTAAAATATATCCGATACATGCGATATTTCCCATGGCATAATTTCCATGAAATTCCCTTTTCTAATGAAAGAATCTTAGTAAAATCATGAGCATGAAGCCAGACATAGCATTTTCAATAAATTACTTTGCAGACCTTAAAAAAAAAAAAAAACAACCAAACTGAGAGAGAAACCAGGATTTATGATATCTCCTGTCCATTTATATAAGGCTTTCCAGCTGTTCCATTCTTCAAGAGGCCACTGACTTCCTGGATTTGCAGCCCAATTCTAATGAAGATCATTTTAAATTAACAATAGAGTGGGGCGCCTGGGTGGCTCAGTCGGTTGAGTGTCCGACTTTGGCTTAGGTCATGATCTCATGGTTTGGGGGTTCAAGCCCCACATCATAGAGCCTGGAGCCTACTTTGGATTCTGTGCCTCCCTCTCTCTATGCCCCTCTCCACTCCTGCTCTCTCTCTCTCTCTCTCTCTCTTTCTCTTTCTCAAAAATAAACAAACATTAATTTTTTTTTAATTAGGAATAGAGTTTCTTTTCTTTTTCTTTTTCTTTTTTTTAGTGCTTTATGAGTACCTGAATTACGTTGTTTTTATTGAACATGCATCTCTGATGACATTATTGAAAACAAAAGGTAAATGAAGAACTACAAGTCTTTCAGCAAAATAGATTTAAAAGGTGGCAAGAGAAAAGCATGAACAAAACAAAGATTAGAAATAAAAGGTTGGTAGGGGCGCCTGGGTGGCGCAGTCGGTTGAGCGTCCGACTTCAGCCAGGTCACGATCTCGCGGTCCGTGAGTTCGAGCCCCGCGTCAGGCTCTGGGCTGATGGCTCGGAGCCTGGAGCCTGTTTCCGATTCTGTGTCTCCCTCTCTCTCTGCCCCTCCCCCGTTCATGCTATGTCTCTCTCTGTCCCAAAAATAAATAAAAAACGTTGAAAAAAAAATTAAAAAAAAAAAAAAAAAAAAAAAAGAAATAAAAGGTTGGCAAAGATATACGTGGCCATACAGTTAAGAAAAGCAAGTGTGACGATAGTGATATTAGATGCAGGAGATTTCTCAACGGCAGGAAGCATAAAAACGGGAAATGCAAAAGAAAATGTCTCAAGCAAATAGAAAATTTTAAAATATATTTATGTACTGAACATAAAGAACAATCTCCTAAAAGGTAAATAAATCTTTAAAATATGAAGCAAATGAGAAGTTTCCCCGTAATATAGTCAACAATATATAGTCTTTGATGAGGAGGCTGACATTGTATTTATAAACCAAAATATACAATTGGATTTCCAGAGAAATCTACAAAAGTTTTTCCTGGAAGTCTCTGCAAAGGAAACCTTAATAAACACACAAAAGTAAAGGCTGACAAGGTCATAGATTTTCCTTAGCACAGTAAAACTAAAACAAAGAGACCAAGAGAGTATATGCATAGATATTCTGAAACAATTCCCAAAATTTAGCCCTGGTTCAAAAATGAAATTGAAACAAGCAAATCCTTTAAAGTGACAGATAGAAAAGCACTGTATGTTAAAATATTCGGGGCACAGCCAAACTGTAGTTAAACAAGTCTTACATTTTTTTTTTTTTTAAATTACTGAATTTCCGCTACTGGAATGGCAGATTTAGGATCTTCGAAAATCTTCTCCGCCATAAAAGTAATGAGAATACTGTCAAAAACTGTCAAAGTCGCCTTTCAGAATTCTGAAAATTAAGTAAAGGCTTGCTGCAATCTGAGAAATGGTTTCTCAAGAACAATGGCTACAGTTTGGTAAGAACAATGAGCTATGGGGCGTTACAACTTGACCTAAATCCCGTGTCTCTCTCTCTCCCCAGCCTCATGGTAGATTTGAAAACCACCACCTAGAAGACACTGAAGGGGCTGAATGGGTGTGGAATGCCCCCAAGTACCCCACACCCAGATAATCATCACTGTTTGACCCGATGGGCAGCTTGTTAAAAAGCTTCATTTGGAGGACTTCTCTTTAAGTGACCCAACTCAGCTGCTCCAAGTGAAGACCCCTATTTGCACTTCTTTGGTGGAAAACAACGAATGGCAATGGTCTACTGCAGCTGCAGGAGGCAGGATTACTGGTTAAAGCCAACGAGAATCTGACCAAACACTTAAAAGGAAATAATGAGGAATGAGATGTCCATAGGGGACTTTGAAAAGCCGTGATATATTCCTGGAAATTTGGAAAGTTATGGTGAAGCTATTGCGTTTCTCAGAGAAATAGAACCAACAGGAAACAGAGTCCCATGATCTGCTCTCTGCGGGCTGGAGACCCAAGAAAGTTGGTGGCATGGCTGAGAGTCTTAAGGCTTCAAGAGCAAATGGTGGAGATTCCAGGTCAAGTGTGAAGGTCTGAGAAACAGGCTCTCTGAGGGAGAAGTGATATTCCAGGAGGGCGAAATTTAAGTAATATGGGTAAAAACTGGGTGAGAAAGATTTTGATAAGGAAGACGGGAAACCAGGACTCACAAAGGAAGTTGTAAATGCACTCAATTATATAAACATTAAGGCATATGTAGCGAAATTGGTAGAATATAATTGAGCAAATCGAATGAGTCTTCCTTCTTCCTTCGGGCAGGCTCCCAACCAGTGGAAAAACAGCACCCAAACATATTATACTCCTGGTTTTTAATGCTTTTCACAAATATTACAAGCTAGTGACGTTTAGATTATTATATAACAGTGCAGCAAATATTTCTTTCTTAGTCTTCTTCTTGATTTTTGGCATTGTATGTTGTGTCTTTTGACATATACGAATTTTTAATTTGATAGGGATTATGTATCAAAAATAATAGTGCCAAATTATATTTTTATCAGTAATACATGACAATCCCCAGTAGCCTTCTATTCTCAAAAGCGTCAGATGTTCTTGGTGAGTAAGATCTTGTTAATTCAAATATCATCCATCTCGGTTTTGATTTGCATTTTTCCAAATGTGAGACAAGTGCCTTTTCATACAATCTTTGTCCATTTCAAGTCTCGTCTGTTCACGTAGTCATTCGCAAATATTTACTGAGTGGCAAGGTAGTGGATGAAAGCATTGGCTCAGAAATCGGAAGTCTCCGCCTGGATCCTGTCTCCTCCATTCGGTGTGACTCTGGACATCTCAATCCTGTGCCTAAGTTTGCTTACCTGGCAAGTGAAGCTAAGAGTGCCTATGTGATAGACTTGTTGCAAGCATTCAATATGGTGACACGTGCATGCTGCTTCAAACGGTGCTTTGCCAATAATAGACGAGCAGTTGATGCTGGTTGTCACCATGTTTAAGGACAGAAGAGTACACTGGGTGCTGCTGACCCCCTCCTGTGCCAACTCCAGGCCCAGAAGCCCCATCAGTTTCTCAGTAGACTTGGGGAGAACCATCTTACCTTCTTCTGGGGGGTGAGGTGGGGGAATTATCCAGCTGTGCTAGAAACACCTCCCATCCCTGTAGCTCTGTATTTTCTGAGACCCACACAAGACCTTAAAAGTCAAAGTCATTGAGGTGTGCTTTGTTCAGAAGACAAGAGAATAGAAGAGATTATTATTATTATTATTATTATTTTAGATTTTCACACTTCAGGGGTGCCTGGGTGTCTCAGTCAGTTGAGCGTCCAACTCTTGACTTAGGCTCAGGTCGTGATTCCAGGGTTATGGGATCGAGTCCCGGGTCGGTCCTGCACCGAGCATAGAGGCTTCTTGGGATTCTCTCTCTGTCTCTCTGCCCATCTCTCCTGCTCACGTGCACTATTTCTCTAAAATAAAATTTTTTTTTTAAATGTCACATCTTTGGATGATTATGATGTATATACAAAAATGTATGATGATGATTATGATGTACATACAAAAAATTTTAATTTTTACAGAAATTCTAATATAGAAAACATTTAAAGAAACATAAAAAATATGATAATGTAGATATATATTATTAATATGCAAAGATGTTTAAGTTCACAAAACAGTAGGTCTATATTTACACACCCATGCACACACACAGATACACACACGCATACACTGTCTTGAAAGGAATATACCAAAATGTTAACAATTGTCATTTCTTGGTAGTGATAGCACTTTTTATTACTTCCTTAGAGTCTTATGTATTTTCAACTTTTCACAATGAGCCCTTACTTCCTTTATAATCATAAAAAAGCCAATTAAATTATTGTAGGTTTAGAAGCAGAAAATTTTCATTGAGGATATAGAAGAATAATGAGACAGAAGCCCCAACAACTGTGGCTGGATCCCAAGGCAATTCAAGGGATTTGGAGTAAAAGCCAGTCCTTAAGCCTCCAGCAGAGGGTTGGCTGTGGGCAAGAGAATGGCCGTTGCATTTTTTATCATTTCCCCATGCTTTGGAATTGTGCTTGTTGTGTTCTGCCTTTAAAAATTGGGGGACTCAGGGGTGCCTGGGTGGCTCCGTTGGTTAAGTGTCCAACTTTAGCTCAGGTCATGATCTCATAGTTCATGAGTTCAAGCCCCACGTCGGGCTCTGTGCTGACAGCTTGGAGCCTGGAGACTGCTTCTGATTCTGTGTCTCCCTCTCTCTGCCCCTCCCTGCTTGCTCTCTGTCTCTCTGTCTCTCTCTGAAAAAAAATAAATAAATAAACATTAAAGAAATTATTTTAAAATAAAAAGAAATTGGGGGATTAAAATATGATTTTAACTTTGAATATATTCAATTTAGTTACCGTGACTAAATATAACTACAATTTTTGCATTTTTGTTACCCTGGCTCTTGTGCAGAGGACATTTCTTCAGCAGAATTCCACGGGAAGCTGCCTCTTGCAAGACGCTTTCCAAGTGAACTTTGAGCTTCACAGAGGCCTGTCAGGGACACTGGATTTTGGAAAGGGTGGAACTTATTCAGAGCTGTGCTTCGTAGGAGGAGAAGAAGGAGCAAGGTGGTAGGGCTCATAGGAGAGACCATAGGAACTGCTGTATGTCGCAAGGGGTGAGGTTTAACAAGAATTTTGCTGTGTGTTGTCCAACTTTGCTTATTCACAGGCAATCTATAGTGCGTTCCGTTTATATGTTTGTTTTTAAGATTTTACTTTTAAGTCATCTCTACACCCAACACGGGGTTCAAACCCACAACCCTGAGATTAAGAGTCGCACCCTACTGGCTGAGCCAGCCAGGCTCCCCTTAGTACATTTCAAAACGTAACGGTAATTGACCTCATGTCTTTCAAATGCAACAGTGTGATGAATCTGGCCATAAATTAAGATGGGATTATTGGGATAATACTTCAGAGTTTTCCATCACCTAAGGTACAGTCTCAGCAATCCTAGGATAAAGCAAAGAGACCCCCCCATATCCGCGGTTTTGCTTTCCATTCTCAGTCATCCGTGGTCAAGCGTGGTCCTGGAAACAGATGATCCTCCTTCCGACATATCATCAGAAGGCCGCTAGTAGCCTAATGCTGCATCGCAGTGCCCATATCACTCACCTCCCTTCATCTCCAAACATAGGCGTTTTATCCTCTCGCATCATCACAAGAAGAGTGAGTACAGTATGGGGCGCCTGGGTGGCTCAGTGGGGTAAGCGAACGCCCCTTGATTTTGGTTCAGGTCGTGACCTCACAGTTTGTGAGCTAGATCCCCACATCGGGGCCTGCGCTGATAGCGTGGAGCCTGCTTGGGATTCTCTTTCCCTCTCTCTGAGCCTCCCCCAGGTGCTCTTTCTCTTTTAAAAATAAATCAAGAAATATTAAAAAAAGAAAAAGAATGAGTACAGTATATTCTGAGAGAGAGACCACATTAACATAACTTTATTACAGTATATAGTTATCATTATTCTGCTTTATGATTAGTTATTATTGTTAATCTCTTACTGTGCCTAATTTGTAAATTGAACTTTATCATAGGTATGTCTGTATGAAAAACATAGCATATACAGGATTTGGTACTATGTGCGGTTTCACGCATCACTGGGGGTCTTGGGACAAATTCCCTGTGGATAAGAGGGGACGGCTGCAGTCTCGTTTGCTTAGCTTTTATTTTGTCTGTCCAACGAATACGTAAGCCCCACGAAACAGCGATCTCTTCCATTTTGTTCTGCGGCGTCTCTCGCATCTCGAACAATTCCCACGTTTGGCACTCAGGAAGTAGGTCTTGAATGAGGGAACCAGTGAGTCAGAGCTGTGTCTCCTTTAACTTTATATTTTCCCAATAACTAGCACAAGATCTAGCAGGGCGCGGGACCCTGTGTCTTTCTAGCTGTGTGCCATTAGACAAGTCCCCTCACCTCTCTGTGTCTCGGTTTCTCCATATGTAAATTAATCCTTGCCGTATTAAATTAGTGCACACGTAGAGAGCGCTTCTCGTGAGCACTTGGTAAGTGTTAATTATTCTGAGATATGGAAGTAACATGAGGGGAAATTAAAGAAACCAGAACTCCAAAAGATAACTTTTGATAACAAAAAAATAATGACCTAATATAAAGTGGAAAATAAAAAGGTGATCAGAGGTCATTTATATTGTCCATAAATAATAGACGTACACACATATCTACACACACAGACATACTAGGGAACAAGAGTATGTTTCCTCATCTGGGTGAATGTGCATTAACTTTTTTTATAGTAGTTATTTCTGGATGGTAAGACTCCGGATGGTTTTTTCCATGAAGGCGTTCTTAAATTTTCCACGTTTCTATTATATTCACGCAGTGCCCCTACAATCTGCACAGATAATAAACACTGCCGAAACTGGCTATTTACAGGTGTAAAAATACGAAGGGAAATGCAGCACATTTTAGATTTCACTCCACCTCATCCTGGCTGCCTTGAGGTTGTCCACCAGGTGAGCCCCTAGGAGCACCTGCTGGGCCCGGAGGTAAGGAAGCCGGGAGCCCATTCTGCAGACCCAGCCAGCCAGACCAGTGGTTTCACCACCACCCCACCCCCTCCCCGGGGGTTCTGGCATTGGGAACCAAATTGCTTTTACTACAGGAACCTCCATCTGTCCAAACTCAACTATTTGATTGACTCTCATTTAAATAGTAGAAGTTTACTTTTGAAAAGTTGGGTTTTTCTTTCTTTTTTTTTTTTTCACAGCTGTCTTGGCAAACATCTGATTCCAGCCTGGGCAGGAAGTATCTGAGTCAGAGACGGGGTGAAGCAGCTTTTCTGGTGTCGTTCCCAGCCCTCGGATGAGGTCTGTCTCTCCCAGAGCAATGAGCCTGCTTCTACAAAGAGTTTGCAGAGAGTAGGAGGTTGTAGGAAATGGGATGCAGCCGAAGAAGCCCTCTCATCCACCCTTGACTGCATTTGAAAAAGTGTTAGTCATTGGCACGGGTCCCGTCCTCTCGAGCATCCTCAATAAATTAGCAATTCTCAGAAAACCACCCCCGCGGGAATGGGAAGGAAAATGACCAAGAATCGGGGGGGACTGAGGTTGTGCCTACAGCAGATATTTTATGAGATGCATTTAGCTAAGTAGAGCACATTCCTCCCCACCAGCCATTAAAAAAATAAAAAAATAAAAATCAAACAAAACAAAACTGAAGTTCTAGATTCTGAAGGCACATTTATTTTTAGATTTATTTATTTGTCTAAGTAATCTTTACACCCAATGTGGGGCTCAAACTCACAACCCTGGGATCAAGAGTCTCATGCTCTTCTGACCGAGCCAGCCAGGCACCTCTGAAGGTACGTTTTGATTCACTAATCGAAATAAAGACCTTATGGTTCTTTCTCTCTCCTTTTCCTTCTGCTTCTCCTTCTCTTTCTTCTTTTGTTTCTTTTAATTTATTTTTTGTTTTTTTAAATTATTTTTAAGTTTATTTATTTGAGAGAGAGAGAGACAGAGAGCACGAGTGGGGTAGGGGCAGAGAGACAGGGACAGAGACTTCCAAGCAGGCTCCCCACTGTGTGAGCACAGAGCCCAACAGGGGGCTTGAACCCACGAACCATAAGATCATGACTTCAGCCGCAATCAAGAGTCAGACGTTTAACTGACTGAGCCACCCAGGTGCCTCTCTTTCTTTTTTCTTTTTCTATTCCTGTATTGCCGTGGTGGCAGTTGGTAACGTAGTTTGAGATGATCTGAAATGGTCACACAACTAACTGCTCAGCCCCCTTCTTCTATACAAAGACAATAGGGCGATCTTCTGTTTCTGAAACAAAGAGGAGACAAATGCATGTTTGGTTGGAAGTGGACTTTCTACAAGACAATGTCGATATTTTTACTTTCAGATTCTATCTTTAAGGACTTGAGACTTGAGTTATCTGTTATAGGGCAACTCAACAGCTCTGACTACTATGATGGGGGAAAAGGCGTGACTCAGTGGAAGTGAAAGTTGGCTTCTCCATTCGCTGGATTCGTATCTAAACCTCAGCTTGGTCCTTTACGCGCTATATGATACGGGGCCACTTCTTAACCTTTTGTAACCTCATTTTCCTAATTTATAGGAACCATGACGTGAGGGTTAGATGTAACATATGAAAGTGCTTCACCCATAATAGACGTGGTATTATTTACCTATGTCATTGTGTTGAGTGTACCTAGTCATCTCTTACTTATTGGCATTAAAGTTGTTGTAAATAAAAACAAGGTGGATTAAATCTAAAATTGTTATAGAGACAAGGTAATGATCATGGTTACGTATCAAACGCTCAGTTTTGTTTTTAATAGGATGAGAGCAACAATTGCATTTAAGTGACTATGCATGGCAAATATTATACCTAGAAGCTAGACCAGGGCTCTCTTAGAGCATGGATTGAGATCCATCACCAGAAGATAGAATGAGACAAGAATCACTCGAGAATCTAGCTGAAATGTGTATTTCTAGGCCCATCTGAGACCTCTTTGATTCTAGGATCCTGTAAATTGCATTTTCATGGGGTTCCTCTGCACATTAAAGTTGAAACACCACCAATTTGATGATGTAGATCTTTTCAAAAATGTTTTTAAATCAATTAATTAGTGCAGCGTTATCTCAAATATAATCCAATTGTGTCTGATAAAGTATTATAATGTACCTTAATGACATTCTACTATTACTGATATATATCATTATAATGATATAATGATATAATATAAATGATAGACATGACATAATAAGTAACTATAATTTATTTCTGATGCAAATCATTGTAAAGTAACTCATGGAGCAGAGTAGTTAAAACTATGGTTTCTGCTCGGTGCTGATGTCAGTTCACCAACTCTGAGGCTTTGGGAAAGATCCTTAACCTCTCATTAAATCCTGGTTCTTTTCTTTTCTTTTCTTTTCTCTTTTCTTTTTTCTTTCTTTTCTTTTCTTTTCTTTTCCTTTCCTTTCTTTTCTTTCTTTTATTTTTTCTTTTCTTTTCTTTTCTTTTCCTTTCCTTTCCTTTCTTTTCTTTTTTCTTTCTTTTCTTTTTTCTTTTCTTTTCTTTTCTTGTCCTTTCCTTTCCTTTCTTTTCTTTTTCTTTTTTCTTTCTTTTCTTTTCCTTTCCTTTTTTTCTTTCTTTTCTTTTTTCTTTCTTTTCATCTTTTCTTTTCTTTTCTCTTCTTTTCTTTTCTTTTTTCTTTCTTTTCATCTTTTCTTTTCTTTTCTTTTCTCTTCTTTTCTTTTCTTTTCCCTTTCCTTTCCTTTTCTTTCTTTTTTTTTGAAAGAAGGAAGGAACAATTTTATTGGGCATTTTTTGTTGGCTGAAGATACTTTATGCCAATGGTCATAAAATGGATCTTCTTTTTTTATGGAAGAATAGTTGACTTACAATATTATATTAGTTTCAGACGTACAACATGGTGATTCAAAATTTATGTACATGATGAAATGATCAACACAGTAAGCTCTAGTTACCATATGTCATCATATGAGGTTATTAAAATAGTATTGACTATATGCCCTATGCTGTACTTTCCATGCCCATGACTTATTTACTTTATAACTAAAGTTTGTACTTCTTAATCTGATTTAGTGATTTTGCCCATTTTCCCAGTCTCCTTTCCTATGGCAACCACTAGTTTGAGCTCTGTATTTATGAATCTGTTTCTGCTTTGTTTTGTTCACTCATTTGTTTTGTTTTTCAGATTCCACATATAAGTGAAATCATACAGTATTTATTTTTCTCTGTCTGACTTATTTCATTTAGCATAATACCCTCTAGTTTCATCATTTTGTTGCAAATGGCAAGATTTCATCCCTATGGCTTAGTAATATTTCATCATATCAATATGTCTCTCTGTGTCCACATTATATATAGATACATTATATATTTATACACCACAGCTTTTTTGTCCATTCAGCTATTGATGGACATTTAGATTACTTCCATATCTTGGCTATTGTAAACAATGCTGCAGTGAACGTAGGGGTGCATATATCTTCGAATCAGTGTTTTTGTTTTCGAGTTTCCCATTTATCTGATAATTCTTACCTTGTAGGATTACTGAAAGGGTTGAATGACCATCTTAGACGGTCAGTGTTTGATGTCACCAAAAGAAAACTTCATGAAGATTATGTAATTCAGAAAATCTCTTCGGTGGAGATTTGATTGGCAACTTTGAGAATTTTGTGAGGAAAGGCAAATCTGGATGGTTTTCATTTTTGTCCCCTTTTGGTATCTTAGCTGAAAGCCAGCTCAGGAGGCCTGAAATGAAAGAAAAGAAAGGTTGTTAACAGCTGCTGAGCTCCAGATAGCCTCTCTTTCTAACAACATTATTTTTCCATTGTTACATAGTCACATAAATAAATATTTCCCATACCCCTGACCCTACAATTATACAGAGCACTGAGAGTTGGGGGTAGTCTTCTCTACTAGAACATTGGCCAAAGTGCTATTTTATTCCAACTATGCCTAGCCTGACAGTAGCTTTCTCTGGAATAAGGGGAGCTTGGGGGATTGTATGTGCCTCATTGAATCTCTACCTCTAAGTTTTTCCACGATAAACGTTACTGTCTATCTCTATTATGCACACTAATAGTGTGCATCTGTGACCCATTTCAAAGGAACTGTTTTTTTTTTAACCGAAGAAATTTTGGTGTAATCACTGGAAATACCTTTCGTGGTGCTGCCTTTTCTACTGAATTTGAAGTCATGGATGAAATTGAGCCTTGCAAAAAGATGCCCATCTAGGTAGACTAATTACCAAAGGAGTCCCTTCCTCTCTTAGGACATACCTGGTCCTAGGTCCTCCAGGGGGGGTCTCAGCCCCATTCACCTCTAGAGTGGGCACCTTCACCAAGGAATAACTTTAAAGGCAAAGCAATGGCCCTCTTTGAAGCTAAATTCACTTCTTGAAAGCTAGCTGAATACCATGGCGATCCATCAGTACAGTAGAGCTGACAATAATTTGAGAAGTAAACATCCCTTATTTTATATATTAAGCATGGAGTGAAGATGGGGCCTATTCAAGGTTACTCTGCCCAGGATTGGGAAGCAGGAACTTGAACCTCAGATTCTTGATTCCTCCTCTGGGTTCCTTCTAGGACTCCACGTCGTGCTGGATGGTGTTGTTGTCTGTTTCTTGCTATAGTGTTCCTGGTGAAAGTATTAGGAGATCAAAGTACTTGACCAGGAATGTGTGGTTATTCATAATGTGCTATAATGATTAGATAATGTAAATGTGAATAGCATTTTGGAATCCCTGCATTTTTATAAGCCTACCTGTCTCAGTCCAGGTGCCATGGGAAGCAGAGATACAGATAGATTAGCATGTAGAGGGTATATTTGGGATTGTTCCTGAGATCGCCACCTGCGAGAAGGGATGAAAGCCAGCAGGATTACAGAGAGGGAGAAATGGATACCTCAAACCAATGGGAAGTTCTAGAGATAAAATGGTCCTCAGAGTTGTCCAAAGTCTGTTCACGGGCCCAGGTCTTTGGTCTCTCACAGTGATCAGTCATTCCATAAGAGCCTTTCTGGAAAAAGGGAGGGGTCTTAAGGGCACTCCCCATAGGGGCAGATGGCTAAGGACAGAATTCCCAATACTTAGATAAATAGCTCCTTCACTCCAAAAGGGGATTTGACAGGGGTATGGCCAGATTCACCATGCAAGCACATCTAATCATCATACACTCTATGGAAAAGTACAATAAAAATAATAATTCATTTTACAGATGAAAAGTCAGCAAAGTTCATTGATTTACCCAAATTCACATTGTTTCTAAGTCACAGAGCTGATACCAAAACCTATGTCTGGGGCATCTGGGTGGCTCAGTCAGTTAAGTATCTGACTCTTGATTTTGGCTCAGATCATGATCTCATGGTTTGCGAATTCGAGCCCTGCATCAGTCTTTGTGCTGATATTACAGAGCCTGCCTGGGATCCTCTCTCTCTCTCTCTCTCTCTCTCTCTCTCCCCCCCTCCCCTGCTGTCTCACATGTGCTCTCTCAAAACAAATAAACTTAAAAAAAAAAAGATTCTCTTTCTCTCCCCCTCCCTCTGCCCCTCCTTGACTATGCGTGCTCTCTCCACCCCCCACAAAAACACAAAAGCATAACCCCCTATATTTTCTGATTTTATGTTGCTCCTTAATTTATAGATGACTATTTTAATTTTTTTTTAATGTTTATTCATCTTTGGGAGACAGAGAGAGACAGAGCATGAGCAGGGGAGGGGCAGAGAGAGAGGAAGACACAGAATCTGAAGCAGGCTCCAGGCTCCGAGCTGTCAGCACAGAGCTTGAAACAGGGCTGGAACTCACTAACTGCGAGATCATGACCTGAGCTGAAGTCGGACGCTCAACGGACTGAGCCACCCAGGCGCCTCAGATCATTATTTTAAAATTGCAGAGATGGGTAGAGTCAGAGTTATGACTGTATACGTTTCCAAATCTGAGTATATTTCAATATGGAAGATGCATTTATTTAATAAACATTTACAAGTCCTTCCTATATGCAAAGCCCTCGAAGATGCTGAGAATAGAGACAAAGGCCCAGTCCTTGCTGCTCGGGAACTCCTTGACCTTTGAAACAGGGAGATAAGTAATTCACAGGTCTGGTCAGAGCTGTGATGTACTGCATAAAGAACCATCAAAGACAACATCTGCTCAGCCTGAGTTTGTGCAGGACGTGACAATACTTAATGTGGCTTGAAGAATGAAGAAAGGGAGCCGGAAATAATATGCCACGCATTGGCAAAACTGCAAATAATTCAGTGCAAGTCAAGAGCATCACAGATGTGATTAAAGTGGCAGGAGACAAGGTTGGAGATTTGATCGGGGACGAAGGCTCTAAGAACGATGCGGTTTGGACTTTCCCTTGAAGACAGCAATTGCCAGTGCAAGAATATTAGCTGTGGAGGGGCAGGATGGCATTTGAGTTTTAGAAAAAACCACCGGGGAGAACGCACCGGCATGCGTGAGGTGAAGGTTGATGGGCCAGGTAAGAAAATGAGGCAATAATCCAGGTGACCTGAACTTCAGCCCATTAATTTCACACTCACATTGGTTTCTCCTTCGCATTAGGGTGGATTAATTTTAGTTTTGAAGCAATGGAGGAGACAAAAATCTTTACCATTGGAAAGAAGAAATGACTGGGAAAAAAAATGCTCAGTTTCAATAAGCTTCTGCAATCACAGCCACGGAAGGCTCCCCGGAGCGTCAGATCGCTGAGGTCTTAGAAGGGATAAATGGGGATAAATGTATACTTTTTCCTCCGAATGACCACACATACATGCCATCCAGTGCCGTCCCCATGCTGGTGAGGTGTGGGATATTGGACACAGGAGAGATCTGTCCTCTCCCTTTCTATGAAGCTTTCCATCAACCATCAGAGATGTATTCTGCTCAGGGGCCAGCTTGTACCTAGGGTATTTTATCTGAAACTTCATAGTATGAGCATCCCTGTGACACAAGATCAAAAACGTGCAAAGATATAGTAGCGTTTACCGAGCATCTCAAGCTTTCCGCCACTAGGCAGTTTAACACGCTTTATCTCAGTGAGTCCTCGCTGAAGTTCGCACGGCATCGTAAAGAATTGGGGGGTCAGAGTTCATGTCATTGGCCCCAGGAAAATACAGCCAGTCCATGGCAGATCTGGGGGCCCTCTCTCTTAGGCTGTATCTCAGGGCTGAGCTGACGTTGCCCCTGGGGTCACATCATTTCCCGTCACGTAAACAGACTTTCCCATCAGAACAAGAAACTGTAAAACACCTCATGATGGATCAGCACTGAAGAACGCGCTTTCTTCTTAGATTAGTTCTAGGGGCTTCAGGAGTTCGGGACCCAGAGCTAGACAAATCTGAATTAAAATCTAAGTTAAAGATTTGCCACGCAGGTGACTTCAGGCAAATTATTTAAGTGCTCTAACCCTCAGTTTTCTCATCTGTAAACTGGAACGATCACAGCAACCACCTCACAGGATTATTTTTGAGAGTTAACGAGCGACAGACTTACAACAGCCGGGAGTAAGTCTGGGGCAAGGTACCTGCCCATAGACGCCAGCTACATTTTGCGCCCTACCTTTTCAATGACTTTCCATTCTGTCCATTCATTGTACCAGGAAAGGATCAGCTCATTCATGACGCGAATTTATGTCAAGCATTGACAGGATTTTCCATAGTAAGCTGAAATCTTTATTTCTTTGAGAAAAAAAAAATCACTTGGAAGGCTCAAACTTTACCTCCAGTGCCTTTTTCCTCTCCTTTTCTGGTGCTTCTGTTTCTTTAGAGAGGAACTGGGAGGGTTTTTTCTGCTTGATTTATTCGGACTCCATAATCTTTCTTTCTTGCCTCGCTTTGCTCAATAAACCTGAGGGATTTTGTTCACATTTCCTCTACAGGGTGCGTGGTGCTGTGACAATGGAAAATAAGACCCGAGGCGTAACGCAGTTGGGCCATAAACATAGAGACACCCTTTAAGCTCCCTGAGCCTCAATTTCCTCTTAGGTTAAAGGAGATTGATTCTACATATCTCACTGGTCCTATGAGGACCAAAAAAACGCAGCAGTAGCAAAATACGTTACACAGCTTACAGTTCCTTAAAAATATAAGCGCTTTTCATTATTTTATTGCCGTAAATAAAAATGATCACCCACGTGTTCTAATTGCTAGCTCCTACAGTAGACAATTACTAGAAAAACGTGTTTCGCCTGAAAGAGACGTTCCTTCAAAAAGAGCAAGAAGGTCATTTATTTCAAATCTGTGTCCCTGTTTTGTTAGACTTTGTAGGAAAGAGAAAGAAGTTGCGGGTTGGCAGGGATGGGTCTCTTAGGGAAATCGATGACCAAAGGCCACGTACACTTGATTTGGCTAGTTTTGTCCATATTTACTTATGGAATCTAAGGAAGGAAGGACAATATTGAGGTAGGGACATGTTTGTTTTTTTTTTATTTTATTTTTTTACATTTATTTATTGAGAGACATAGAGAGACAGAGCACAAGTTGGGAAGGGGCAGAGAGAGAAGGAGACACAGAATCGGAAGCAGGCTCCGGGCTCCGAGCTGTCAGCACAGAGCCCGACGCAGGGCTCAAACCCACGAACTGCAAGATCATGACCTGAGCCGAAGTCGGATGCTTAATCGACTGAGCCACCCAGGCGCCCCGAGGTAGGGACATGTTATATGAGACCAAACCTTCCCAATAACAATCAGGAAAAAAGCCAAGGGATGGCCCAGAAAATAAAGGTGAGATCTCAAAGGAAAGGCATCAGAGAGCCAGTGAGCTCCTCTGACAGGTGCTTGCTACTCCTTATCCCCACCCTTGGTCCCATAGCACTGGCTCACTGTGTGATCTTGGATGAGATTTATTCTCTCTAAGTTTGCCTCTCTGCTGTGTGCTGGTAAATGTTTAAAAATATGTGCATGCATAAACATGCACAGGTTTATTAAAAATCTCACCGATATAAAAAAGATGAGCCCCATGCATTTTGTAAAAATAGTAGACATACAGGACTCCTTATTACACATTTCTTTTAGCCAATTTTTTATCACAGAGTACTTTCATTGATTTCTGCCCAATTCTTACTCCCCTAGCCAACCTATGGTTGCAATTGATCAAGGAGCGTAGCTCTGAAACGAATGCTGGTCCTTAACAAGTTTACATTCACCAGGAAGAGGAAAGTGAAACAGCAAAGGCCTGTGGCAGAACTTCACAGTGTTCATCAGTGACCTAAGTGACATTGTTGCAAAGTCATGTAGTGATAGCTATTGAATACTGAAACAATCGTTTCTTAATTTATGTACCGTTTACAACCTGATGGGTATGCATACAATAGTCTTTTAAAATCATTATTTTCTCCATACATTTCTTAAGTCTAGACAAGCAACAAAGCAGTAAGATACACTGTTCGGGGAGCCTTTGCTGATCTTTGGCAGTGTAAATATTTCCGATCTGTTTCAAGCAACAGTGGACCCACCCCGCTGAATGCAGAGGTAGGAAGAGATACACATTATCACACCAATCTATAGTCTTTATAGCACACAGTTACAATTGCTATAAATAATCTGCAGAACACAAATATGAGTCAAACATAGTAAGAAGGAAATTTATGAATTTTCAAGATCGCCTTTTATTATAACTCATTTAATAGTAAGCTTATAGTCGCTTAAAAAAATAATCGCTGTGTTTAACTGACTCGCAACATACCTGAAAATTAAAAATCAACCAACAGGAGCTAGTAAAAGTTCACCCCAATATGACATTGATCCTTAGTAGTTCTTTCTATGTAAAGAGGATGACTGTATATTATAGGACTTTGGGAATGCATGCAAAGTACTTGGTACACCATATCTAGTTTTTAAGTGTCTTTTATCTTTTTTTTTTAATTTTCTTTTTAACGTTTATTTATTTTTGAGACAAAGAGAGACACAGCATGAACGGGGGAGGGGCAGAGAGAGAGGGAGACACAGAATCGGAAGCAGGCTCCAGGCTCTGAGCCATCAGCCCAGAGCCCGACGCGGGCTCGAACTCACGGACTGCGAGATCGTGACCTGAGCCGCAGTCGGACGCCCAACCGACTGAGCCACCCAGGCGCCCCTAAGTGTCTTTTATCTTTAATTTTTTAAGTGTTTATTTTTTTTTGAGAGAGAGAGGGTGAGAGAGAGAGTTGGGGGGGTGGGTAGGAGCAAAGAGAGAGGGAGACACAGAATCCAAAGCAGGCTCCAGGCTCCGAGCTGTCAGCACAGAGCCAGACACATGGCTCCATACGAGATCGTGACCTGAACCAAAGTCAGAGGCTTAACCTGAGCTTGTTGTTAATTCAGGGCCTTTAAGAAGCATTAACAGAGCCCTTGTGAATTTCCCTCTCTATAGTGTAACACCTTGTTTCATCCGAAAGCCACATGCTGAAACCTCCTGGTGTGATAGAATATGAATGTTCAGCTGCTTCGGATTCTGTCTCCCTCTCTCTCTGCTCGTCCTCCACTCGCTCTCTGTCTCTCAAAAATATAAACATTAAAAAAAAAAAAGAATATGAATGCTCAACCATCATATTCCTATTTGATGCTGATAGAAAATGATAGATTATTACACAATGAGTAAGTAAATCCACTTCTCTGGTCTCTGGAATACACACTTCTACAGCCATTAGAAGTCTCTCTTTGTAGATCACTCTCAAAAAACATGCTTTTTGTCCCCCCTTGCCATGAGCTGCAGTTTTAAAAACTCTTCCAGAGTGCATCTCTCATTTTTTTTTCTTTTCTCTAAACTAGGTCCTTACTCTCCTTACTTTAAAGCTTTAATATTTGAAATGAGTCTCATGAATTTAATAAGGATACCCACATGGATGAATATTTTAAAACTCAGTTAAATAGGTTTATTTTATTTTTTACCCCCTTTTTTTGAGGGCAGTGGAGGATTAATGGATAAATGTATAATCAACCCACATAAAATTTGACAAGCAGATATTTTATAAAATTGCCTTGTGGGAATCCAAATACCAGATGCTCTTTATCATGACAAATCAGTCCAATACCCCGGCCGAGGGAGAGAAACACAGCACATTTGAGCACCAGCTGCAAAGACATGACTCTGTCTGGCTGCCAGAGGCACAACTGAAATGCAGAATACCATCCTGAAACAGAGACAAGGGGCTTTGTGAGTTCACAAAGCCAGATTTTAATGACAGAGGCTATTAGGGCATCTTCTGTCTGTCTCCCATATGCTTAGTTGAAGGAATGGATACTCAGGCTGTAGAAACTTAATGTGCCAAGACGCTAAAGTCACTGGGCCACCTGTGTCCTTTGGCGGTCTCTGTTCCAAGGCAGTTTCTGGCCAAAAGGGCTTGGAACAGTCAGAGCTGTTTGCTGTTTGTTCAAGGGGGTGTTTGCCAATAGAGGTCAAAAGAAGAGGACAGAGGGAACTTCAGTTAGATTTTGTACATTTCCAAATTGAAACAAACCAGGTTTAGCACAGTGGAGCCCAACCTCAGGAATGAGAACTTAGCCCTTTATTCACCAGCGCCAGCCTGACGCTGACACTAACGAGTAAAGGCGAGGCTCTGCAGATCTCTGCAGGAAAGGGCAGGAATCGGGAAGCAACGTGCTAAATCCAAAGGGAGCATGAGCCGAATCATGATGAGAGTGCCACTTGTCACGTGGGATGGCGAGAAACCAATGCAGTGAGGAGTCCGATGGGGATGGAACCCTATCGATTTCCGCTGGATTCATCCCACTTTATTTACCCTGATGCGAATTTTTTTCAATTTGAACCTTGAAACCTAGAGCCACCCTGGAAACACTAGTTGAATGCAGCACGTTAGGACTTTCTCATTCCCACTCCCCACTTACAGCCTGCAGTCCCGAGGTCACAGAGTCACTGCCTGCACCCCGCCGGCTCCTTGGATGGGACCACAGCCCCATGAGGAGGAAGGAAGGATGGAGAGGCTCAGGGCGCACCATACGGCACCTCTTCGCGGAAGTTCACGGGGAGGAGGGGCCGTAGCGACCAAAGGATGTCGAGAAGATCTTCCCCGGTCTCTGCTCTGTGTGCCTGGGAGGGCCTATTCCACTGATTTTTATGGGAAAAGAGCAGCCAAAGGGTCAGTTCTCAATGAGCAAATTGTCTGATCTTCCCGAGCTTCCAGGTTCCCCACCCAAGAAGTGTCGGTGGGGCAACAGATTTCCATTTTTTTCCTCCTTTCAGACACCTTTATTAGCGTGGAATCTTATGTAGAATTCAACTCCCTTTTCATCGATCACAGTGGACCACCCGGGCTCAGAGCCTGGCAGCCCACTGTGTCCTCCCCACCTCCGCAGGGTGTCCAAAAAACATCTGCGGATCCCTGGATCTTCTCAAAATGCCACACAAGGAGCTCCTGGAGAGCTCAGTCGCCCAAGCGTCTGGTTCTTGATTTCGGCTCAGGTCATGATCTTGCTGTTCGTGAGTTCCAGCCCAGCATTGGCCTCCATGCTGCCAGTGTGGAGCCTGTTTAGGATTTTCTCTGTCTCTCTCTCTCTCTCTCTCCCTCCCTCCCTCCTCAGCTCATTCCCTCTCTCTCTCTCTGTCTCTCAAAGTAAATAAATGAACCTAAACACACACACACACACACACACACACACACACATCAAAGCCATGGAGCTAGGTGGTCTCTAACTTTGCTCAGGTAGCAAATATTCATGATTCCTTGGAGATCACATCAGTGGGAGCCGAGACTCCAGCTGAGTTTTGGGTTGCTCCCCCAACACCTCTCCCCTCTCCCCGACTTCCTCTAGCCCTGCGCCCACCCTCCCTTCGTTCCCAGTGATGGGGGTCATTTAAGCCAGGGTTTCATTCTCGGGAGACATAGGACAGAAGCACAAAGCTTTCTCTGGGTTTGGGGGGCAAGGACCACAGCTTCGGGGTGCTGGTCCAGATGTACAGGTGAAGTTCACAGTTGGCTATTTGGAGGGAACTTGCAAAGCTCCCTGGTTTGGACATCATTCTACATCCAGTCACATGAAAAGCCTCACCTCTAGCTCTGTATTTCACCCTGTCGTGTTCAACTCGTCCCAGCTACTGCGGCTTTCCTTTGCTTCCGAAAGCTAAAATATCTTCGCGTTACAAGGCTTTTTGTGTGTTCTGTTCCCTCGGTTTGGAATGCTCTTCCCTCTGCTGCCTCTTCATCAGACAACTTCCAGTCCTTCATTCCAATGTTAGTTCAGTTGTCCCTCTCCTCAGAGGCTGTCCGAAAAGGCTCTTCAGACCATTTTTCCACATCGAACAGGTTTATTGTTCATGCTTATATTCAAATGGAGCATTAAATGTTTTATTTATTTTTGAGACAGAGAGAGACAGAGCATGAGCAGGGGAGGGGCAGAGAGAGAGAGAGAGAGACAGAATCTGAAGCAGGCTCCAGGCTCTGAGCTGTCAGCACAGAACCCGACACGGGGCTCGAACTCACGAACCGTGAGATTGTGACCTGAGCCGAAGTCGGACGCTTAACCGACTGAGCCAGTTCTTATGCATGGTCCTAAGAGCAGTTTTACAATTTACCATCTTAGCATTGCAAATAATCTGTCTGGTTACTTGATAAATATTTATCTTCCCCTCTAGATCAGGGGTTGGAAAACCACAGCTCAAGGGCCACATCCAGTGCATTGTTTTCGTAAACACAGCTGTACTGGCACACGGATGAGCTTATTCATTTGAGTGTTGTCCGCGGCTGCTTTCACGTAATAGCAGCAGAGGTGAGTAGCTGTAGCAGCGACCGGACAGCACATGAAGCCTACGCTACCTTTACAGAAAAACTTTGCCAACTCTTACTCGAGGCCATAAGCTCCATTTAAAACGGGAGCATGTTGGGGCCCCTGGGTGGCTCAGTCGGTTAAGCATCCAACTTCGGCTCAGGTCATGATCTCAGGGTTGGTGGGCTCGAGCCCCGTGTCGGGCTCTGCGCTGACAGCTCAAAGCCTAGAGCCTTCTTTGGATTCTGTGTCTCCCTCTCTCTCTGCGCCTCCCCCCACTCATGTTTTCTCTCTCTGTCTCAAAAAAATATATATTTAAAAAAAAAGGGGGAGCATGTCAGGAATGCCTGGGTGGCTCAGTCGGTTAAATGTCCGACTTCGGCTCAGGTCATGATCGTGTGGTTCATGAGTTCCAGCCTGCATCGGGCTCTGTGCTGACAGCTTGGAGCCTGAAGCCTGCTACAGATTCTGTGTCTCCCTCTCTCTCTGCCCCTCCCCTGCTTGCCCTTTGTCTCTGTCCTAAAAAAAATGACTAAGCTTTAAAAATAACTTTTTTTAAAAAAGGAGCATGTCTATTTTGCTCATCATTTTGTCCCCTGTAGCTAACATAATTCCTGGCATACATTTCTAGTTTAATAAGTACATGTTTCACGCATGGAACAATGAGTGAATCCACAAACATCGTTAATTATACATGTGTGATGCCATCGAAATTACCCAGTAAAAACAAACAAACAAAAAAACCCTTACCAACAGCATAAGGAAGTCTTGTTTTTGAAAAGCCTTTTTACTTACTCATTTTTTAGCATTATCGCAATAAACAAAATATGCAAGAATATTAGTGAACGATTATGATATTCACTGTTAATGGAAATGTACTAATCAGAATGCAAAGCTTAACTTGGTATAAGGTTACATGTAAAATCTTGATCAACCATTGAAAGCAAATATTTCTGCACAAGAAAGATGGTCCTTCAATTGCCAGCCAATAAGGTAACCCTATCATTTTTGTTCAAATTTTTATTTATTTTTTCAAATGCCAGCTTTGGTGATTTGTTGGCTATAACCTATGCCATAGGATTAAATGTCCCATGTCATACGTGTATAATATGAATGAAACATGGGGCGCCTGGGTGGCTCGGTCGGTTGGGCGTCCGACTTCGGCTCAGGTTGCGATCTCGCGGTCCGTGAGTTCGAGCCCCGCGTCGGGCTCTGTGCTGACAGCTCAGAGCCTGGAGCCTGTTTCAGATTCTGTGTCTCCCTCTCTCTCTGCCCCTCCCCTGTTCATGCTCTGTCTCTCTCTGTCTCAAAAATAAATAAATGTCAAAAAAAAAATTTTAAAAAATATGAATGAAACATGTATGCATGTATAATATGTATGACACGTATTATGTATATAGATAGATGGATAGATAGATGTGTATACATAATATACTTTAAATATCATATATAATGTCCATAGCCCAGATTCAGGCACATGAAAAATATTTAATAAGTGTGTACTTGCTATCAGAACATAGAAGAATATATTTCCCAATAGTCTCAGCATATTGAATGTTTAAACTAGTTTCAATTTAAATGTTTTTTTTTAATGTTTATTTATTTTTGAGAGAGAGACAGACAGAGCACATGCGGAGGGGGCAGAGAGAGAGGGAGACACAGAATCTGAAACAGGCTCCAGGCTCTGAGCTGTCAGCACAGAGCCCGACCCGAGGCTTGAACCCACGAACTGTGAGATCATGACCTGAGCCGAAGTCAGACGCTTAACCGACTGAGCCACCCAGGCGCCCCTAAACTAGTTTCAATTTATATATTATTTTTCAGTCCCTGGGTGTGTGAGTGATATTGTGGTAATTAGAGCATAGTAAGACAAGGTTTATCCTATTCTGTGTAATATATCGTAAGTATCTTGTATGTTGCTCTGACATCCAATTCGTATCTTCTACATCTATCAGATAATTTGTATCTCTCAGGCCAGTAGTTGTCAGTGTCATGGATCTAGCCTTTTGAAATCAGGCATAAACTCACAGATGCTAGAGTGTCATGCTGTTAGGAAACATGGATCGTTTCTGGTTAGTTTTCAGTTACTTGATTTATTTGTTATACAAATGGCCTAAATTACATACGAAGCCATCGCGTGGTAGGTGCCATTCTCCCATGGGCAGGGATGACTGTGTATCAGCGCTTTCCTCCGGGGACGAGTTACTGTATGATCGAAGACACGGTCTCTGGCTTTCGGCTACAAATTAATACACGAAACACATGCACATACATCTGCTCAGCGAGCGGCATTGTGCTTCACTTTAAAATGTTGCTTCAACTTTTCCCTTTGACTGGTGTCATGGAACCGATGCACAGACTGGGGCTGGGGTGGGGCGAGGAGCCTTTTGACTGTCTTGACAGGTTCCTGCTTGGTGGCATCCTCAGCCTCTCACTGCGAGTAATTTATAACGGCGATCAATAGCTGAGTATTTTCAGCATTCAAGGTAGCTGCCGGGATCCAGAAGAAACATAGCCCTACTCTCAGATTTGAACCACGTAATAGATGTGGAAGCCCGCCCTTAGAAAGGAGGGGGGCATTAGATCAGGAAGCAGCTGTCTGGCTGTCCCATTTCTATTCAGCAGCCGTCCTGAGACGTGACTGCCACCACGAAGCAATTTCCCAAGGCCTTGCTCATTTGGCACTTTAAGAAGAGCGAGTCCCCGCCTGGTCTGTCTCAAAAGGCAGGTCTGTACCACGGCAGATTAGAGCACAGGCTTATCTCCGTGCAAAACCTGCTTCTGCCACAGAGTAACGGCCTTGGGCAAATGCCTGGGCTGCTCTGCTTCGGATTCTTTTTATCTGTGATAGGTAGAAGGAATGATGAGACCTGCACATAAAGTGTTTAGAATACTCTCAAGCGGACAGTAAGTGCTCAATGAACCTGAGCTATCATTATCGCCATTGGTTTATTTTTATGGTTTTAAACTTCTTTATTTTTGAGGGAGAGAGAGAACAGGGAAGGGGCAGAGAGAGAGAGAGAGAGAGAGAGAGAATCCCAAGCAGGCTCCGCACTGTCAGCACAGAGCCCGATGCGAGGCTCAAACTCCCAAACTGTGAGATCAAGACCTGAGCCGAAGTTGGACGTGTAACTGACTGAACCACCCAGGCACCCCTATTATTATCAGCATTTAAATAGAAGTTCTGAAACAACCTTCTTTCCTCACTGGGAAACCTTATGAGGACATGTATCTCTTGTCACAATGCCGGGCTTTTTCAATTTGCATCTGGTTCGTGCTGTTAGTCATATTTCGTTCTAATTGTCCAAAACAATCAGATGGTTCCTGAGCTTTATTTGCTCCAAGGAACTGGACGCCATGCTACTCTCCGACAGAGTCTTTGCTTCTAAAACTTTCCTCTGGTTCAGCTTTTGTGCTAAAATGCTTTCCCCCCGTCTTTTAGAACGAAAGAGAAAGTGCTAGCGTGTATTGACTACCTGCCAATATGCAAGACATCGGGTGATATGATTGCGCTTTGCTGGTTTGATTCCTTTAGTCTTTATGGTAAGCTTGCAAAGCAGCTATGGTAATTTCTGGTTCACAGATAGATTAACTGAAGCTTAGAAAGGTAAGACATTTTTCTAAGGAGTGTAACAGGGGAATAATACAAACCCTAGTTGGTCCCCCATGAGCTTGCTAATTCGCGTGTCATGGAGAGCAATGGTTTCTTGCGGATGCTACCCTCTTTACAATGTAAATGTCTTACAGGCAGGGGCAGGACAACCTTATTTTGTCCAGTGACTTAGTTATTGTCTCCCACTGCCTTGGCACATCCTGTGGCTTGCTTTGTTCTTAGCTAAGAGGCAGATACGCAGGTCACTTCAAGCGGCAGATATGGCTTCTATGGAGAAATTAGACGATCAAAACTTGATTTAACCAAATCCTACAGCCACGTTAGAGGGCAATCTTGTGGTTTCTTATAAAACAAAACATATTCTTATCATGCAATCCAGCAATTATGCTCTTCGGTATTTATCCAAAGGAGCTGAAAACTTATGTTCACACAAAAACCCGCACACAGATGTTTATGGCAATTTTATTCATAATTGCCGAAACTTGGAAGCAACCGAAGAGTCCTTCAGTTAGGTGAACGGGTAAGTGAGCTCTGGAACAGTCAGACAATGGAATCCTGTTTAGCACTAAAAAGAAATGAGCTGTCAAGCCATAAAGAGACATGGAGAAAACGTAAATGCATATTAGTATGTGAAAGAAGACAATCTGAGAGGCTACATACTATATACGATTCCAACTACATGGCATTCTGGAAAAGGTGAAACCATGGAGACAGTTAAAAGATCAGTGCGTGCCAGGTGGTGGGGGCAGAGAGTGGAGATGAATAGGTAGAAAGGAATTTTAGGGCAGTGAAAACACGCTATATGATTCTATACTGATGGAGACATGTCATTATACCTTTGTCTAAACCCATAGAATGGACAATGTCAAGAGTGAATCCTAATATAAACGATGGACTTGGGGTGGTTAAGATATGCTAATATAGACTCATCAGTTGCAATAGATGTAACATTTTGTGGGTGATACTGATATTGGGGGAGCCTATGGACATGTGGGGCAGGGATATATGGGAAATCTCTATGCCTTCCCTACAATGTTGCTATGAACCTAAAACTGCCGTTAAAAAATAGTCTTAAAAGGGGCACCAGGGTGGCTCAGTCGGTTGAGCATCCGACTTCAGCTCAGGTCACGATCTCACGGTTCATGGGTTCAAGCCCCATGTTGGGCTCTGTGCTGACAGTTTGGTCAAAGTCTGGAGCCTGCTTTGGTTCTGTGTCTCCTTCTTTCTCTGTCCCTCCCCTGCTCATGCTCTGTCTCTCTCTGTCTCTCAAAAATAAATAAATGTAAACAAAATTTTTTTCATAGTCTTAAAATTGATTTAATATGAAATCTGCAGCTAGAACACACGTCCCTCTCTAAATGGCCTGTTGACTTTTTCACTACTAGGATTTAAGTAAGGAGATGGTAATCCTTAAAAAAAAATTGTTTAACGTTTATTTATTTTTGAGACAGAGAGTGAACGGGGGAGGGTCAGAGAGAGAGGGAGACACAGAATCTGAAACAGGCTCCAGGCTCTGAGTTGTCAGCACAGAGCCCGACGTGGGGCTCTAACTCACAGACCTTGAGATCATGACGTGAGCTGAAGTCGGACGCTTAACTGACTGAGCCACCCAGGCGCCCCAGATTTTTTTAATCAATTTAATTATATGCACGAAGCTCATCTATATGCCCCAAACTGTCAGCACACAGCCCGACGCGGGGCTCGAACTCACGGACGGCGAGATCACGACCTGAGCCGAAGTCGGTCGCTTAACCGACTGAGCCACCCAGGTGCCCCGGGAGATGGCAATCCTTAACCCATCCTTGATTTGTCCCGGGAGTGGGGCAGGAACAGGCACCGATGGGATTCCACAGCTTTCTCCAAAAGCCCATTCTCAAAATTCCTCTCTTTAGTTTCTTCCGTGCTTGTTTAGCCTGAGACTGGACAAGAGGACTCTTCAAGAGGCCCAAGACTTATGGAACCAGTTCCAGCTCTCTTATTTGGAACCCTCGCACTTTAGCCTGAACTTGAAACACGTGTGCCCACTTGGTGTCCATTCTATCTCGGTGCCTGGTTCAAAGACGACTCTTAACAGCACATAAGTAAGTACAACTCAAGGGGAGAATTTTGTCATTTGTGTGATGCTTATACCTGGACACCCGGAATCTACCTTAAATCCAGTTCCTGCTGAAACTTCCAGGTTTTCTTGATGGGACCTGGGGGACCCATCCAGCAGCCCAGCACACGTCTCCAAGCTTGAGTGGCCACGCACAGAGCTGTTCCAAAGACGGCGCGTTCAAATACCTGAGTAGAAGTACTTTGGGCCCGGAGGAAACCACGTGAGCCTTCGATCGTTTTCCAGCCTGGGCCCTAAATTTCTGTCCATGGCTGGCTGGCCAGGAAGCTTTGTGATAACAGGATACAGGGCAGATACACGAAACGGGGATGTCACTACCGTCCTCGTAAAGGACTGAACGTGTCCCCTCCTTGGCGCATCTGTTCCACGATGCACGATGTTTGCTGCCCTTGACGAAATCTTCAACCGCGAAGAGTCAGAATCTCTCATATATCTGAAGTGTGGAGTAGCAGTGGGGACAGACCGTGGCCCCTTCCCCCACGAGCCTTAACCCTGTCTGCCTTTGGACTACAGGCTACGGTCCGCCCACAGGAAGCTGGCGATAAAATCGGATTGCCAGGACAGTGGCTTCTCTAGAGCTTGTGAAAGACCCAGGGGCTCCCTGAACAAGCTGGGTGGGAGGTGGGGGCGGCCTGCACTCACCCAATGGAGGATACTGACCAGGGCACCACTACACTCCGACTGGCAATACCAGACGCCCTGGTACACAAGGGCGTCGTCACCCATTCCCCGCCCTTCTCTTACCTTTCCAAGCCTAGTTCGCCCCCTGGAGCCGATCAGCATCATGGCACATAGAGTAGGGGATGGCAGCCCACCAGGAATGCCCAGAGTCCCTGCTTCCTCCACCCTGGCACCCCAAAGAACCCGAAAGATGGCCCCTTCCCCCCTTCTCTGGCTCTAGCCACTCACAGAAGAGCCTGGCTGAGGCTCAGTGTGGCCCTTCTCACCTCTAAAGACTCCAGGAGGACTTCAGGAGCCACACTTGGAGCCACCCATTTAAAGGAGATGACTAATCATTACATTCCTTCAAGTCGGGTTGGTCCCAGGTAGGTTTGGGCCCACAAGAGCCCCCTCCCGCACTGAGACGGACCCTCAGGGATCTGAGATCGTCACAGCTCCTACGCCAGCGGGGCCCTGGGTCGCATTCCACTTTTTCCTTCAGATTCTGGGCTAGGTCTGGTTTGGCCTCCGCGTGTAGACCGCATGAACGCTATCGGGAGGAGCGGAACGCGGTCAGAGGCTGGAGTCCCCGGGGTGAGCCGAAGGCTGCCGCCAGGCCCTGCCCAGAACCTCGACGCTTCTGATGGCTTCTAACAGGAAGGGTCTGCTGTCACTTTCAGGTGGCTTTGAGCCGGCCTGGTTCACGCCTTCATCTGACACACGAGGGAAAAAAATCTAGAGGCATGAAGTGACTGATCTACCAGAGCAGAGAGGGGTGGGGACAGAGCCATGGCTCCAGCAGCCCAGGGAATACCGGCTCGTCTTCACCACACACACTCTGGACATGGTACCCCAAAGCCTCATCTGGGGTTCCTGAATGGCTCTCGCAAACACCTCAGGGTTCCCCAAGAAGTTTCTGGCAGTGCATTTAAAGTAAGAAAGAAAAGCACAGCAAAACTAACTTAAAAACAAAGGGCACTCCTTCCAAACCCCTGGGCCCCCAGGGCTGAGGCAGTTTGAGGTTTTAAGGAAGCAAAGCAAAGCAAAAGTGTTCCGTGGCCTCCAAATTCAAGGGTCACTCTTTATTAGGCAGGCCGTGCTATGTCTCATCTCAGGGTCCAACCTGCGGGGTTTTCGAGTAAGGACGCGGGCGGCCCGCAGCGTTCAGCTTGGCAGGCTGTATCCCCACAACTTAATACAGGTCGTCGCAAGGGGACGCTTCCGTGTTTAGCTTACATTTTTCCCTTCCCCGGTTTGTTTTATGACTCCCAGGCTCATTTCTCGATACCTGATACTCTGTCCACTTATGCGCTTCCTGTCATTAGCCAGCGCCCCGGGGAAACCTTCATCACTTTCCCCGGAGAGGCGGGGAGTTCACGTCCCTCCCTTCAATTGCAGCTGTGCCTTGGGAGGTCACCTTTGTCCTTTCCAGAAGCGGATCTTTCTGCGGAGGAGGAGACATTTGGGACAGGATGCCTGGCCCAGAATAGTCGTGAGGGGTCACAGTGAAGGGGCGACAAGAGGGTGGAGTTGAAGGCGAGGGGGTGGTAGGACTTTCATCCCCCTACCCTCTCCCAGGATGGATGGATGGATGGATGGATGTGCGCTCTGTGGACCCACGAGCCCAACCTTCAGGGGCAATCTGGAGTTCTCTATTTTTTTCCTCTCAGCTTGGAAGTCATTTTTATATAACAAACCGTCTCCAAGTAACCTTTGGCTAATCTGTTTCTTCCCCGGCTGGTTAAAACAAGAAACTTCCCACTTCACCTCGCCTTGTTTTCTCATGTATTTAAATTGTTTTCTTTTTGCCTTGTAACAATAGGCAGAGCTCAGCCTGTCCCTGTCCCCGAGGGGCCCTTGAAGCAACTGGGAGATTGTAATTTAAGAATCATCCAATTTCAACTGGCTTCATTTCACTCGGCTTAAATAAGGATCTTTCCATCATTACGTGTTATAATTATGTCACCACATGCTATATGATTCAAATTAGATGATGATTACATCCCATATATTAACATTAATTGTGTAACTAGACATAACCATATGTTTATATGTGGATTTAATTACCATCTTTAAAAATCCTGCCTGAGAAGATGAAAGTGACAAATTTTTAAAGGACGTAAAGTAGCCAGGAAAAACATGTTCAAATAAATCCATAAAACTAAGCATATGGAGGAAATGTGAATAATTGGAATAGGCTTTTAAATTAGCATTTGTTAATTACCTTAGTTGTATGCTTTTGTTTGTAGAAATCACATGCTAGGACTATGAGAGTTCAAAACAATCAAGTAGAGGGGCGCCTGGGTGGCTCAGTCAGGTCAGCGTCCGACCCTTGATTTCGGCTCAGGTCATGATCTCACGGTTCATAGATCGAGCCCTGCGTCGGGTTCTGTGCCCACAGCCTGGAGTCAGCTCGGGATTCTCCCTCTGCCTTTCCCTCACTTGCTCTCTCTCTCTCTCTTTCAAAAGTAAATAAATGCATTTTTTAAGAATTAAAAAAAAATACAAAACAATCCAGTAGATCAGCCATAATCTCACCACCACCACGTGATTCCTTCCCAGACCTTACTCATATACACCTGTATTTGTGAGTGTCTCTGATTATAACTGCTCACAAAGTTTTGGTTCTGCTTTTCCATATGTTCTTTCCTAAGTGACTCTCACTTATCGCTTAGTGTTCATTAGGTACACTAACACATTAACAGCGTGCTGGCACATGCCAGCACTACGGCCATTGAGTAAAAGCACTGCCTCTGAAATAAGACGGTCTGGATCTGAAATGGTGGGTCAGCAACTCATTAACTTTGTGACCTTGATCGAGTTGCCTAACTCATTCCTGCCTCAATATCCCCATCCAGAAAATGGCAGTAAGTACCTACCTTGTAGGTTCCTGTGAACCCGGAGGGTGTTATTACATGCAGAGTGCTGGGGAAAATGGCACGTACTAGGAGTTCAATAAAGATTTAGTGTTGATGATGCTGTGTCCAGCCGCTTGGGAATCATTCATTTGCTTGATCTCTTTCCTATTTGGGGGCCATGTGAGGGTCTCCATTTTCTAAATTTATCACTCACGCCTGTCCCCCTCCTCTACACACACCTACTTGCCCCCAGAGAGGCTCTCTCCTCAACCTACTCCAATCTTTCTCCTATTTCCCATCTAATTCCTTCCACAGAAGCTTTTATCATCATCTAGCTTCCTGCAATGACTCGTTGATCTTTCTAAATCCAGCTCTTATCTTGTCTGAGTCTAATAGGAGCCCTGGGGCTGACCTGCTGAAGGCTCTCTGGAAAGAGGCAAAGTTAAGGGGGAGATTGAGTGGCCAAAACGGTATTCTTAGCGCAGGCAAAGAAGGAGGGGAACATTCGTGATCTATTTATCAATGCTGTAATTTCTCTATCTACATGCACACGCATACATACCTATATACATGCACATGTGGCTGTTGTCATATCTTTACTGCTAGTTTTTGGTATTTCTTTAAAAAAAATTTTTTTTTTAATGTGTATACATTTTTGAGAGAAAGACAGAGTGCAAGTGGGGGGTGGGGACGGACAGAGACAGAGGGAGACACAGAATCCAAAACAGACTCCAGGCTCTGAGCTGTCAGCACAGAGCCCGACGTGGGGCTCAAACCCACAAACCGTGAGATCACGACCTGAGCAGAAGTCGGATGCTTAACCGACTGAGCCACCCAGGCACCCCACGTTTTGTTATTTCTAAATTGTTTTCCTCAGGTCTTAAGTCAAATGTCTGAATTATTCAAAATGTGAGTAGGTTAGTATAACGCAACCCATTTCAGCTAAAACCAACACTCTTTAAGCACTAGGGACTATTTCTTTTTTTTTTTCTACGTTTATTTTTATTTTTGAGGCAGAGAGAGACAGAGCATGAACGGGGGAGGGGCAGAGAGAGAGGGAGACACAGAATCGGAAGCAGGCTCCAGGCTCTGAGCCATCAGCCCAGAGCCCGATGCGGGGCTCGAACTCACGGACCGCGAGATCGTGACCTGAGCTGAAGTCGGACGCTTAACCGACTGAGCCACCCAGGAGCCCCAAGGGACCATTTCTTAGAGAATCTTTTTAAGATCCTTTTCATCTCAGTTCTCTGCTTCCTCCTTTGGGCTTCTCAGAGCAGACACGACTCCTTTGTTTCTAAACAGATGAACAGAGTTTAGAAGGTAAGGTTCAGCTTCTGTGGTTCCATAATGAGAACTATCTGTGGGTCCTCACTGTGCCACTGGGAAGAACTGGGGAGCCCCTGGGAAGTGAACATGCTGGAATCTCATAAGTCAGATAAGCTCAAGGGCGAGACCTGCTGGTACTTGGGCAACAGCAAAGGGATGGGAGAGTGAGAGGGGACCACCGGGTAGGGAAAGTTCCAGATGACTCCCATGGGGAGCTAAGCTAATCCAACAAACAAACCAAAAGTAGCAAGCTTGAATATAGTTTGGGCGGCGGTTGGTAATAACAAAAAAATGTAAGTAAGCTGAAGAGCTGTTACACATTTTATGATGAAAAGACCAAGGTAAGGGATTATAGCAGAGCAGCCCAATGGAACCTTCTCAAATAATGGGGATGTTCTTTTTTTTTTTAATTTTTTTTTACTTGACGTTTATTTATTTTTGAGACATAGAGAGACAGAGCATGAACGGGGGAGGGTCAGAGAGAGAGGGAGACACAGAATCTGAAACAGGCTGCAAACTGTCAGCACATAGCCCGATGCGGGGCTCGAACTCACGGACTGTGAGATCATGACCTGAGCCGAAGTCAGTTGCCGAACTGACTGAGCCACCCAGGCGCCCCAGGATGTTCTGTATCTGTGCTTTCCAAGACAGTGGCAATAATTACAGGTAACAATGGAACACTTACAAAATGTAGTTAATGTGACAGAATCAATTTTCATTTTATTGAATTTTAATAATTGAAATTTAAATAGCCGTAGTTGGCTAGTAGCTACTGTATTGAACAATGTAGTTCAATAACATCACAGACTTCTCTTTGTAGGATGTAATACACAGTTACAATTCCATATTTGTCTCTGTGACGCTTTAAGGCAGGCATCATTTATATCCTGTGTGTTGTTGTTTCTCTAATGCATAACGTCTCACTTTGCACATGGTGTTTGATAAAAATGTTCAATGAATTATGAAAATGGTAAAAAAAAATTGACGTAACACGTCAGTTCCTCAGTAAATGGAAATGAGAATAGTTCCGCATCTCTCAAGACAGTGAATGAAGTTTACCCTTATTTCTTATCTTTTTTAAAAAGTGGCTCCATGGGGCGCCTGGGTGGCTCAGTCTGTTACGCGTGCGACTTCGGCTCAGGTCATGATCTCACGGTCCGTGAGTTCGAGCCCCGCGTCGGGCTCTGGGCTGATGGCTCGGAGCCTGGAGCCTGCTTCCAATTCTGTGTCTCCCTCTCTCTCTGCCCCTCCCCCGTTCATGCTCTGTCTCTCTCTGTCTCAAAAATAAATAAACGTTAAAAAAAAATTAAAAAAAAAAGGGGGCTCCAAGAAAAAATAGGCAAAAAAAAAAAAAAGACAAATATAATGATAGCTATAAAGATATTTGGAACTAAATCTGGAGTGTTGATTTGGGATGGGGCCAAAGAATCCAGTTTTCCTACACCTATTTTAAGAATGCGGGAACTTTGAAGTCAAAGCTCTGAGCTTCTAGAACTTCCTTCTTCTTAGTGCCTCTTTATTTTTTTTTCTAAAGTGCAAAATGTGCCTACCTAATTAAATTGTCTTACGAGCTGTAAGATATTATTCATATGGCTCACCATAGAGTAAATAGACACCTCTGGCTGTTCACGCAGAGAATCTAAAATGTTCCCTTATGATTACTTGGCAGAATTATAATGTGTATAGCAAGCTGCAAATATTCTTGCTAATATATCTATTTTTCACTCAATTATTTGATTTCCAACTTTGGAAGTGTTTTCAGTCTTTAAAGTAAAACCCTCGGGGCGCCTGGGTGGCTCAGTCGGTTAAGCGTCTGACTTTGGCTCAGGTCATGATCTCACCGTCCGTGGGTTCAAGCCCCGCGTCGGGCTCTGTGCTGACAGCTCAGAGCCTGGAGCCTGTTTCAGATTCTGTGTCTCCCTCTCTCTGAACCTCCCCCGTTCATGCTCTGTATCTCTCTGTCTCAAAAATAAATAAATGTTAAAAAAAATAAAATAATAAAATAAAACCCTCAATGGTGTGAGTTTAAAAATATATAACCAGGGAAATTTCTTGAGAAATTCAGTTTGCATTCAATGAATGTTCCTCTATTATTTGAAAATAAGAGATAATGCAGAGAACACGTCTGTGTGCTGAAGACGAGCCGGTATTCCCTGGGCTGCTGGAGCCATGGCTCTGTCCCCACCCCTCTCTGCTCTGGTAGATCAGTCACTTCATGCCTCTAGATTTTTTTCCCTCGTGTGTCAGATGAAGGCGTGAACCAGGCCGGCTCAAAGCCACCTGAAAGTGACAGCAGACCCTTCCTGTTAGAAGCCATCAGAAGCGTCGAGGTTCTGGGCAGGGCCTGGCGGCAGCCTTCGGCTCACCCCGGGGACTCCAGCCTCTGACCGCGTTCCGCTCCTCCCGATAGCGTTCATGCGGTCTACACACGGAGGCCAAACCAGACCTAGCCCAGAATCTGAAGGAAAAAGTGGAATGCGACCCAGGGCCCCGCTGGCGTAGGAGCTGTGACGATCTCAGATCCCTGAGGGTCCGTCTCAGTGCGGGAGGGGGCTCTTGTGGGCCCAAACCTACCTGGGACCAACCCGACTTGAAGGAATGTAATGATTAGTCATCTCCTTTAAATGGGTGGCTCCAAGTGTGGCTCCTGAAGTCCTCCTGGAGTCTTTAGAGGTGAGAAGGGCCACACTGAGCCTCAGCCAGGCTCTTCTGTGAGTGGCTAGAGCCAGAGAAGGGGGGAAGGGGCCATCTTTCGGGTTCTTTGGGGTGCCAGGGTGGAGGAAGCAGGGACTCTGGGCATTCCTGGTGGGCTGCCATCCCCTACTCTATGTGCCATGATGCTGATCGGCTCCAGGGGGCGAACTAGGCTTGGAAAGGTAAGAGAAGGGCGGGGAATGGGTGACGACGCCCTTGTGTACCAGGGCGTCTGGTATTGCCAGTCGGAGTGTAGTGGTGCCCTGGTCAGTATCCTCCATTGGGTGAGTGCAGGCCGCCCCCACCTCCCACCCAGCTTGTTCAGGGAGCCCCTGGGTCTTTCACAAGCTCTAGAGAAGCCACTGTCCTGGCAATCCGATTTTATCGCCAGCTTCCTGTGGGCGGACCGTAGCCTGTAGTCCAAAGGCAGACAGGGTTAAGGCTCGTGGGGGAAGGGGCCACGGTCTGTCCCCACTGCTACTCCACACTTCAGATATATGAGAGATTCTGACTCTTCGCGGTTGAAGATTTCGTCAAGGGCAGCAAACATCGTGCATCGTGGAACAGATGCGCCAAGGAGGGGACACGTTCAGTCCTTTACGAGGACGGTAGTGACATCCCCGTTTCGTGTATCTGCCCTGTATCCTGTTATCACAAAGCTTCCTGGCCAGCCAGCCATGGACAGAAATTTAGGGCCCAGGCTGGAAAACGATCGAAGGCTCACGTGGTTTCCTCCGGGCCCAAAGTACTTCTACTCAGGTATTTGAACGCGCCGTCTTTGGAACAGCTCTGCGCGTGGCCACTCAAGCTTGGAGACGTGTGCTGGGCTGCTGGATGGGTCCCCCAGGTCCCATCAAGAAAACCTGGAAGTTTCAGCAGGAACTGGATTTAAGGTAGATTCCGGGTGTCCAGGTATAAGCATCACACAAATGACAAAATTCTCCCCTTGAGTTGTACTTACTTATGTGCTGTTAAGAGTCGTCTTTGAACCAGGCACCGAGATAGAATGGACACCAAGTGGGCACACGTGTTTCAAGTTCAGGCTAAAGTGCGAGGGTTCCAAATAAGAGAGCTGGAACTGGTTCCATAAGTCTTGGGCCTCTTGAAGAGTCCTCTTGTCCAGTCTCAGGCTAAACAAGCACGGAAGAAACTAAAGAGAGGAATTTTGAGAATGGGCTTTTGGAGAAAGCTGTGGAATCCCATCGGTGCCTGTTCCTGCCCCACTCCCGGGACAAATCAAGGATGGGTTAAGGATTGCCATCTCCCGGGGCACCTGGGTGGCTCAGTCGGTTAAGCGACCGACTTCGGCTCAGGTCGTGATCTCGCCGTCCGTGAGTTCGAGCCCTGCGTCGGGCTATGTGCTGACAAGCTCAGAGCCTGGAGCCTGTTTCAGATTCTGTGTCTCCCTCTTTCTCTGACCCTCCCTGTTCATGCTCTCTCTCTGTCTCAAAAATAAATAAATGTAGGGGCGCCTGGGTGGCGCAGTCGGTTAAGCGTCCGACTTCAGCCAGGTCACGATCTCGCGGTCTGTGAGTTCGAGCCCCGCGTCAGGCTCTGGGCTGATGGCTCGGAGCTTGGAGCCTGTTTCCAATTCTGTGTGTCTCCCTCTCTCTCTGCCCCTTCCCCGTTCATGCTCTGTCTCTCTCTGTCCCAAAAATAAATAAAAACCGTTGAAAAAAAAATTAAAAAAAAAAAAATAAATAAATAAATGTTAAAAAAAATATAATAATAAAATAAAACCCTCAATGGTGTGAGTTTAAAAATATATAACCAGGGAAATTTCTTGAGAAATTCAGTTTGCATTCAATGAATGTTCCTCTATTGTTTGAAAATAAGAGATAATACAGAGAACACAAAAACATCTCAGGATTACTAACTCCCATCAATAAATGATAGAATTTTATCCAAATAAGCCAATCTCTAGCTTTCTTCACATTTCCAATCCATATTAATTTTATAATTATATACATTTTTTAAATATGAAATTTATTTTCAAATTGGTTTCCATACAACACCCAGTGCTCATCCCAACAGGTGCCCTCCTGAGTGCCTATCACCCACCCTCCCCTCCCTCCCACCCCCATCAACCCTCAGTTTGGTCTCAGTTTTTTAAGAGTCTCTTATGTTTTGTCTCTCTCCCTCTCTAACCTTTCTTTTTTTTTTACCTTCCTCTCCCCCATGGTCTTCTGGTAAGTTTCTCAGGATCCACATAAGAGTGAAAACATGCTCTGTGCAAGATGATGTTCACGGATATTTCAAAGAAGAAGGAAATATTACTCATTACAATGATCCCCAACATGATGTTGATTTCATTCTTTATCAGGAGCTTTGTCACTCTTTGAAAGAAACCTGTCCAGATTTGACACTTTAGGACCGTATTTCTTTCAGTATCTTCTTTTCTTGATTGCCTGGATCTGATACCAAGGAAGGATGATTGTTTATCTGCCTGTGTGTAGAGGGTAATTGCCTTTGGCATTTCATTGGTACTGTTGTCAGATCTGATCACATTACAGCCGTGATTCCTTCTTCGGTTTGTACATTGAGAAAAAAAAAATGCAGGGTTATTTCCAGCTTTTCCAGCTCACTGCTTTAAGGTGGAATGCTCTGGAGTTTCAAACACATTTCTGGAACCTATGGTTCCACTACTTTTCCTTACTGAGGCGTGCATCAAGAATGGTTGCTTATGGGGCCCCTGGGTGGCGCAGTCGGTTAAGCGTCCGACTTCAGCCAGGTCACGATCTCGCGGTCCGTGAGTTCGAGCCCCGCGTCAGGCTCTGGGCTGATGGCTCGGAGCCTGGAGCCTGTTTCCGATTCTGTGTCTCCCTCTCTCTCTGCCCCTCCCCCGTTCATGCTCTGTCTCTCTCTGTCCCAAAAATAAATAAAAAACGTTGAAAAAAAAATTAAAAAAAAAAAAAAAAAAAAAAAAAAGAATGGTTGCTTAGGCTTGATAATGGTTTTTCAACGTTCTAAATACACACCCACAGGGTCCAACAGCCTTCTGAAAGATTTAATGGGATTTTTTTTTTTTTTTTTTTTTTTTTTTTTTAGCGTGAGACTGTTGGACTGCTTTTAGAAAGGTTATTGCTACACAAGCCTAATTCCACCTGTAAAAATTCAGAAACCGGAGTGATCCTATAGACCCCTGGGAAAATGCCCACAATATAGAGCATTGTATAGGGATTAAAACATGGGCCACGGAGCCAAAACTCTATGGGGTTGATTCCTGGCTGCATCACTTAGGATATGCACACGCACTGGCAACTTGTTAAGCCTTGTCTGACTCAGTTTCCCACATGTAAAATAGAAGTAAAAACAATACTTAACCCAAAGGGTTGTTAAGAGGATTCCCTGAGTTTTTACACCGAAGGGGCTTGAACGAATGCCTGACCTGCACTAAAGTGCTGAATAAACATTTCTGTTACAGACCCTGGGTCTCAATTTTCTGCTACTGCCACTCCAGCATTTAGCAAGGACTTGTCGTTTCTCATGAGATGGTGGGTTGGCCGGGTAGTTCCTCTGCTGGCCCTACCAGGGCTCATTCATCCAGCAGGGGCTCAGCCCCCGGGCACTGCCGGGATGGCCCGGATGCCTGAGCCTCTGGCATGTGGTCTTTCCTCCCAGATGTTTTCACACCACCGTTGTCTCACAGACCAGCACGCGAGAGCAGAAGCTCCAAAGGCCTCCAAGATCAGAGGCTTGGGCGTCACTCCATATCTCCTGAAATGCATTCTCTTGGTCACGGGCAAGTCCCAGGGGGCACACAGATTCATGAAAAGAGGAAACATCCTTGCAGAAGGGATGTGCACACAAAGACGGGCAAAATTACCGCGCCCGCCTTTGTAAACCATCTGCAAGACCTTGGCGTCCTAACTCCTCGCTTTCTCCAGATTCTCATGGCTCTATAGGAGGCTGAAAACTAAAGACCGACCCACAGAGGACTGCAAGTGTGACTCCTCCAAATGCACACCTTCCCACCACCCTCTCCCCCACTTGATCATCGCTATGATCTCTGAAAGTCTTCGGGCATCCCCAATACATACGCTCCCAGAGCCCCAGCATTACCGCTCCTCGGCGTGACTGGTGACTAGAGTCGCAGAGAGATACCTCGCCTCACCCAGAGTCAGGCGTCATTATTAGCAGGTCTCTCCAACGCCTACAACAGCTTCTCCTCAACATGACAACATTATCTCTTTTGCACGCTCTCATTTGCCCCCAGAGAGAGATCAAGCCCCATACTTTCCACATAGTAGATAGGCATGGTGGCACAGACAATGGATGAATATTGATTCCAACGAAATGCACACTGGGATTTTGAGAATCAAGAAGCCTCTCCTGCTAGCTTGCCCCTTGCACATTCCTGCTCAGTGTCGCCCTTCCAATGTGTACTGCTTGGGCATGGTTTCATGGCGATGCTGAGACTTGGCCATCTAAGGTTTACTCAGGAGGAAGAGAACCATTTCACCTAATAATATTCGCACATACAGAGAACTTTTGATCTTCAAACCTCTTTAAAGGCATTAGCCAAGGGGCCCCGGGGTGGCTCAGCTGGTTGAGGGTCCGACTTCAGCTCAGGTCATGATCTCGCGGTTCGTGAGTTCGAGCCCCGCGTCGGGCTCTGTGCTGACAGCTTGGAGCCTGGCGCCTGCTTCAGATTCTGTGTCTTGCTCTCTCTGACCCTCCCCCGTTCATGCTCTGTCTCTCTCTGTCCCAAAAATAAATAAAAAACGTTGAAAAAAAAATTAAAAAAAAAAAAAAAAAAAAAAAAAAGAATGGTTGCTTAGGCTTGATAATGGTTTTTCAACGTTCTAAATACACACCCACAGGGTCCAACAGCCTTCTGAAAGATTTAATGGGATTTTTTTTTTTTTTTTTTTTTTTTTTTTTTAGCGTGAGACTGTTGGACTGCTTTTAGAAAGGTTATTGCTACACAAGCCTAATTCCACCTGTAAAAATTCAGAAACCGGAGTGATCCTATAGACCCCTGGGAAAATGCCCACAATATAGAGCATTGTATAGGGATTAAAACATGGGCCACGGAGCCAAAACTCTATGGGGTTGATTCCTGGCTGCATCACTTAGGATATGCACACGCACTGGCAACTTGTTAAGCCTTGTCTGACTCAGTTTCCCACATGTAAAATAGAAGTAAAAACAATACTTAACCCAAAGGGTTGTTAAGAGGATTCCCTGAGTTTTTACACCGAAGGGGCTTGAACGAATGCCTGACCTGCACTAAAGTGCTGAATAAACATTTCTGTTACAGACCCTGGGTCTCAATTTTCTGCTACTGCCACTCCAGCATTTAGCAAGGACTTGTCGTTTCTCATGAGATGGTGGGTTGGCCGGGTAGTTCCTCTGCTGGCCCTACCAGGGCTCATTCATCCAGCAGGGGCTCAGCCCCCGGGCACTGCCGGGATGGCCCGGATGCCTGAGCCTCTGGCATGTGGTCTTTCCTCCCAGATGTTTTCACACCACCGTTGTCTCACAGACCAGCACGCGAGAGCAGAAGCTCCAAAGGCCTCCAAGATCAGAGGCTTGGGCGTCACTCCATATCTCCTGAAATGCATTCTCTTGGTCACGGGCAAGTCCCAGGGGGCACACAGATTCATGAAAAGAGGAAACATCCTTGCAGAAGGGATGTGCACACAAAGACGGGCAAAATTACCGCGCCCGCCTTTGTAAACCATCTGCAAGACCTTGGCGTCCTAACTCCTCGCTTTCTCCAGATTCTCATGGCTCTATAGGAGGCTGAAAACTAAAGACCGACCCACAGAGGACTGCAAGTGTGACTCCTCCAAATGCACACCTTCCCACCACCCTCTCCCCCACTTGATCATCACTATGATCTCTGAAAGTCTTCGGGCATCCCCAATACATACGCTCCCAGAGCCCCAGCATTACCGCTCCTCGGCGTGACTGGTGACTAGAGTCGCAGAGAGATACCTCGCCTCACCCAGAGTCAGGCGTCATTATTAGCAGGTCTCTCCAACGCCTACAACAGCTTCTCCTCAACATGACAACATTATCTCTTTTGCACGCTCTCATTTGCCCCCAGAGAGAGATCAAGCCCCATACTTTCCACATAGTAGATAGGCATGGTGGCACAGACAATGGATGAATATTGATTCCAACGAAATGCACACTGGGATTTTGAGAATCAAGAAGCCTCTCCTGCTAGCTTGCCCCTTGCACATTCCTGCTCAGTGTCGCCCTTCCAATGTGTACTGCTTGGGCATGGTTTCATGGCGATGCTGAGACTTGGCCATCTAAGGTTTACTCAGGAGGAAGAGAACCATTTCACCTAATAATATTCGCACATACAGAGAACTTTTGATCTTCAAACCTCTTTAAAGGCATTAGCCAAGGGGCCCCGGGGTGGCTCAGCTGGTTGAGGGTCCGACTTCAGCTCAGGTCATGATCTCGCGGTTCGTGAGTTCGAGCCCCGCGTCGGGCTCTGTGCTGACAGCTTGGAGCCTGGCGCCTGCTTCAGATTCTGTGTCTTGCTCTCTCTCTGTCCCTCCCCTGCTCATCCTCTGTCTCTCTCTGTCTCAAAAATAAAATAATAATAATAATAAAAAAACATTAAAGGCATCAGCCAATTAATTTTTCCAGAACTCTCAGGAAGCAGGTAATTATTTTCACAGCTGGAGAGAGAGAGAATCTGACTATATAGTTGACTTACAAAGGCCACGCAATGAAGCGACAACACCTGCGAGAGCCAGAGTCCTCACTCTTGTTGCTTCTGGCTCACCAGCACATTTATCACAGGGCTTGCAAGTGTCCCCAGATAATGGTGATGAGATTTCATCTCACTAGGCACTTATTGGAAATATTCATTATAGACTCAGCACTCTTTAGAGTTCTAACTGAATGTCGGGGCGGGGGGAGGAGTCAAGAACGAAGAAATGGCTTCTGGTTTTTAGACAACATTAGCCACTCAAACCAACCAGGGATATGTGGAGAAATGACCAACTCCAGGACTGGCTCAGTAAAAGTATCATTTGAGCCTAGGGACGTCTTGTTGTGCTGGAAAGCTACAGAGGAGTGATGCACACATGTCCAAAGGAAAAAGGAATCGACGTCTCATATGAATTTCAGGATGACCTTATACATTTCTATAAAAAGACCTTCTGGGATTTTGAAGGAGATTGCATTAAATACATAGATCAATTTGGACAGAATTGCCACCATATAATGTTGAGTCTTCCAGTCTATCAACATGGACTGTCTCTCTCTTTATTCAGAGCTTTATTTTTTTTTTTTTAATTTTTTTTTCAACGTTTTTTAATTTATTTTTGGGACAGAGAGAGACAGAGCATGAACGGGGGAGGGGCAGAGAGAGAGGGAGACACAGAATCAGAAACAGGCTCCAGGCTCCGAGCCATCAGCCCAGAGCCTGACGCGGGGCTCGAACTCACGGACCGCGAGATCGTGACCTGGTTGAAGTCGGACGCTTAACCGACTGCGCCACCCAGGCGCCCCTCTTTATTCAGAGCTTTAATTGCTCTGAGCAATGTTTTGGGTTTCCCGTGTCCAACTCTTGTGCTTCTGTTTGGGTTTCTTTTAATGTTTATTTATTCTTGAGAGATAGCACGAGCAGGGGACGGGCAACGAAAGAGGGGGACAGAGGATCCAAAGTGGGCACCGTGCTGACAGCAGTGAGGCCAACACGGGGCTCAAACTCACAAACCATGAGGTCATGACCTGAGCTGAAGTCAGACGCTCAACCAGCTGAGCTACCCAGGCGCCTGCCCCTTGCCCTTTCGTTGTTAAACCTATACCTAAATAATAGTTTGGGCTTAATTGTAAGTGGAATTTTCTTCTTAGTTTAATGTTTGGATTGTGCATTGCTGATGTACAGAAATACAATTGATTTTTTGTGCGTGTATATTGATCTTGTGTTCTGTAGCTTTGCCGAACCGTTTACTCATTCCCATAGCTTTTCAGCAAATTCCTGAGGATTTTCTCCTTATAGAATAATGTCAGCTTTGAACAAAGAGGAGTTCCCTCCTTCCTTTATGAGCTGGATGCCTTTAATTCCTTTTTTCTTTTTGTAGTTGTTGTTTTATTGCACCATGTTGAATGCAAGTGGTACGTGTGAACATTTTTCCCTTCCTCCCGTAATTAAAGAGAAATTTTTTAATTTAATGTTTAATTTTAAGCTCACCCCATTACGTATGATATCAGTTGTTAAGTTTTTCGTGTATCCTTTATTTGATTGAGAGTGTTCTCTTATATTCCTAGTTTGAGGAGGAATTTTATGATGAATGAATACACAATTTTTTCAAATAATTTTCTGCATCTTTTGAGATGATGTGTATGTGATTTTTTTTGTCTTTTATTCTATTATTAAAGTATATTAGTTAATAGAGTTTCAGTTGTTAAATCAACATTGCATTTTTAGGATAAAACACACGAGGCTATGGTTTTAATCATTTTTACATGTTACTGAATTTGGTTTGCTAATATTTTGTTTACATTTGTTTTGCATCTTTCTTTATGAGGGATATTGATCTGTAGTGTTTTTTTTTTGTTGTTGTTATATCTTTATTTGGCTTTAGTATCAGGATAATACTGGTATCATAGAATGAGTTGGAAAGTATTCTCCCCTGTTCTTTATCTAATAAATGTTAGTATTAATTCTTCTTTCATTATCTGATAGAATTCACCAGTGAAGTCATGTGGTCCTGGGCTTCTTTTGTGGGAAAATTTTTATTGCTCGTTCAATTTCTTTACTTGTATAGATATATTTAGACTTTTAAAATTTACTCTTGAATCAATTTTGATAATTTGTATCTTTGTAGAAACTTGTTCATTTCATCAAAGTTCTTTAATTTTGTGTCACAGATTTGTTCATAATATTCCTGTAGTAGGCTTCTACTTTTTGTAAAACACTAGTGACGTCTTAAAATTAAAGAGAATTTCATTTATGATTTTAGTAATTTGTGACTTCTCTCATTTTTTCTTGGTCGGTCTAGCTAAAGGTTTGTCAATTTTGTTGATCTATCTTTTGATTCTGTAGATTTTCTCTATCGTCCTGTTTTCTACTTCACTGAGTTTTACTCTGGTTGTGACTAATTTTTTTCTCCTACTTTTTTTTTTTTTTTGGCTTTTAACTTGTTCTTTTTCAGATTCTTAAGGTCAAAATTTGGGGTATAGATTTGAAAACTATCTTCTTTTCAGACACAGATGTTTAAAGATGTATATGTGCCTCAAAGCACTGCTTACCTGAGCTCCATACATTTTAATATGATGGGGTTTCAATTTATTCCATTACACACATTTTTACATTTCCTCGTGATTTCTTCCTTGACCCATGTGTTATTTAGATTTTTATTTGTTTTGCAGATACTTGGTGTTTTCCAGATTTTGTTCTATTATGGATCTTTAATTGTGGACCAGAGAAGATACTTTGCATACCAGCTGTTTTAAATGTATTGAGAGTTATTTTGTTACAGCTGTTCTAGCCTAAAAAAATGTTCCATGTGAACTTAGGAACACTATGTATTCTACAGTCATTTGGTGGGAACATTCTGCATATGTCAGCTAATAAAGTTAGTTGAGGTGCTGAGGCTTCTAACCAGGTGACTTGCTGTCCATCTCATCTACCAATTGCTGAGATTGGGGTATATAAATCTCCAACTATTATTGCTAACGTGCCTAATTCTCCTTTCAATTCTGTTTTTTTCCATGTATTTTGGAGTCCTCTGGTTTTGTTTGTATGCATTTATAATGTTTTAATTATACCAATGTATTGGGCCTTTTCTCATTATAAAATACCCCTCTTTACCTCTAGTAATATATCTTATATTAAGTTTTTATTTTTTATTTTTATTTTTTTTTTAATGTTTTTTATTTATTTTTGGGACAGACAGAGACAGAGCATGAATGGGGGAGGGGCAGAGAGAGAGGGAGACACAGAATCGGAAACAGGCTCCAGGCTCCGAGCCATCAGCCCAGAGCCTGACGCGGGGCTCGAACTCACGGACCGCGAGATCGTGACCTGGCTGAAATCGGACGCTTAACCGACTGCGCCACCCAGGCGCCCCTATATTAAGGTTTTAAAAAATCTGATATTAATGCAGCTATTCCAGGGCTCTTATGGTTACTGTTTGTATGGTTTATCTTTCCCATCCTTTTACTTTTAATCTGTAATTGTAAAATGTAATATTTGTCTCTTTTTCATTGCAATACTTAATGCTTTTACATTTAAAGGAATGGCAGGCATGGTTGGATTCACATCCATCATTTTCTTGCTTGTTTTCTATTTATCTCATGTCTTTATTTTGTCCCCCAGTTTCTTGTTTACTGAATTTCTTTGTGTCAAATATGTTTAGTCTATCTTTTTAACTTCTGTCTTGATTTTTTCCACTATATTTTTTAGTTATTTTCTTAGTGGGTATGCTAAGGACAACAGTATGCATCTTAACTTATCGCCATCTCCTTCAAAATAATACTAACTTATTTCTGGTAAAATATATCGCCTGTTCCTCTACTTTACTTTATGTCATTATTGTCATATGTATTATGTCTCCATATGTTAAAAAATCAACAACATAGGGTTATAATTGTGCTTTCCATAAGGTATGCCTTCTAAATAATTGAGATAAGAAATAAGAAAAATACATTTATCAAGTCTTATGTATTTACCTATATACTTATGGGGCTAATATCCAAAATATTTTTCAAAAACTCACACAACTGAAACAAGCAATCCAATTCAAAAATGGGCAGAGGCATACAGAGAAAGACAGATACCATATGTTTTCACTCTTATGTGGATCCTGAGAAACGTAACAGAAACCCATGGAGGAGGGGAAGGAAAAAAAAAAAAAAGAGGTTAGAGTGGGAGAGAGCCAAAGCATAAGAGGCTCTTAAAAACTGAGAACAAACTGAGGGTTGATGGGGGGTGGGAGGGAGGGGAGGGTGGGGGATGGGTATGGAGGAGGGCACCTGTCGGGACGAGCACTGGGTGTTGTATGGAAACCAATTGGACAGTAAATTTCAAATATTGAAAAAAAAATGGGCAAAGGATCTGAATACACATTTTTCCAAAGGCCACGCATAGATGGCCAACAGTTACATGAAAAGATGCTCAACATCACTAATCATCAGGGAAACGTGAGTCAAAACCACAATGAGATACCATCTCATACCTGTTAGAATGACTTTTATTAAAAGAAAAGAAATAACAAGTGCTGGAATAGATGTGAGAAAAGGGAACCCTTGTGCTCTGCTGATGGGAATGCAAATTGGTGCAACCACTATGGAAAACAATATGGAGTCTCCTCAAAAAATGAAAAATAGACACACTATATGGTCCAATAATTCCAGTTTTGAGTATTTATCTGAAGAAAACAAAAACACCAACTCAAAAAGATCTAGGCACCCCCCCCCGGTGATCATTTACAACAGCCAAGATACCAACACAAACAGGGTCCATCTATGAGTGAATGGATAAAGAAATTATATATATATATATATATATATATAAATGTATATATATATATATCATTATGTTTATTATATATAACATATATAATATGTTATATATAAAAATATATAATCTGGGGCACCTGAGTGGCTCAGTCGGTTGAGCATCCAACTTCAGCTCAGGTCATGATCTCACAGCTCGTGAGTTCGAGCCCTGTGTCGGGCTCTGTGCTGACAGCTCGGAGCCTGGAGCCTGCTTTGGATTCTGTGTCTCCCTCTTTCTCTGCCCCTCACCCACTCGCATCGTGTCTCTGACTCTCACAAAAATAAACATTTATATATAGGATATATATATATATATAACATATATATATATCATGGCATATTATTCGGCCGTAAAAATAATGAAATATTACCATCTGCAACAACACGGATGGAACTCAAGGGCATTATGCTAACTGAAATAAGTTAAACAGAGAAAGACAAATATTATATTTCTCTCTTATATGTGAAATCTAAAAAAACGACAACAAACAGAAGCTCATAGATACAGAGGACAGGTTGGTGGTTGGCAGAGGTGGAGGAGGAGGTGGAAGAAATGGGTGAACTGTTTCTTTTTTTTCAGGTTAGATAAATTAAAAAGTTTAAAAAAAAGAGGCAACAGATGGCATGAAATACTGCATGTGAAATATTCCCATCTATGTAAAATCATTTTTCTGTACGTCCATGTATGTACGTAAGCAAAAAGACTTCTGGAAGGATGTTCGCAAATGATTTGCGATGATTGTCTTTGGTTGCTGATTTAAATAATTCTAAGAACAACAACAACAAAAAAAG